>NC_136470.1:143201738-143535204 GCF_902686455.1 Sciurus vulgaris | reverse complement strand
TGCCATGAGGCTTCTCCCCTCAGTTCTAATCCCTGTGCCAGGAGGCTTTTCCCCTCCGTTCTAATCCCTGTGCCAAGAGGCTTCTCCCCTCAGTTCTAATCCCTGGGCCATGAGGCTTCTCCCCTCAGTTCTAATCCCTGTGCCAAGAGATTCTCCCCTCAGTTCTAATCCCTGTGCCAAGAGATTCTCCCCTCAGTTCTAATCCCTGTGCCAAGAGGCTTCTCCCCTCAGTTCTAGTCCCTGTGCCAAGGGGCTTCTCCCCTCAGTTCTAATCCCTGTGCCAAGAGATTCTCCCCTCAGTTCTAATCACTGTGCCAAGACATTCTCCCCTCAGTTCTAATCCCTGTGCCAAGAGACTTCTCCCCTCAGTTCTAATCCCTGTGCCAAGAGGCTTCTCCCCTCAGTTCTAATCCCTGTGCCAAGAGGCTTCTCCCCTCAGTTCTAATCCCTGTGCCAAGAGGCTTCTCTCCTCAGTTCTAATCCCTGTGCCAAGAGATTCTCCCCTCAGTTCTAATCTCTGTGCCAAGAGGCTTCTCCCCTCAGTTCTAGTCCCTGTGCCAAGAGATTCTCCTCACATTTCTAATCCCTGTTCCAAGAGATTCTCTCCTGAGTTCTAATCCCTGTGCCAAGAGGCTTCTCCCCTCAGTTCTAATCCCTGTGCCAAGAGGCTTCTCCCCTCAGTTCTAATCCCTGTGCCAAGAGGCTTCTCTCCTGAGTTCTAATCCCTGTGCCAAGGGGCTTCTCCCCTCAGTTCTAATCCCTGTACCAAGAGGCTTCTCCCCTCAGTTCTAAATCCTGTGCCAAGAGGCTTCTCCCCTCAGTTCTAATCCCTGTGCCAAGAGATTCTCTCCTCATTCTAATCCCTGTGCCAAGAGGCTTCTCCCCTCAGTTCTAATCCCTGTGCCAAGAGGCTTCTCCCCTCAGTTCTAATCCCTGTGCCAAGAGGCTTCTCCCCTCAGTTCTAATCCCTGTGCCAAGAGGCTTCTCCCCTCAGTTCTAATCCCTGTGCCAAGAGGCTTCTCCCCTCAGTTCTAATCCCTGTGCCAAGACATTCTCTCCTCAGTTCTGATCCCTGTGCCAAGAGATTCTCCCCTCAGTTCTAATCCCTGTGCCAAGAGGCTTCTCCCCTCAGTTCTAATCCCTGTGAAAAGAGGCTTCTCGCCTCAGTTCTAATCCCTGTGCCAAGAGGCTTCTCCCCTCAGTTCTAATCCCTGTGAAAAGAGGCTTCTCGCCTCAGTTCTAATCCCTGTGCCAAGAGGCTTCTCTCCTCAGTTCTAATCCCTGTGCCGAGAGGTTCTCCCCTCAGTTCTAATCCCTGTGCCGAGAGGTTCTCCCCTCAGTTCTAATCCCTGTGCCTAGACGTTCTCCCCTCAGTTCTAATCCCTGTGCCAAGAGGTTTCTACCCTCAGTTCTAATCCCTGTGCCAAGAGGCTTCTCCCCTCAGTTCTAATCCCTGTGCCAAGAGATTCTCTCCTCAGTTCTAATCCCTGTGCCAAGAGGCTTGTCCCCTCAGTTCTAATCCCTGTGCCAAGAGGCTTCTCCCCTCAGTTCTAATCCCTGTGCCAAGAGGCTTCTCTCCTCAGTTCGAATCCCTGTTTCAAGAGATTCTCTCCTGAGTTCTAATCCCTGTGCCAAGAGATTCTCTCCTGAGTTCTAATCCCGGTGCCAAGAGATTCTCTCCTGAGTTCTAATCCCTGTGCCAAGAGATTCTCTCCTGAGTTCTAATCCCGGTGCCAAGAGATTCTCTCCTGAGTTCTAATCCCGGTGTCAAGAGATTCTCTCCTGAGTTCTAATCCCTGTGCCAAGAGGTTCTCCCCACAGTTCTAATCCCTGTGCCAAGAGGTTCTCCCCTCAGTTCTAATACCTGTGCCAAGAGATTCTCCCCTCAGTTCTAATCCCTGTGCCGAGAGATTCTCCCCTGAGTTCTAATCCCTGTGCCAACAGGCTACTCCCCTCAGTTCTTATCCCTGTGCCAAGATATTCTCCCCTCAGTTCTAATCCCTGTGCCAAGAGGCTTCTCTTCTCAGTTCTAATCCCTGTGCCAAGACATTCTCTCCTCAGTTCTGATCCCTGTGCCAAGAGATTCTCCCCTCAGTTCTAATCCCTGTGCCAAGAGGCTTCTCCCCTCAGTTCTAATCCCTGTGAAAAGAGGCTTCTCGCCTCAGTTCTAATCCCTGTGCCAAGAGGCTTCTCCCCTCAGTTCTAATCCCTGTGAAAAGAGGCTTCTCGCCTCAGTTCTAATCCCTGTGCCAAGAGGCTTCTCTCCTCAGTTCTAATCCCTGTGCCGAGAGGTTCTCCCCTCAGTTCTAATCCCTGTGCCTAGAGGTTCTCCCCTCAGTTCTGATCCCTGTGCCAAGAGATTCTCTCCTGAGTTCTAATCCCTGTGCCAAGAGATTCTCTCTGAGTTCTAATCAATGTGTCAAGAGGTTCTCCCCTCAGTTCTAATCCCTGTGCAAAGAGGCTTCTCCCCTCAGTTCTAATCCCTGTGCCGAGAGGCTTCTCTCCTCAGTTCTAATCCCTGTTTCAAGAGATTCTCTCCTGAGTTCTAATCCCTGTGCCAAGAGATTCTCTCCTGAGTTCTAATCCCGGTGCCAAGAGATTCTCTCCTGAGTTCTAATCCCGGTGTCAAGAGATTCTCTCCTGAGTTTTAATCCCTGTGCCAAGAGGTTCTCCCCACAGTTCTAATCCCTATGCCAAGAGGTTCTCCCCTCAGTTCTAATACCTGTGCCAAGATATTCTCCTCTCAGTTCTAATCCCTGTGCCGAGAGATTCTCCCCTCAATTCTAATCCCTGTGCCAACAGGCTACTCCCCTCAGTTCTTATTCCTGTGCCAAGAGATTCTCCCCTCAGTTCTAATCCCTGTGCCAAGAGGCTTCTCTTCTCAGTTCTAATCCCTGTGCCAAGACATTCTCTCCTCAGTTCTGATCCCTGTGCCAAGAGATTCTCCCCTCAGTTCTAATCCCTGTGCCAAGAGGCTTCTCTCCTGAGTCTAATCCCTGTGCCAAGAGATTCTCTCCTGAGTTCTAATCCCTGTGCCAAGAGATTATCCCCTCAGTTCTAATCCCTGTGCCAAGAGGCTTCTCTCCTCAGTTCTAATCCCTGTGCCAAGAGATTCTCTACTGAGTTCTAATCCCTGTGCCAAGAGATTCTCCCCTCAGTTCTAATCCCTGTGCCAAGAGATTCTCTCCTCAGTTCTGATCCCTGTGCCAAGAGGCTTCTCCCCTCAGTTCTGATCCCTGTGCCAAGAGATTCTCTCCTCAGTTCTAATCCCTGTGCCAAGAGGCTTCTCCCCTCAGTTCTAATCCCTGTGCCAAGTGATTCTCTCCTCAGTTCTGATCCCTGTGCCAAGAGGCTTCTCCCCTCAGTTCTAATCCCTGTGCCAAAAGATTCTCTCCTCAGTTCTAATCCCTGTGCCAAGAGGCTTCTCCCCTCAGTTCTAATCCCTGTGCCAAGAGGCTTTCCCCTCAGTTCTAATCCCTGTGCCAAGAGGCTTCTCTCCTCACTTCTAATCCCTGTGCCAAGAGACTTCTCCCCTCAGTACTAATCCCTGTGCCAAGAGGCTTCTCTCCTGAGTTCTAATCCCTGTGCCAAGAGATTCTCTCCTGAGTTCTAATCACTGTGCCAAGAGGTTCTCCCCTCAGTTCTTATCCCTGTGCCAAGAGATTCTCCCCTCATTTCTAATCCCTGTGCCAAGACATTCTCTCCTCAGTTCTGATCCCTCTGCCAAGAGGCTTCTCTCCTCAGTTCTAATCCCTGTGCCAAGCGGCTTCTCCCCTCAGTTCTAATCCCTGTGCTAAGAGGCTTCTCTCCTCAGTTCTAATCCCTGTGCCAAGAGGTTCTCCCCTCAGTTCTAATCCCTGTGCCAAGAGATTCTCTCCTGAGTTCTAATCCCTGAGCCAAGAGATTCTCTCCTGAGTTCTAATCCCTGTGCCAAGAGGTTCTCCCCTCAGTTCTAATCCCAGTGCCAAGAGATTCTCCCCTCAGTTCTAATCCCTGTGCCAAGAGATTCTCTCCTCAGTTCTGATCCCTGTGCCAAGAGGCTTCTCCCCTCAGTTCTAATCCCTGTGCCAAGAGATTCTCTCCTCAGTTCTAATCCCTGTGCCAAGAGGTTCTCCCCTCAGTTCTAATCCCTGTGCCAAGAGATTCTCCCCTCATTTCTAATCCCTGTGCCAAGAGGTTCTCCCCTCAGTTCTAATCCCTGTGCCAAGAGGCTTCTCTTCTCATTTCTAATCCCTGTGCCAAGAGGTTCTCTCCTCAGTTCTAATCCCTGTGCCAAGAGGCTTCTCTTCTCAGTTCTAATCCCTGTGCCAAGACATTCTCTCCTCAGTTCTGATCCCTCTGCCAAGAGGCTTCTCTCCTCAGTTCTAATCCCTGTGCCAAGAGGCTTCTCCCCGCAGTTCTAATCCCTGTGCCAAGAGGCTTCTCTCCTCAGTTCTAATCC
Organism: Sciurus vulgaris; assembly: GCF_902686455.1. Classification (NCBI taxonomy): domain Eukaryota; kingdom Metazoa; phylum Chordata; class Mammalia; order Rodentia; family Sciuridae; genus Sciurus; species Sciurus vulgaris. The sequence continues at coordinate 143,530,763 of NC_136470.1, read as the reverse complement.
CTGTGCCAAGAGGTTCTCCCCTCAGTTCTAATCCCTGTGCCAAGAGATTGTCTCCTGAGTTCTAATCCCTGTGCCAAGAGATTCTCTCCTGAGTTCTAATCCCTGTGCCAAGAGGTTCTCCCCTCAGTTCTAATCCCTGTGCCAAGAGATTCTCCCCTCATTTCTAATCCCTGTGCCAAGAGGTTCTCCCCTCAGTTCTAATACCTGTGCCAAGAGGCTTCTCTTCTCAGGTCTAATCCCTGTGCCAAGAGGCTTCTCCCCTCAGTTCTAATCCCTGTGCCAAGAGGCTTCTCTCCTCAGTTCTAATGCCTGTGCCAAGAGATTCTCCCCTCAGTTCTAATCCCTGTGCCAAGAGGCTTCTCTCCTGAGTTCTAATCCCTGTGCCAAGAGATTCTCTCCTGAGTTCTAATCCCTGTGCCAAGAGATTATCCCCTCAGTTCTAATCCCTGTGCCAAGAGGCTACTCTTCTCAGTTCCAATCCCTGTGCCAAGAGATTCTCTCCTCAGTTTTGATCCCTGTGACAAGAGGCTTCTCCCCTCAGTTCTAATCCCTGTGCCAAGGGATTCTCTTCTCAGTTCTAATCCCTGTGCCAAGAGGCTTCTCCCCTCAGTTCTAATCCCTGTGCCAAGAGATTCTCTCCTCAGTTCTGATCCCTGTGCCAAGAGGCTTCTCTTCTCAGTTCTAATCCCTGTGCCAAGAGATTCTCCCCTCAGTTCTAGTCCCCGTGCCAAGAGGCTTCTCCCCTCAGTTCTAATCCCTGTGCCAAGAGGCTTCTTCCCTCAGTTCTAATCCCTGTGCCAAGAGATTCTCCCCTCAATTCTAATCCCTGTGCCAAGAGGCTTCTCCCCTCAGTTCTAATCCCTGTGCCAAGAGGCTTCTCCCCTCAGTTCTAATCCCTTTGCCAAGAGGCTTCTCCCCTCAGTTCTAATCCCTGTGCCAAGAAATTCTCCCCTCAGTTCTAATCCCTGTGCCAAGAGGCTTCTCTCCTGAGTTCTAATCCCTGTGCCAAGAGATTCTCTCCTCATTTCTGATCCCTGTGCCAAGAGGCTTCTCCCCTCAGTTCTAATCCCTGTGCCAAGAGGTTTCTCCCCTCAGTTCTAATCCCTGTGCCAAGATATTCTCTCCTCAGTTCTAATCCCTGTGCCAAGAGATTCTCTCCTGAGTTCTAATCCCTGTGCCAAGAGATTCTCCCCTCAGTTCTAATCCATGTGCCAAGAGGCTTCTCCCCTCAGTTCTAATCCCTGTGCCAAGAGATCCTCCCCTCAGTTCTGATCCCTGTGCCGAGAGGCTTCTCTCCTGAGTTCTAATCCCTGTGCCAAGAGATTCTCCCCTCGGATCTAATCCCTGTGCCAAGAGGCTTCTCCCCTCAGTTGTAATCCCTTTGCCAAGAGGCTTCTCCCCTCAGTTCTTAACCCTGTGCCAAGAGATTCTCTCCTGAGTTCTAATCCCTTTGCCAAGAGGCTTCTCCCCTCAGTTCTAATCCCTGTGCCAAGAGGCTTCTCTCCTGAGTTCTAATCCCTGTGCCAAGAGATTCTCCACTCAGTTCTAATCCCTGTGCCAATAGATTCTCCCCTCAGTTCTGATCCCTGTGCCAAGAGACTTCTCTTCTCAGTTCTAATCCCTGTGCCAAGAGGCTTCTCTCCTGAGTTCTAATCCCTGTGCCAAGAGATTCTCCCTTCAGTTCTAATCCCTGTGCCAAGAGGCTTCTCCCCTCAGTTGTAATCCCTGTGCCAGGAGATTCTCCCCTCAGTTCTAGTCCCTGTGCCAAGAGATTCTCCCCTCAGTTCTAATCCCTGTGCCAAGAGGCTTCTCCGCTCAGTTCTAATCCCTGTGCCAAGAGGCTTCTCCCCTCAGTTCTAATCCCTGTGCCAGGAGGCTTTTCCCCTCCGTTCTAATCCCTGTGCCAAGAGGCTTCTCCCCTCAGTTCTAATCCCTGGGCCATGAGGCTTCTCCCCTCAGTTCTAATCCCTGTGCCAAGAGATTCTCCCCTCAGTTCTAATCCCTGTGCCAAGAGATTCTCCCCTCAGTTCTAATCCCTGTGCCAAGAGGCTTCTCCCCTCAGTTCTAGTCCCTGTGCCAAGGGGCTTCTCCCCTCAGTTCTAATCCCTGTGCCAAGAGATTCTCCCCTCAGTTCTAATCCCTGTGCCAAGACATTCTCCCCTCAGTTCTAATCCCTGTGCCAAGAGACTTCTCCCCTCAGTTCTAATCCCTGTGCCAAGAGGCTTCTCCCCTCAGTTCTAATCCCTGTGCCAAGAGGCTTCTCCCCTCAGTTCTAATCCCTGTGCCAAGAGGCTTCTCTCCTCAGTTCTAATCCCTGTGCCAAGAGATTCTCCCCTCAGTTCTAATCTCTGTGCCAAGAGGCTTCTCCCCTCAGTTCTAGTCCCTGTGCCAAGAGATTCTCCTCACATTTCTAATCCCTGTTCCAAGAGATTCTCTCCTGAGTTCTAATCCCTGTGCCAAGAGGCTTCTCCCCTCAGTTCTAATCCCTGTGCCAAGAGGCTTCTCCCCTCAGTTCTAATCCCTGTGCCAAGAGGCTTCTCTCCTGAGTTCTAATCCCTGTGCCAAGGGGCTTCTCCCCTCAGTTCTAATCCCTGTACCAAGAGGCTTCTCCCCTCAGTTCTAAATCCTGTGCCAAGAGGCTTCTCCCCTCAGTTCTAATCCCTGTGCCAAGAGATTCTCTCCTCATTCTAATCCCTGTGCCAAGAGGCTTCTCCCCTCAGTTCTAATCCCTGTGCCAAGAGGCTTCTCCCCTCAGTTCTAATCCCTGTGCCAAGAGGCTTCTCCCCTCAGTTCTAGTCCCTTTGCCAAGAGGCTTCTCCCCTCAGTTCTAATCCCTGTGCCAAGAGGATTCTTCCCTCAGTTCTAATCCCTGTGCCAAGAGGCTTCTCCCCTCAGTTCTAATCCCTGTGCCAAGAGGCTTCTCTCCTTAGTTCTAATCCCTGTGCCATGAGGCTTCTCCCCTCAGTTCTAGTCCCTGTGCCAAGAGGCTTCTCCCCTCAGTTCTAGTCCCTGTGCCAAGAGGCTTCTCCCCTCAGTTCTAATCCCTGTGCCAAGACATTCTCTCCTCAGTTCTGATCCCTCTGCCAAGAGGCTTCTCTCCTCAGTTCTAATCCCTGTGATAAGAGGCTTCTCCCCTCAGTTCTAATCCCTGTGCCAAGAGGCTTCTCTCCTCAGTTCTAATCCCTGTGCCAAGAGGTTCTCCCCTCAGTTCTAATCCCTGTGCCAAGAGGTTCTCCCCTCAGTTCTAATCCCTGTGCCAAGAGATTCTCTCATGAGTTCTAATCCCGGTGCCAAGAGGTTCTCCCCTCTGTTCTAATCCCTGTGCGAAGAGATTCTCCCCTCAGTTCTAATCCCTGTGCCAAGAGATTCTCTCCTCAGTTCTGATCCCTGTGCCAAGAGGCTTCTCCCCTCAGTTCTAATCCCTGTGCCAAGAGATTCTCTCCTCAGTTCTAATCCCTGTGCCAAGAGGTTCTCCCCTCAGTTCTAATCCCTGTGCCAAGAGATTCTCCCCTCATTTCTAATCCCTGTGCCAAGAGGTTCTCCCCTCAGTTCTAATCCCTGTGCCAAGAGGCTTCTCTTCTCATTTCTAATCCCTGTGCCAAGAGGTTCTCTCTTCAGTTCTAATCCCTGTGCCAAGAGGCTTCTCTTCTCAGTTCTAATCCCTGTGCCAAGACATTCTCTCCTCAGTTCTGATCCCTCTGCCAAGAGGCTTCTCTCCTCAGTTCTAATCCCTGTGCCAAGAGGCTTCTCCCCTCAGTTCTAATCCCTGTGCCAAGAGGCTTCTCTCCTCAGTTCTAATCCCTGTGCCAAGAGGTTCTCCCCTCAGTTCTAATCCCTGTGCCAAGAGATTGTCTCCTGAGTTCTAATCCCTGTGCCAAGAGATTCTCTCCTGAGTTCTAATCCCTGTGCCAAGAGGTTCTCCCCTCAGTTCTAATCCCTGTGCCAAGAGATTCTCCCCTCATTTCTAATCCCTGTGCCAAGAGTTTCTCCCCTCAGTTCTAATCCCTGTGCCAAGAGGCTTCTCTTCTCAGTTCTAATCCCTGTGCCAAGAGGCTTCTCCCCTCAGTTCTAATCCCTGTTCCAAGAGGCTTCTCTCCTCAGTTCTAATGCCTGTGCCAAGAGATTCTCCCCTCAGTTCTAATCCCTGTGCCAAGAGGCTTCTCTCCTGAGTTCTAATCCCTGTGCCAAGAGATTCTCTCCTGAGTTCTAATCCCTGTGCCAAGAGATTCTCCCCTCAGTTCTAATCCCTGTGCCAAGAGGCTACTCTTCTCAGTTCTAATCCCTGTGCCAAGAGATTCTCTCCTCAGTTCTGATCCCTGTGACAAGAGGCTTCTCCCCTCAGTTCTAATCCCTGTGCCAAGGGATTCTCTTCTCAGTTCTAATCCCTGTGCCAAGAGGCTTCTCCCCTCAGTTCTAATCCCTGTGCCAAGAGATTCTCTCCTCAGTTCTGATCCCTGTGCCAAGAGGCTTCTCTTCTCAGTTCTAATCCCTTTGCCAAGAGATTCTCCCCTCAGTTCTAGTCCCCGTGCCAAGAGACTTCTCCCCTCAGTTCTAATCCCTGTGCCAAGAGGCTTCTTCCCTCAGTTCTAATCCCTGTGCCAAGAGATTCTCCCCTCAATTCTAATCCCTGTGCCAAGAGGCTTCTCCCCTCAGTTCTAATACCTGTGCCAAGAGATTCTCCCCTCAGTTCTAATCCCTGTGGCAAGATATTCTCTCCTCAGTTCTAATCCCTGTGCCAAGAGATTCTCTCCTGAGTTCTAATCCCTGTGCCAAGAGATTCTCCCCTCAGTTCTAATCCCTGTGCCAAGAGGCTTCTCCCCTCAGTTCTAATCCCTGTGCCAAGAGATTCTCCCCTCAGTTCTAATCCCTGTGCCAAGAGGCTTCTCTCCTCAGTTCTAATCCCTGTGCCAAGAGATTCTCCCCTCACTTCTAATCCCTGTGCCAAGAGACTTCTCTCCTCAGTTCTAATCCCTGTGCCAATAGGTTCTCCCCTCAGTTCTAATGCCTGTGCCAAGAGGCTTCTCCCCTCAGTTCTAATCCCTGTGCCAAGAGATTCTCACCTCAGTTCTAATCCTTGTGCCAAGAGGCTTCTCTCCTGAGTTCTAATCCCTGTGCCAAGAGATTCTCCCCTCAGTTCTAATCCCTGTGCCAAGAGGCTTCTCTCCTGAGTTCTAATCCCTGTGCCAAGAGATTCTTTCCTGAGTTCTAAATCCTGTGCCAAGAGATTCTCCCCTCAGTTCTAATCCCTGTGCCAAGAGGCTTCTCTTCTCAGTTCTAATCCCTGTGCCAAGAGATTCTCTCCTCAGTTCTGATCCCTGTGCCAAGAGGCTTCTCCCCTCAGTTCTAATCCCTGTGCCAAGAGGCTTCTCCCCTCACTTCTAATCCCTGTGCCAAGAGGCTTCTCCCCTCAGTTCTAATCCCTGTGCCAAGAGGCTTCTCCCCTCAGTTCTAATCCCTTTGCCAAGAGGCTTCTCCCCTCAGTTCTAATCCCTGTGCCAAGAAATTCTCCCCTCAGTTCTAATCCCTGTGCCAAGAGGCTTCTCTCCTGAGTTCTAATCCCTGTGCCAAGAGATTCTCTCCTCATTTCTGATCCCTGTGCCAAGAGGCTTCTCCCCTCAGTTCTAATCCCTGTGCCAAGAGGTTTCTTCCCTCAGTTCTAATCCCTGTGCCAAGATATTCTCTCCTCAGTTCTAATCCCTGTGCCAAGAGATTCTCTCCTGAGTTCTAATCCCTGTGCCAAGAGATTCTCCCCTCAGTTCTAATCCGTGTGCCAAGAGGCTTCTCCCCTCAGTTCTAATCCCTGTGCCAAGAGATCCTCCCCTCAGTTCTGATCCCTGTGCCGAGAGGCTTCTCTCCTGAGTTCTAATCCCTGTGCCAAGAGATTCTCCCCTCAGTTCTAATCCCTGTGCCAAGAGGCTTCTCCCCTCAGTTCTAATCCCTTTGCCAAGAGGCTTCTCCCCTCAGTTCTTATCCCTGTGCCAAGAGATTCTCTCCTGAGTTCTAATCCCTTTGCCAAGAGGCTTCTCCCCTCAGTTCTAATCCCTGTGCCAAGAGGCTTCTCTCCTGAGTTCTAATCCCTGTGCCAAGAGGCTTCTCTCCTCAGTTCTAATCCCTGTGCCAAGAGATTCTCCACTCAGTTCTAATCCCTGTGCCAATAGATTCTCCCCTCAGTTCTGATCCCTGTGCCAAGAGACTTCTCTTCTCAGTTCTAATCCCTGTGCCAAGAGGCTTCTCTCCTGAGTTCTAATCCCTGTGCCAAGAGATTCTCCCTTCAGTTCTAATCCCTGTGCCAAGAGGCTTCTCCCCTCAGTTCTAATCCCTGTGCCAAGAGGCTTCTCCCCTCAGTTCTAATCCCTGTGCCAGGAGATTCTCCCCTCAGTTCTAGTCCCTGTGCCAAGAGATTCTCCCCTCAGTTCTAATCCCTGTGCCAAGAGGCTTCTCCCCTCAGTTCTAATCCCTGTGCCAAGAGGCTTCTCCCCTCAGTTCTAATCCCTGTGCCAAGAGGCTTCTCCCCTCCGTTCTAATCCCTGTGCCAAGAGGCTTCTCCCCTCAGTTCTAATCCCTGGGCCATGAGGCTTCTCCCCTCAGTTCTAATCCCTGTGCCAAGAGATTCTCCCCTCAGTTCTAATCCCTGTGCCAAGAGGCTTCTCCCCTCAGTTCTAATCCCTGTGCCAAGAGGCTTCTCCCCTCAGTTCTATTCCCTGTGCCAAGGGGCTTCTCCCCTCAGTTCTAATCCCTGTGCCAAGAGATTCTCCCCTCAGTTCTAATCCCTGTGCCAAGAAATTCTCCCCTCAGTTCTAATCCCTGTGCCAAGAGACTTCTCCCCTCAGTTCTAATCCCTGTGCCAAGAGGCTTCTCCCCTCAGTTCTAATCCCTGTGCCAAGAGGCTTCTCCCCTCAGTTCTAATCCCTGTGCCAAGAGGCTTCTCTCCTCAGTTCTAATCCCTGTGCCAAGAGGCTTCTCCCCTCAGTTCTAATCCCTGTGCCAAGAGGCTTCTCCCCTCAGTTCTAGTCCCTGTTCCAAGAGATTCTCCCCACATTTCTAATCCCTGTTCCAAGAGATTCTCTCCTGAGTTCTAATCCCTGTGCCAAGAGGCTTCTCCCCTCAGTTCTAATCCCTGTGCCAAGAGGCTTCTCCCCTCAGTTCTAATCCCTGTGCCAAGAGGCTTCTCTCCTGAGTTCTAATCCCTGTGCCAAGGGGCTTCTCCCCTCAGTTCTAATCCCTGTACCAAGAGGCTTCTCCCCTCAGTTCTAAATCCTGTGCCAAGAGGCTTCTCCCCTCAGTTCTAATCCCTGTGCCAAGAGATCCTCCCCTCAGTTCTGATCCCTGTGCCGAGAGGCTTCTCTCCTGAGTTCTAATCCCTGTGCCAAGAGATTCTCCCCTCAGTTCTAATCCCTGTGCCAAGAGGCTTCTCCCCTCAGTTCTAATCCCTTTGCCAAGAGGCTTCTCCCCTCAGTTCTTATCCCTGTGCCAAGAGATTCTCTCCTGAGTTCTAATCCCTGTGCCAAGAGGCTTCTCCCCTCAGTTCTAAACCCTGTGCCAAGAGGCTTCTCTCCTGAGTTCTAATCCCTGTGCCAAGAGGCTTCTCTCCTCAGTTCTAATCCCTGTGCCAAGAGATTCTCCCCTCAGTTCTAATCCCTGTGCCAAGAGGCTTCTGCCCTCATTTCTAATCCCTGTGCCAAGAGATTCTCCCCTGAGTTCTAATCCCTGTGCCAAGAGGCTTCTCCCCTCAGTTCTAATCCCTGTGCCAAGAGATTCTCCCCTCCGTTCTAATTCCTGTGCCAAGAGGCTTCTCCCCTCAGTTCTAATCCCTGTGCCAAGAGGCTTCTCCCCTCAGTTCTAATCCCTGTGCCAAGAGGCTTCTCCCCTCCGTTCTAATCCCTGTGCCAAGAGGCTTCTCTCCTCAGGTCTGATGCCTGTGCCAAGACGCTTCTCCCCTCAGTTCTAATCCTTGTGCCAAGAGGCTTCTCTCCTGAGTTCCAATCCCTGTTCCAAGAGATTCTCTCCTCAGTTCTAGTCCCTGTGCCAAGAGCGTCTCCCCTCAGTTCTAATCCCTGTGCCAAGAGGCTTCTCTCCTCAGTTCTGATCCCTGTGCCAAGAGGCTTCTCCCCTTAGTTCTAATCCCTGTGCCAAGAGGCTTCTCTCCTGAGTTGTAATCCCTGTGCCAGGAGATTCTCTCCTCAGTTCTAGTCCCTGTGCCAAGAGATTCTCCTCTCAGTTCTAATCCCTGTGCCAAGAGGCTTCTCTCCTCAGTTCTAATCCCTGTGCCAAGAGGCTTCTCTCCTCAGTTCTGATCCCTGTGCCAAGAGGCTTCTCCCCTCAGTTCTAATCCCTGTGCCAAGAGGCTTCTCTTCTCAGTTCTAATCCCTCTGCCAAGAGGCTTCTCTTCTTAGTTGCAGAATTTTCACTGATTAACTCCACCCTAGTTGGTTGTGTCCACTGGATTACGAGCACGGTTTGGGAGGAAGAGGGGCTGGATGGAGGTGGAGCGGACAGCATGGGTCTCAGGTTCGTGATCTTGATGGCCGGGTCAAAGCTGTGTGAAGCCGGTTGTGGATCATCATAAATAATCCACCCCTCTGACCAGCATGACTTGCATGAACCCGGTGGATCCATTTTACTTGTGTGCTGCCAGGTGTCATCATCTCCTGGACCGTGGGCCCTGAGCAGGGGAAAGTGGCTTGTGCCGGAAGGGTGGGGGTTCCGGGCCCTGGTCCGCACACCCCACGCCGCCCCGCGGCTGCTGTGCCCGGGTTCGCTACCTCACAGGCTCAGCGGCTGCCAGGCCCCGGTCCGCTCGCCCGACGCCACCTGCGGCTGCTGGACGGTCACCTCTGTGAAGTAGCGCTCTTGCCCATCTCTTCTCAGGGGTGGAGAGTCTGTTGGAAGTGAAGGCAGGAGGGCGTGGGCGCAGCCAGGGCTGCTCTGCCCACACCTAGGGCGCCTGGGGGCAGCGCCCTGCCTCCTAGGGCAGCGCTTCTCCTGCAGCCCTGGCGTCCACCTGGAGAAGTCACAACCAAGGATCGAGTGGCTTGTCCCGAGGGCCTTCGAAATCTGCTCTGGACTTCCATGAAGATGCGCTCGTGGGCCAGTCGTGGTGAGGTCAGTGCGAATGGCCAGATGCCTTACCTGAGTGCCCAGAAGAGTCAAGAAAACCACAAGAGGCGCTCCTGCTGTGGACAGGCACTGAGACACGCCCTGTGGGAACAGTCTGCCTCAGCTTTGGGCGGAAAGCGGCCACTGGATTCTGTTCTTGTGGACCTCTGTTCCCACCCTCCGCCCCGCGTCTGGCAGTCACCTGAGACCCCCGCCAGGGTTCCTTCTGTCTGCAGCTTGCTCGCCATCTCAGCATCAGCTGAGTCTTCTTGGGACGCTTCCTCTGGGGCTGCAGTGGCACCACATTTCCCACATTCCTACCTACCAGAGGGCTGGTTCTTCCTCTTCTTCGATGGCCCCTTGGTGTCCATCTGACCCCTTAAAGACGGAGGCCCAGGGCCACAGGACCTCACTGGTTCCTGGCTGCACTCTCCAGACTCAGGTGTGCTCTCACCTGGGGAGTTTGCTTCACGCTGCCTGGAACCTCGCCTCCTGAATCCTCCTTCTTGGAATCTGCTTAAGTCGCCTTCTCAGCAAGGCCTCCCGACTTCCTTGCGTGAGACCATAAGCCAGCTCCACCCCTCACAGTCCCGATCCTCAGTATCTCCATTTTCTCTCAATGGCTGTGATCTGATATATCTAATTCTCTGCTCTAGCGTCAGTACCTAGAACATTCGCCCATACATAACAGGCACTCGATATATATTCTTAAGTAAATTTTTAATCTATCTCCATAGATACATAATTTCCACAAAAAGATCACATTCTTCTTCTATTTTCTTTCCCAGACCTTCCTAGGGTGTATATGTGTGTGCTTGTGTTTGTGTGTGTGTGTGTGTGTGTGTGTATTTTTATTGTTGCATTTGTGATCCTCTGGCCTCGGCCTCAGCCTCCCAAGTAACTGAAATCACAGGTGCCCACCACCTCACTGGCTCAGACTCATATCCCACCACCTCGCTGGCTCAGACTCATATCCCACCACCTCGCTGGCTCAGACTCATATCCCACCACCTCGCTGGCTCAGACTCATATCCCACCACCTCGCTGGCTCAGACTCATATCCCACCACCTCGCTGGCTCAGACTCATATGTTAAATTGCCCCATTGGACATCTGCGTTTTGGATTGTTTAAAGGGAATCTCAAAATCAACGTGTTTATAAAATGAACTCTTGTCACACATCCTTCACCCAAGCTCCGCCTTTATTGTCCCAGTTGTGGTGAAAGCATGCTTCAGATTGCCCAGGCCGAACCTTGGGCCTGATGGTTGGATCCTCCCCCTCTTCAGGCTCCACATGCTGCCTCCTAGCCAGGCCAGTCCAGCCCCCCTCCAGGACATACTCCCAGTGTCTGTGTCTCGCCTTCTCCACCCTCCACTCCGCTCCGCCCTTCTTGCCTGGAGGTTGACTCAGGCCCTAACCAGTGTCCTTGCTAGCAGTCCATCTCCACGCAGTCCAGGCAATTCTTCAAAGCATGACGCCGATCCTGTGCTTAAGAGGCCCTAGAGAACCTGAGACCTCACCATGTCTCTCAGGCTTCCACAAAATGGGCTCCAGCGGACTCTGTCCCTCCACTGCTCCAGGTCTGTGCACTTCCGCAGACCAGTCCACCGCCCAAACCGGGGCTGCGAAGCTCGTCCTTCAGAGCTTTAAACGGGAAGAAAGAAACCGGGAGGAAGGCAGAATTCTATTTCCCAGCATAAAATTTAAAGTGACTGAAAAGTCTGGTAGGGAAAGGGATGGAAGGGGTGAAGGAAAACAAAATATCCGCATTTTTAAAAAGTTTCTGGTTACCAGTGGACTTCTTTTAAATTATTTTTTTGTATGCAGTGCTGAGAATCAAACCCAGTGCCTCACTCACACTAGGCAAGTGCTCTACCACTGAGCCACAGCCCAGCCCCGCGTTTTCTGAGTCAGTTCCTTGCACGGTGGCTTCCTCCCGTGTTCAGTCCTCAGTCTGTCATTCTCACAGGGCTTCATTCCCGAATCCTCCCTGGACAATTCCTGAGTTGTGATCCCCCTTCTCTTTGTCTTTCCTTCTTCTTCCTTTCCTCCTCCTCCTCCTCCTCCTTTTTTTTGTTTGTGGTAGCAGGGATTAAGCTGAGAGGTGCTTTACCACTGAACCACCTACCCGGCCCTTTTTAGTTTTTATTTTGAGGCAGGATTTGCTAACTTGCTTCAGGCCTCACTGAATTGCTGAGGCTGACTTTGAATTTGGGATCCTCCTGCCTCAGCTTCCTCAATTGCTGGAATTATAGGTGAGTGCCACCTTGCCCGGCTATGATGCATATCTTGAATTTTTAAATCTATCAACTTATTTAAACTCTCTGAGGAACTTGTACCGTCTATAAACAGGGAGGTACAAATTCCCTACTTTTCTGTTTTGTTTGGGATGTGGTTAGCTATGGAGTCTCGTCAACACTCACAAAACTGTCTTCCTAGGAATCTGGGTTCCAAGTTTGCTCACAAAGAAAATGTTGGGAAAAGGTTGAACAAAGACCTCTAGGCAGTAGGGCTCTGAGTTGAATTCACAGATTGCTATTCTAGTGTCAGGCAGCCTACTTTTCCCTTTAAATCTAACCAGCAGTCAAAGGAGCAAAGTAATCAAAACAAACATACAACCACCACCAAAACAAAACAAAACAAAACAAAACAAACAACAACAAAAAACAGATAAAAGTAATCCCACAAAATTTGAAAACTACTGCTACTATCTTTATGTTTATGCTTTGCTATTTCCTCTTAGAAGCATTTATTCATCGATTGTTGACACCTGGTTTTTAATAGTAACCAAATAAAAAAGTTGCATTTTATTTTTAAATTCAATCTCTAGATTTCTAAATAATTGCAATATATTTATAAGGGGTGGATAGCTACTTGAGTGGTTCTTTTGGATAAGGCCACGAGAATGAACATTTTCATAAAGGGAAAGCATAAAGCAGAGAAATCCTAAGAAAGAAAATGTGAGAACCACACACAAAAGAATCAAAAATTTAACTTTCCTCTGTTAAAAAATGTGCTCCTGGATCGTTGACCATTTACTGACTACCTCCTAGGCAGGGCCTGGAATTTTCTTCCAAGCATTTATAGGGAGTATCTTTCCCTTTGGAAAGCAGTTTCACTTCTACTACCTCCTGTTATAAGCTTTTAAGCCTAGAGTAATGAATAGAATTTCAGGCTGTCTTTAACCTAAGAACAATGAAAAGACCCTGAACTAACACTTCACAAAGACTCTGTGAACATTGTTTAATGTGCACAGTGACAATGGGGCCTGCCTCCAGCAATCATTACTCTCTCTCTCTGATGGGTATGTTGGTAGCCATCTAGAAAGCCAATAATCTCCAGGAAAGTTAGAAGTTAAATTGTTCCTCTAAGCATCTCCAAGTGTTGGAGAAAACCCTGCAACGGAGAAAAACGGGATTTGTGTCCCAGATAAAGTGAGATTCAAGATGTGCGCCCCCTGGTGCCCTAGAGGTGAAGGGCAAGGGTGACAATCCCAGCACCACTGATCTGGGAAGGCGAGACACAGAAGTGTAAGGCTTCGATTCCCTGAGTGGGTCTGGGGAGCAGAGAGCAAAGGAAAATATTCTCAGTTTGAAGAACAGACTTGTTCATTCATTTGGAAGGTCTCACTTACATGCAGGTTTAGAAACAGGTCAGCAATAACCTGTGGAGATTCAGATTTTCCTAATTCATGAGCATTCTTGTTTCCCTCTCAGATTTCATATCATCATTTATAAAATAAGCAAAATTGTCTTCACTTTGGAAAGAACAGAATTGTCCTCTCCCAAGGCTACATTCATTCTGAAAATAAGCTAATTAAGCAATGATAGCAAGCGTGTCTCTCAACTGTACCATCAACTGGAACTGGACCACTGACCCAGACACGTGGCTGAACGCTGCTTACTCTTTGTCTCCGCTGATGCACTGCACTGATACTGCAAGTCCACAGGCCCCAGGGACCACTTTCAGAAGTTGGTGTGACTATTACCATGAGGAAGGCCTTCCTTATGTCCCACCTTCCCTTACCTACCTTGATATCCCCACCCCACTCCATAATCCTCCCACCAAACTTGGAATTTTAGATCTCAAAGATGCAGAATTCTTCTCAGGAAAATAGATCGGAGAAAGGGAATGAAGAAGAGGAAGCAGGTGGCAGGAAGCAGACATTATCACTTGCACTCACTGGGCCATATGGTGCCAGGGGGCGGCCTCCTTACCTGAAAAGCCAGCAGGTCTCCGTCTCCTACTGTCTCATCTGGAACCCTGATTTTTTCACCAATAGTTTTACATTATGGTAAAATGTGTGTAACAAAAATCAGTATCTTTACCCTTTTTAGGTGTACAGTCCACTGGCATCTGTACATTTTTATACAGTTACCACCTGTCCATCCCAGATCTCACATTGGAACTATGTTCCCACCAGCAACTCTCCACTGCCTCTTCCCAGCACCTGGCAGTCCTGGTGCTACTTCCTGCCTCTCTGATCTGCGTGCTTTCAGGACCTCACGCTGGTGGGTATGGTGTGGTGACGGACATGAGGTCCTTGAGGGTCGGCCGTGGGCGCCTGAGTCGGGATCTCCGCACTTCTTAAGGCTGGATGGTGTCCGGCTGAGTTACACCACGTTGTGCTCGTGCTCACTCATTCATCCGCAGACGCGGGGATTGTTTGCCGTCCAGCTACTGCAGATCATGCTGCTGTGACTGTGGATGCACGAACACCTTTTTGAGGCCTTGCTTTCGCCTTTGGGGGTTCGTGTTGCTGCACTCCCCAGCCATGCCGCTCAGCTCTCCGAGGCGCTGCCGCACGGCCTTCCACAGCAGCTGTCCACGGTCATGGGTCCCACGGTGCGCGGCGCCTCCCGCTCGGCACCCTCACGCACCTGTGTCCTACTGTTTTTGAGAGCAGCCACAATAAGGGTGTCAAATGGCATTTAACTCGTTTTGATCGGATTTCCCCAGTGACTGGTGATGCTGAGCATCTTTCCACGTGCTTATTGGCCATCGGATCTTTGTAGAAATGTCTACCCAAGTCCTTCGCCTGGTTGGGTTGTTTGCATGTTTGTTCTTGGGCTTTAGGAGTTCTGTTTTTCTGCATATTAATCCTTCACTAAATCTATCACTTACAGATGTATTCTCCCATTTTGTGAATTGGCTTGTCTATTTTTTTCTTCAGTTATCTATAGGCCTTTGGTGCCACTAGAAATCATTGCCAATTTCATTGTTGTGAGAGTTTGCCCTAAAGAGTTTCGTAGTTTAAGATGCTACATTAAGGGTATAGATGCATTTTGAGTTGCCTTTTTTTCTTTTTGTATCAGGGATTGAACCCAGGGGTGCCTAACCACTGAGCTATATCCCCAGCCCTTTTTATTTTTCATTTGAGACAGGTTCTTGCTATATTGCTTAGGGCCTCACTATATTGCTTAAGGCTCATATTGAACTTCAATACTCCTGCCTTAGCCTCCTGAGTTGCTGGGATTACAGGCGTGAACCACCATGCCTGCCTTGAGTTAAATTTTGTATATGGTATTAGATAGGGTTTCAACTTAATTTTTACATCTAGTTTCCCCAGAACCATTTGTTGAAAAGAACATCTTTTTCACATTGAGTGATAATGATTCCCTTTTCAAAATTCATTTGACAGGACTGGGGTTGTAGCTCAGTGCAGTGGGGAGCGCTTGCCTACCATGTGTGAGGCGCTGGGCTCAATGCTCAGCACCAAATATAAATAAAATAAAGGCCCATTAACAACTAAAAGTAAAAAAATTTCAAAAAGTATGTATCTAATAACAGGAAAAAAAAGAAAATTTTAAAAAATCGTTTGACCATATATGTAAGGGTCATTTCTGGATTCTCTTCTAGTCTGTGTGTCTGTCTTTATGTCATTAACACACTGTATTAATTGCTATTGTTTAATAGTAAGTTTTGAAATCAGGAAGTATGTCTTCTACCTTTGTTCTTTTCCAGGATTGTTTTGACTGCTTGGCATCCCTAGAGATTCCACATGAATATTAGGATTGGTTTAATATTTTTAGAAAAAATATTGCAATTTTGATAGGAACCGCACTAAATCTGTAGATCAATTAGGATAGTATTGACCTTTTAACAATCTTAGGTCTTTCAGTCCACAAACATGGGTCATCTTTTCATTTATTTATGGCTTATTTTCTCTCAGAAATTTTTTGTGGTTTTTAGATTGTTTACCTCCTTAGTTAATTCCTAAACATTTTATTATTTTTCATTCACTTATAAATTGAATTACTTTTAATTTACTTTCGAGTTTGTTCATCATTAGTTCATATAAATGCAACTGATTTTTTAATTTTTAAGTTTTTATCAGTGCTGGGTATTGAAACCAGGGACTTGAACATGCCAAGTGCATGCTCTATCACTGAACTACATCCCTAGGCCCGCAACTAAGGTAGGGGGATTTACTGCAGTACTCAGTTTTCTAGTATTTGGTTGAAGACATTTTACATCAATGTTCATTAGGGGGCATTCCCTCCTTTTCTTTCTTTTTTCTCATTCTGAAAAGGATTGATGTTAGTTCCTTAAATGTCTGTGAGAAGTCACTGGTGAAACTACCAAGTCCAAGCCTTTGCTTTGGTGAGAGATTTTGATTTGATAACAGATTCAAACTCCTTATTTGCTATAGGTGTATTCAGATTTTGTTTCTTTGTGGCTTAGTCTTGATAGGCTGCATTTTAAAGAAATTTGTCCATGTCATTTAGGTTATCCAATTTATTGGAGTGCAATTCCTTGTAGTACTCTCTTATAATCCTTTTTATTTCTGTAGAATTGTTAGTAATATTGCCATTTTCATTTCTAATTTTAATAATGTAGGTTTTTTTCTCTCTTAATCCATTATCTATTGAAAGATTTGTCAATTTGTTGATACTTTTGAAGAAACAACTTTTGGTTTTTCTAGTATTTCTCTATTCTCTATTTCTTTCTGCTTTAATCTTTATTCTGATAGCTTTGGGTTTAGTTTCTTTTAAACTTCTGCAACTTTGTAAGTTGCAAAGTAAGATTGTTGATATATTTCTTATTTTGTAATGTGGGTTTTTATCACTGTAAATTCCCTCCTTAGCACTGCTTTCTCTGTTTCATAAATTCTGATATCTTATGTTTTCATGTTCATTTGTCTCTAAGAATTTTCTAATGTCCTTTGTTATTTTTTCTTTGATCTACTGATGATTTAAGAGTGTCTTGGCTGATTACCATGAATTTATATTTTCCAAAAGGAGTTTCTGGCCATTACTTCAAATGTCTCTGCTAGCGTCTCTCAACTGTGAAACCTCTGCAGTGCGAGCTCGGTCCACGCCCTTAGACTTATTCACTTACACTTCATGCCAAACTTTTTCCCCCTGTTCCTCAGATTTGATAATTTCCATTGTCCTTTCAAGTTTTTCTTCTACCTGTTCACATATGCCCCAGAACTTTTTAAAAATATTTTTATCCCTTTATTGATGTTTCTATTTTACTCAGACACCATTATCTTGACTTTCCCATCTTTTTTGGTTCTGTAGTCCATCTTTAGGATGGTCGTTTTAAAATCTTTGCCATGAGCTGCATTATCAGGTCTGTTTCAAGGACAATTTCTTTGGGATTATTTTGTTTCCTCTGAATGGGCTATTCTTCACCATTTCTTTGTAAGTTGTGACTTTGTTGTTGGAAACTGTATTTTTTTTAATCTAATAAGGTGGTAACTCTGGAACTTGGATTCTCCTGTCCCTAGGTTTGTTGGGGAATTTTGTTTTTTGTTATAGTTGTCTCTGTGGTATGGATCAGCCTAGAGTTATAAGCTTAAGATAGTCTTATTCTTAGCTTTTTCCTGAATCTGCATCCCTCCAGAGGTATAACTAAACCAACACAGCTGTCTTTTCTATCTTACCAACCTAAGTAATTTTTATACATTCCACTCCTGCCTCTAGATGCCTTAAAAAAAAAAAAAAAAAAGACCGAGAGTCTTCACTCCATTTCGATGTGAAAGCCTTGGATCATCACTCCAATAAAAAGATGCACATGCAATCCTGTGAGCAATTTCAGGAGGTCCAGGCACACCTTGAAGCCCTCTTAGCCTGCAGGTGAAGAGCACCTGTCTTAGTCTACCCTGAAAGGTGGATCCCCTTCTAGTTCAGACCTGGCCCCTGGAGCCGTGGTTTCCTTTCACATATCAAGATGGGAGAACGTCCACCCCCATTTCTTTTTTGTTGTACTGGTGAAGCAACATGAAGGGCATGAACAACAGAACCAGAGGCCTCACCTGCCTTTTTCACACAAAGTTCACGTTAACCCTGTTCAAATATTTTCCTGACCCTTTGGAACAAATGAATCCCAACTCCAACGTAGTCCTGAGACGCACCCTGAAGACGCGCGCCAGCACAGCCTCCCCCCTTCTCCCTTCCTTCTTCCGCCAGCATGGTGCTTTCACGAAATCTCAAACACTGCAAGGAATGAAGACTTAGGAGACAAACTGGAATTAAGTGGAAGACTGATCCAGAAGAAGCACATTTTAAATCTCATGCCTCCATGCCTCCTTGACAAGTCGCAATGTGTGGTCGGTTGTGCTGTTGCTTTTTGTGGGGGATCTCTGGGGCGGACCAATTGACTAGCGTCTGCTTACCTTGCACAGGCTAGGAGCCCTTCCCTGCACCTTTCTCCCCAGTTCTTCCTGTAATGCCTGACCTCAATTCTGCCCACACCTCATTATCACCCGCGTGGTTTTTCTGTTTTGTTTTGGGCACCAGAGATTGAACCCAGGGTCCCTTAACCACTCAGCCTCCTTTCCAGCCCTTTTTATTTTTTGTTTTGAGACAGGGTCTCACTAAGTTGCTGTGACTGGCCTGAAACTTGTGATCCTTCTGCCTCAGCCTCCTGAGTTACTAGGATTACAAGCAAATGCCACCAAACCCAGCTTGAGGAGTCTTTCTTACATTTTTGGCACTGGGTATTGAACCAAGAGTCACTCTACCATTGAGCTACATCCCAAGTCCTTTTTATTTTCTATTTTGAGACACAGTGTTATGGAGTTGCTGAGGCTGGCTTCAAACGTGTGATGTACCTGCCTCAACCTCCCAAGTAGCTGGGATTATAGGTGTGTGCCACCATGCCTGGCACCTGAGGAGTTTTTTAAATGAAAAAAAGTTTGGTCAGAGGAGCCCACTTGGGCCTTAGGACCAGTCTCCTGGGTGTGCAGTCAGGGATGAGAATCCCTCTCTATGTTATGTGCAAGGAGTCAGTACTGTTACTCATGATGAAGACCTGGGAGAAGACTAAAAGCCTCTCACAGCTTACAGCTCAATAAGAGAGATGGTCTGTTTAAAATTGTTAAAAAAAAAAAAAAAAAAAAAAAAAAAACAGGAAACTTTTAGAAGAAAAATTTAGGACTAACTTGACATACATAAAACATTCTGGGGTTATCTACTATTTTTGATTCCTAATGAGGCATAGACTAGGTTATGCTAATGTTACATACCTGTGTGTGTGTGTGTATAATTTAAGTAACTTGTTATAAAAGTAGTACATATACTGTTTTTTTTAAAAAATAATTCTTAGATGTTGATAGACCTTATTTTTATTCACTTATTTATATGTGGTGCTGTGAATCAAACCCAGTGCCTCACACATGCTAGGCAAGTGCTCCACCACTGAACCACAACCTCAGTCCCTGTTTTTATTTTTTAAGTTGCAGAGACGGACCCTGAATTTGTGATCCTCCTGCCTCAGCCTCCCAAGTCTCTGAGATTACAGGCATGTGCCACTCGCTATGTCTGGCTTAGTACTTCGTAAACTTCTTTTTAATTTATAGAAAGATAAGAAGTGAAAAGCACATATCTTGGTTACCCTCCCTACTTCCACCTTAGAGGAAACCGGAGCAATTTCTTATATATCCCTCTAGAAATTCTGTCCACCTCACACTCATATATGTAGACATGAATGCTTTTTTAACTTGGTAGGCTCAGGACGCGTGAATTGTGGAGATCACCATGAAGGCACTTTTCTTTTACTTTTATCCGACCAATGGTACAACGACCAGTCCAGTCTTTTACTGGTTTTCCTCCCAAATAACTCTTCAGAGCCCTTCGGAACATTCGCCTGTCCCACAGGACCATCATGACAGAGTGGCTCCTGGTAACCTCAGGGCCAGCTGCAGTGGGCGCTACTCTCCCATGAATGGACTTGCCTTCTTTCCTCCCTCCCTCCTGCTAGGGTTTGAACCCAGCGCCTCACCCCTGTACCCCATTTCACACCATGACTGGTATGAAATACATGATTTTGTTGCAGGTTCAGAGATAAAAGAAGGAAAATACAGCACATAACACAACTTAGAATTCTTACTAGAGGTGGTTTCTATCAGAATTTTGAGGCCAGATCCTGGATCCTTTCTGCCTCACCCCAGGCAGCCACAGCAGGACAGGGACACTTCCTTTCCTCTCTCAGGGGCCACCTGATCCTGTTTCTCCTAACTGGAAACCAGACTCCCAAATTCCCTCAGGTCAGGTCTTAACTTGACCAACATCCACCATCATCCACTTCCAAATGGCGACAGGAGTGTCCACTCCTAAGGAATGACCACCTCTCCATCCAGGAAAGTGTGGGTCTGACTCCAGTGTGGGTGCTGCAGTCTTAGAATCAGGGCCTTCTCTCACATGGTCACAGTCAACCCAGGTGAGGACCTGCCCTGCACGCCTTTCCTTGACTCCTCGGACCCACTGACCTCCTGTGAACAAGACCTTGGATAAAAGCACGTATCCCATGCCCGAAAGAACAAGTGCAACTGGATCGAGACAGGCAGCGCACCTCATTCTACACCAGCGAAGCCGTCACTCACTGCAGGGAACTGTGGTCTGGGAAGCGTAAGCCTCCTCACCACATGCTTCCATGTTACCAGGCTGAGTGCTCACACCTCCCTCGAAACCTCCCCCTCAGCAATGACGTCTGGGACTTGATTCCAAGTTAGCAAGGGCAGCACCGAGCAAAGTGAGTGGGGACTGTGATGAACCACACTGGCCACAGGCTGATGTCCCTGAAGCCGAGCGATGGACTGAGTGCCCACCACAGTATAAACTGAACCTAGGCCTTGGGCATGGTGGGCGACACTGTACCACGAGTCACTCCCAGTTATTTTTGTTTTTATTTCTCAAAGGGTTTCACTATGTTGCCCAAGCTGGCCTTGAACTTGCAATCCTCCTGACTCAGCGCCCCAGAGTTGGGATTACAGGTGTGTGCCACTGCGCCTAGCTTCTGTCTACTTGTGTAAGTTTGACGCCTCCTATAGTTAAGAACAAAACAGCTCTTGGGCTGGGTGTGACTCAGTGGTGGAGCTCTTGCCTAGCACGTGTGAGGTACTGGGTTGGATTCTCAGAACCATATATAAATAAATGAATAAAATAAAGGTCCATTAACAACTAAAAATATATGTATTCTTTTAAAAACAGCTCCATCCCTACAAAGGTGTGGCCCTTGATGTTTGCATCACTAGAAGATTCTGCATTGAGCATTCCAGATGGAAACTGCAGCCTTGAAGGTAAATTCAGTCTGCTTTTTGGGGTGGGGGAGGGAGTCTTCCCAAGTCTTCCCTCCCTCTATAGATGATTTCAGAGATTTTAGGGTAAAATCACTCAAAGCTCACATGCAGCCATGGGGTTCCCTATCACAAGCACTCTCCTGGAAAGAACTTCTCCAGCATCCCTCAGATGAAACTCACTATTTCCAGGGCTGCGCGCCATCTTGCCAGGTACACGTGCAGAGGATCGAGGCTCCGGACAGATAAGGGGAATTCTATCTGTGCTATCTTACGCCTCTTTCTTAAAGGACTTAATCATACAATTTGATGAAAAGGAGCCTGGTGAGGGCAGTTGTAAGAATGACTGGCCATTTAAGACTGGGCAGCATTAGAACTGGCAAGATGTAGGGCAGAAGCCTTGTTCTGGAATGTGGTCTTCAGCTTCATTAACTCAGAAACTTAAAGGCTGGCACACAGACCAAATGGGACCCTAAGGGCTAATTAATTAACTTGCAGTGGGAACCATAACTAGAAGCAGGCCTCAAATTCATTTGCTGGTTAGACATTTTCTGTCTATGGGAAACTTTTTATGCAAAGCCAAATTATAATCAGAAGGGTATTTGGTGAGAGCAAGCTCTCAAACAATGAATCTTCAACTTGGGAGAGTTGCTATCCCCTGGGGCATAGGTAGAGCAAGGCGGGTATAGGGAAGAGCACCCTATGGTTGTGTGATTAGAAAAGGCATTCCTAATACTGTAAGTCAACATTTTAAAAAAGAAAATGTAAATCCTATTGCTTTCACAAGTAAAAGGAAACAAAATAAAGCACACAATATTCCTGGCTGATGACTCAGCTAGGAGGGTAGAAATCTACAAATCACTCTGGAGGCCCTACCATGTTTTTGAGGCAAGAAAACATTGTTTACTGAGACAACTTGCATTGGAGGGATGCAGATCAAGTTTTGTTTTCAAATTCTCACTAAACAGTTCTATGATGAATACAATTACGCAGTCACTGATGTGGAAGTGATAAAGAAATGTATCTAGGTCCCTTATAAAGTATTATGTACTTCACAGTGTATAATATAGTACTATAAAACTACTATAGTTCTTTGAACAGATTCTGCAGCTGGCCCAAAACAGTGTATTAGTATAGAAGACATCTGATAGTCTCAGCATTGATTCTTCTCTTCTTCCTTTCCATAAGACTATTTGCATCTGAGGATTGCTGTGGTTTCTGGGAAGAGGACTCTACTTCTATTTCAACATATTCCAACTCATGAAACACAGCAATTGCTTTGTTGCAGTCAATCTACATGCTTATCCTAAAGTAATGCTTAACTTTTAGATATATGATAATTTGCAGAGCTGTTACAAAAATTCATTTTGTGAAATACAGTATGCAATTTTACAAAGTTAATTTCATTACATTGTTACACTTGGTCATCCAGGCCTTAACTCAGGAGAGAATGGCTTACTGGGCATGCCTTAGGCCCCTGCACAATCAGAGGGCAAGAGTCCTAAGACTAGGTCTTTAAAGCAGCTTCCTAAGACCACTGTGCTCCCACCACAAGGAAATCACATTCACCCTTTTGAAAAGATTTACCCTTTGGCTATTTTTTTGTTTGTTTTGTTTTTTTAAATTGCAGCCTCCCTGGGCTTTTCTTTAGCAACCATGTTGCAGTACTTACTCATTTGAGCTTTGTAAGGATTTCTTGTTTGTTTGGAATAAAGGCACAGGCTTTCAGACTGTGCCAGGAAATCATATCCCAACCACCTCTCCTTGCCCCACAGAAACTCAAGACTTCCCTCCTCCTCCTCTGAATTTTGGTCTCTGAGTTAACTGAGAAGACCTTCCATCTGTGAACTAAGCACATTCCTCTAAAACCACAGGCACCCGCTGCTGGCTGGATCTCGACAGTCACAACATTGGCATGCAGGTGAAAGAACTCCGTTTGCTTTTCCCGACACACCTCTGCCACCTCAGGGAACCCCGCCGATGGAAAGGGCAGGATCAGTTCTGTGTCCGGCGGTTCCTTACGCCCTGCCGTCCTGCAGTGACTCCAGCTCTCCTCTGCGACCTCCTCGGCTCCTGACCACGCCGTGCACTGCAGCGGAGTTCTGGAGGATGAAGTTTGGGGAAGCATTGCCAGCAGGCCAGACCAGAGCACCCCGCCTGCAGAGCAGCCCCCAGGAGACTCTCCTGCAGCCTGATGAGCTGTGGATCAGACTCTGAGGACGGAACGGCTGCGAGCACACTGAATTCTAAGGGCCCAACTTCACCCTCCGTTGGACACACGGCGGAGTCACTACCAGCACTCAGACATTTAACAAGGCTGACGCTGTATCGTGTTTTAAAAAGGTAGAAAAGGTGTCAAATTCTATCAATATAATGCCACATTAAGTAGGTAGATTACAGTTGTGTAAGGACGAGTGAAAAAATGAAGAATAAGAGGTAAGAGACCTCATACTGCGGGTGAGAAAAGGCAGAGTCCGTTGTCCGCGTCCTCTCTTTAGCTGGTTGCTGGGCAGGCAGTCCTTTACCACTGAGAAATGCCTTTTTATTAAGCTCGAGAACAAGAGGCAAGCATGTTCTCAGTACCATTTCTAATAACGCAATCTGCACGAACATCATCAAAAACCCGTAAGAAGTTGTTCGGGAGTAGGTCACAATCTGAATGAAAGTCAAGTTTTAAGAGTACATTAATGCATACATCTGTATTCTTGATGTTCCTTTTACTTTAAGCTCCTTAAAAAAGATTAGTTTTCCTATATTTTTATATTATGGTTTGCAGAGTCCTATGGACTCATGGTTATCAGGCAAACCTGAGTTATTAGAGTTCCTGGGCAAAGAGGAGCTATCAAAACATAAAACAGCCATTAAGACTCAGCTCTCGGATCATGAAATACATATTGTAGAGCCATGAAGCTTTTTCTAAATCTCTGCTTTTAGAGTTTATTCTTTCAAAGGAAAAGGGGAAATTCTTGTTTGTAAACAGACACGCAGAATAGCCAGCTAAGTTACGAGTAGGATCAAAACAAGCTTTGGACAATTTAATATCCACAGGTAATTTTACTTTTTGCTCTTTTTAGATATACATATTACACATACATGAAGCACATGACTTAGGGTCCTGTTTTTGTGATTGGTTGTGCATGATGTGCGGTCTCATAGGTCGTGTATTCATATATGCACACAGGAAAGTCATTCTACCATCTTCCCTATTCCCATTCCCACTCTCTTCCCTTCATCCCCCCTTGTCCAATAAACTTCTACTGTTCCCTCCCCCCACCCTTATTGTGTATTAGCATCCACATATCACAGAGAACATTCAGTCTTGGTTTTATGGGATTGGCTTATTTCACTTAGCATGATGTGTCCAGTTCCATCCCTTTGCTGGCAAGAGTATTAAAAAGTCATTCTTGTTTATGGCTGAGTAATATGCCATTGTGTAACTATATCACATTTTCTTTATCCATTCATCTGAAGGGTACCGAGTTTGGTTGGTTCCATAGCTTATTGTGAATAGAGCTGCTATAAACATCGATGTGGCTGTGTCATTGTATTAGGTTGATTTTAAGTCCTTCAAGTATAAATTGAGGAGTGGGATAACTGGATCAAATGGTGGCTTCATTTAAAGTTTTCTGAGGAATCTCCAAACTGCTCTCCTGAGTGGTTGCACCAATTTGCAGTTCCACCAGCATTGTATGAGTATACCATTTTTCCAAAAACCTCACCAACATTGTTACTTGTATTCTTGATAATTGCTATTCTGACCAGAGTGAGATAGAATCTCAGTGTAGTTTTAATCTGCCTTTCTCTAATTGCTAGAGAGGTTGAACATCTTTTCATATATTTGTTGACCATTCATATTTCTTCTTCTGTGAAGTGACTGTTCAGTTCCTTTGCCCATTTATTGATTGGGTTGTTTTTTTTTGCTGTTAAGTTTTTCTGAGTTCTTTACATAACCTGGAGATTAATACTCTGAGGTACAGGTGGCAAAGATTTTCTCCCACTCTGCAGGCTCTCTGTTTCTTGGTTGTTTCCTCTGCTGTGAAGAAGCTTATTAGTTTGATACCTTCCCATTTGTTGATTCTTGAGTTTACTTAAGCTTTAGGGGTCTTGTTGAGAAGTCGGTTCCTAAGCCCACATAATGAAGAGTTGGGCCCACATTCTCCTCTGCAGGCACAGGGTCTCTGGTCTAATTAATGCCAGAAAGCCCCTGTTTGTGTGTGTGTGTGTGTGTGTGTGGTACTGGGGATGGAACCGAGGGGTACATCCCAGCTCTTCTTGCTCTTCGTCTCTGAGACATAGTCGTGCCCAGCTGCTGCGCCTGCCGTGAACATGCAGCCTTCTGCCTCGGCCTCCAGAGCCGCGCCCAGCTCTCACTGTTTCCATCTGTTTTGCAAAGCTGAAAAATGGACTTATTCTGCTTTTCTAATTAAAACATTGCTTTGGAAGTTCATAAAGCTCACTGAACTGACCACATCAATGATGGAGTTGAGCTCATTTGTTTTGTTCTTGGGAAAGTACTGAAGTCTGAACACGTGGGGTCTCAAAGTGGACGTATTTAGGTTAGAGGCCGTGCAGTATGAGGACCTTCCCACCGATGTGCTTTCTACAGTGTGTTGAGGGAACAGACATGAGAGTAGCCCATGATCGTGGAAACTTTAGATGCTGAGGAAACCCTACTAAGTTAAGGAGGGACTTAATAAGACATATTTCTAAAAAATAAGTAGAGAAGAGTAAGTACATTAGAGTGGCAGGGAGGACTGTAACTGCGGCTGACAGAACTTCCTGACCATGAGGCCTGTGAAAAATCACAAAGTAGTGTCACACACTTTCCTTTGGAGATTAAAAACAAAACGGATTAAAACTGTTTAGATACAAAGTTTCACATCCAAAACTAGAAAGAGAAATGGTTCATTTTTGAGATTCCCATGCTTCTTTTACCAAAATGGGGGGGGGGGGATTGCAGAAGAGAGGGACCCTAGAGAAAGTCTGTGCACAAAACCCTCAGCCTGCTTACCGTGTCCTTTGGGGATCAAGTAGTTTTGCACAGCTCTGCTTTCTGGAGAGCTACGGGTTTATCATTTCAAGAATTAAAAATGTGGATGAAAACGTTGTATTAAAACATTTAAATTCCAATCTTTTCTCCTTTAAACTTTACAACTTTTCCTAAATATTATGAAAGTCGTTCAGACTCTAATTATAGACAAAAATGAAAAGAAATACCTATAATCTTGTCACCCAGAAGCAACCCACGTTTTCCGTTTTCTTTTCTTTTTTGTGGTACTGGGAATTGAACCCAGGGCCTGCATGCTGGCAAGCACTGAGTTATATCCCAGCCCTTTTAAAATTTATTGAGGCAGGATCTTGCTATATTGTCCAGGCTGGCCCCAAACTTGCCATTCTCCTGCCTCAGTCATATGCTGCTACACCCAGCTTCTCTGAGCTCTCGAGTATAACGGGATTCTTCAGAACTGGGATAGTAAGTCTGCACAACTTTCAGTAAAGCAGACACCTGACGAGTACTTTTGAAAGCCTGGTATTATGCTAACCATTCTGTGAGTGTGGGCTCTTAATCCTTGGTAGGTGATTCTAGGTTTCTACTTAAGATGAAGATGAGGCCGTGATAAGGCGCTAACGATGACCTGAAGGCTACACACGGCGATGGACTTTGAGGCTCCCGCATGGTGTCTGTCAAACTCAATGGTCGTGTAAGCATCATGTCAGACGCCCATGTTTCAGATCCCTAACAAGGTACGTTTTCATGGCAACTCCACCAACTTCTTCATTTGCTGCTTTAAGTTTCCCAAGCTTGGGAATGTCGGGAAGTATGCTGAGATTTCGTGAGACACTTAAGGAGACTTCTGATGAATGAAGTACACTGAGAATGTGCACAGCTCTCTTACCAGGTATTCCTGATTTGGCTTTGAGACATGAAGGCCATGACCGCCCCCCACCTCCACCCAGTACTGGGAATCGAACCCAGGGCCTTGTGTATGCTAGGCAAGCAACTGCCCCTGAGTCATGTTCCCCCCAAGGATATGATTCTTAAGTCTAAATGTGCATCAGCCAATCTTGAAAAAAATCAGCATACTCATAATCCAAAAAGCTTTAATAAAAGTTTGATTAAAGATGTAAAGGCACATTATTCAGAGTCAAGAAACTTGGGTCATATTGGCGAGAACAGTGACTGCATCTGCAGAAAATTATGTTCACACACAAGCTACAAAAAATATCAAAAGTCCTATAAACGAGGCAAGGGAGTCCAGAAGGATGTGGAATGTTTGAACAGGACATGGAAGCAGCTCATCTGATGGCCTGCACTAAAAGGGGAGCCTCAGACTCTAAAAGACAGGGAAACTGTTCCCAACTCACCCTTGTCCCAGAAGGAGAAGGCAGAACATCACGGAAATAATGGTGTACAGAGAAAGGTGGCTGGGGATTCTGATTCACGGGAAAAGATTAGCACATACTTGTTTTGATTGACATGAGAACAGTGAACAAAACGCTGAAAGAAAGGTTGCTCTGAGGGGACACAGGGTTACCCAGTCTTGGTGGGGCCAGCTTTGCTTATCTTCCATCAATGTGGACAAATAAGAAGCCTCACGGACCTACTTTTATTGCACGACCTTGGCAGGCGCGTTGCCTGTTTTTTCTTTGGAGTGCTGGGGCCGGTGCTCTACCACTTGAGCAACATCCCCAGCCCAACATGCTGTTTTTAAATCCAGTGACATGCTACCGATTTATGCAATATATAAAGTTTCCTTTATTTGTGAGGGTGGTAATATGAGACTTCCATTAACTGAATTGTCACTAATGACATTAAAATGATTTGGTTACTTTCCTAGTTATACATGCAAATGATAGTTTTGTATTGTAACTGCAGAACACATATTTAATGGAAAAGAGTGACCCAGATGCCTGCAGGGGACACTGGGTGGCAATTTCAAGTGTGCTTCTCTACCACTGTTCTTTTGCCTGGTAAGCCCCTCTTCTCTACAGAGGAATAAACAAGACATCACCGAGTCCTTAAAATCTTTGATCCTTGAGAGTGCAGCTCAGAGACTGATGGTTCAGAAGGCCTCCCTGCATTGCTCCATGGGGACAAGGCCTTGGAGGTGCAGGGAAGACAGAACTCCCACTTCTCCCCTCTCACAACCTTCTCCTCCCTGAGCCTCCCACTGTCTCCGTACTGTCTCAGGCTGTGCCAAGCATCAGCATGTTGAGTTTTCAGGTCAACAGTTCTTGTTTACCTCCTTAAAAACAACTTGTAAAACTTGTAAGGAAGGAGGGACATTTACTTGTGATGTAATAAGAGGGTCTTTCATCCTGAGTTACAGTTTATTCAAACAAGATTATAAAGTGATGTAACTCATTTCCAGATAATCAAGCACTGATATTCTTGTATTCATTATTTGTAAGTGTACACGATAGTGTGTCTCTTAGTTGCTTTGGGTATGGAGGAAAAACTATTCCTTGTGAAAATGCTACTTATAATCACACAAATTTGAGTATTGTTTAAGTCAATTAACCATGATAAGTCAGACTTAAGCAATGTGGTAAAAACTACTAATTATCTTTACATACAAAGAATAATGCATGAACTTCCTATAACAATATAGAATACTATTTAAAAAAATTAGTCACTTTAAATTATTCTGTGGCTGTTAACATCATGAGGTGCTTTTAGAAGTCAGAAATATTGTACTGTCTAGAAATACTCTGAATAGGAAAAGAATTAGTTGTAAATTTTATTCTCAAAATTGATCAATAAGGACAAAAACAATAGTTAAGCAGACAAAAAAGTACCAAAAACAGGGTATCATTCATATATACAGAAGATATGAACAGTATAGATTCATCTCTAGTTGATTCAATCCTATTTACACATTTAAAATACAAGATACATTTCAATCTGTCAAGAAGCTGACCACATTTAGCACCAGGAAAGGAACTTTTTAGTTTCTGATCATGATCTAAATATCCTGGAACAGGAAAAGAAATTTCATGGAATCTAGATGCATTTATCAACATCAATTCATAAAAATTAATTCTGAAAAGTGATTCCCCCATTCACAAATGAGTCACAGGCATTAGGACCTTAACACCTGGTACTACTTGATGTTGCGAACTACTCTCCTACAGTGGTTGGTTTTCATCTCCTCCAAGGCTTGTTCCAGTTGCTGAACTAAATGAAGTAGGGTAGCTGGGTCTGTCTGCAGAACTTTGGTGTTGTGGTCTCCATTCTGATTCAGGTGCAGTTTTATAGTCACTGCTGGCTTAATCTGTTGCCTGAGACTTCTGCTTGCAAGCTTGAAATAAGAGCACAATACTCTTAATAGCCATGCAGAATATGTAATATTTATAATTACCTTACACCATTCACTAAAACAAATTTAAGATGGTCTGACTCCAAAATGAAAACTAAACTTTTAAAACCTTTGGAGAGAAAAGATTAGACTATATATGAAACCTTCTGGTACAGAAAGATTTCTTAAATGTCAAACGAAGTGTGCAAATCATAAAGCCAAAAACCAATAAATTTAGCATTACATTAATAAATTTCGTTTAAAGGATACTTGAAAATGATGGCAATATGTATATAACTAAAAAAAGATTAGTATCCAGAATGCATGTCAAATTCCTCTGATGTAGTAAGAAAAACCCAAAATCCAAGAGAAAAATGTATAGAAGAGCTGAATAAGCAATTTCACAAAAGACAAACGAACATAGGAAATATGTCCAACTTTATCATGCATCAGAACAATGGTCAAAAAAAAAAAAAAAAAAAAACCCTCATGAAATACACTTTTATACTTATCAGACTACTGGAAACTGAACACCTGACCATATCAAGCACTGCAAGCAATTGTAATGTAAACCCTTCCCCCTGCTGCAGAGAGGGGTGAATCACTCTGGAGAACGGGCATTACCAACAATTCCACTCCTACGCAGACACCTTCAACTCTTACACATACGTTCATTCACAACAGTACCTATTTTCAAGAGCCAAAAACAGAAAGCATTTCAAAAAATCAGAAACATCTTAAATATCCCCTAATAGAATGGAGAAACTAAGAATACACAATGAATTGTTTACTAAATAGCAGTGAAAAAAAAATGAACTATAGTAACATGAATTATGGATGAAACTAAAAAAATTTGTATATCAAAAATATTCGGGGCTAGGGTTGTGGCTCAGTGGTACAGCACTTGCCTAGCATGTGAGAGGCACTGGGTTCAAGTCTCAGCACCACATAAGAATGAATAAAATAAAGGTCCGTCAGCAACTAAAATATATATATAAAAAAAATTCCAGAGGGCTGGGGCTGTAGCTCAGTGGCAGAGTGCTTGCCTAGCATGTGGGAGGTACTGAGTTCAATCCTCAGTACCATAAAAAAAAATAAAACAAATAAA
The DNA here is from genome assembly GCF_902686455.1 of Sciurus vulgaris. Taxonomy (NCBI): domain Eukaryota; kingdom Metazoa; phylum Chordata; class Mammalia; order Rodentia; family Sciuridae; genus Sciurus; species Sciurus vulgaris. The sequence goes on along the minus strand of NC_136470.1, from coordinate 143,500,735 downwards.
ATAAAGGCATGCTGTTCATCTACAACCACACACAAAAAAAACTGTTTTAAAGTCAGAGTATATGAAAACTTATATGATTTAGAGACAAAAATATACGTTTAAAAAACTATAAAGAAGAGAATAACAAAAAACTCAGGATAATGATTTTCCTCTACATGGCTGGGAAGGGGGGGTTAAAACTGACTCAAAGGTACTGGTTTTATACCACTTGCTAAGCTGGGTGGTGGGTATACTGGTATTGGTTTCATTATTATTCTTCAAACTGGGTATCTTAAAATCTTTTGTCTGTGTAATATATTCTAAAATTTAACAAGTAAGCACTATTGATGTATTTTCAAAAGATAAAATACAAAACTATGAACAATGACCAACTTGAGGGGAGGACACTCAACCCCAATGCAACCAAGTCCTCTAAAGACTATTCTCCATTAAAAGGAACAAAGACCACCCTGAAGTGATAGCTGCCTCAAGGACAGGAGCTGTACCATGAGCCCTGAAATATCTTCCTATACAAGAAAGCAAGGAAGCTGTCAAAAATTATTACAGTCACATCAAAAGCACAGGAAGTCAACTTGAAGAGTTTTCCCAGTAGGAACAAATCTAAAGCTGAGATTTTGGGATTAATTTAATAATACAACAGAATAGTCTAAAAACTTCTTCCAAATAATTCTAGGTGAAATACTTATCCAAAGCTGCAATTTTAACGTTTTGATTATACTGCAATTTAATGACTTCACTTCCAAGATAATTTGGAAACAACAGGCCAATCCTTTTGGGTGAGCTTATTAAGGTGAAATATCTCTTAAGATCATTTGCTAGTATAGAAAATTACAGATATAACAGATATGCAAACTGTAAATGCACTGACTGAAAATACTACCAATTCATTCAAATATGTACTGTTTATTTTTGTGGGATTTTTTTTTGGGCTGTTTCCTTCTATCTGCATTGACAGGGATAAATTTATCTAAGTGTGTAATTAAGTGATGAATTTTTTTATTGAAAGACAAAAATCACTCGATTTATCCTTCAATTTTTTTAGAAGTGATATCTAAATTTCCTTTACAGGTAAGTGTCCATATCTTTCTTTTCTTTTACAAGTAAGTATCTATACCATTCTTTAAAAATATTTAGAAAAGGCTGGGCACAATAATTACAGTATGCCTGTAATCCCAGTGGCTCAGAGGCTGAGGCATGAGGATCCTGAGCTCAAAGCCAACTCCAGCAACTTAGCAAGGCCCTAAGCAACTTAGTGAGACCCTGTCTCAAAATAAAAAAGGCTGGGGATGTGGTTCAGTGGTTAAATGCCCCTGGGTTCAATCCCTGAGACAAAAAAACAAAATTATAGAAATTAGTTTAACATCCTAACAAACACATAAGACATAATTAGACCTCACTTTTTTCTCAGAAAGAAGTTGGAATGACATTCACACAGGATAAAGAACAGTAGCCCACATGGTCCACTGATACGAATTTATTTTTTAATGGGGATGAAATTCTGTCCTTCCTGTAAATATAACAATAATAGCAAATTTAAACTAAAATGTATGCGATGCAAATTAGGGGGGAAAATGTTTAGTCTGAAGAACTATATTTCAAAGGTAACCTGGCCAAAAAAAAGTAGGGAACAGGATACAAAGGTCATGTTTCATTTAGTTAAAGTTGCTACAAGAATTTAACCCTCTACTTGCCTTAGAGCAAATACTGTAATACTGAACAGGACAGGAAAAGGATGCTTTGATGCAGTTGTAAATGAACCAGTCCCCAAAGTAACATTCTTCCGCATCAGCCCCAGATATATCCAATTTACATATGCTATTAAGAAGGACATCAATTGTGCTGATAATTTATGAAGTCTGGGGAAATGCTCCTACGAGAAACTAAACTATAATGATCACTTTGTTTACCAAGCAATCGCACAATAATTAGATGGTGACTGTCCATCCACTACCAGTCTCCACGAAACAAGTCAGTTACTCAGAGATGAAAGGCAACATATCCTGTTATTCGTTTCCTATTCATTTACCTGGTGTTATCTGTCATGCTTTCTTACCCCAAACAGGAGAATCCACTCCAGTTAAAATCCCTTGTAAAAGTTTCATCTAATGAACTCAGGAACTCAATTAGTTCTGAGTAGCTTTTTTAGCTTTAATGTATTTCATCATAAATGGCAAGTCACTCAGTATGTATTTAACATTAACCTGCACTAGTCCTTGTATAATGTAGCAATTCAAACTCATTCCACTGAGCAAATTGAATCCTCAAGTTTAATTTTAGAAAATTCGATTTCTTAATTTCTCAATCTCTTAATTTCTAACTTCGAAAAATGTCTTCATGATATGGAAAATCAAAGTGAGTCCTAAGAGTCCAAAAAAGACTCTTAGGAGCTCCTGAGCCCTTACCAAGTTCTAAAAGCCCGAGAGAGGTAATTATCTACAAATTACTGCCTAAGTATGAGCATCCTCACATCTCCACCTGGTCATTAACAAAAGACCTGAACACAAAAGTTTAAACACCGTGCTCTCCATGCCATGGCCACATGTGACTTTCTGTTCATGACCCAGGAACATGAACTGTATCTTGTTCATTGCTGTAGCCATAACACCTGGCATATGACTGATAGGTAACAAATGTTTGATAAATGATTTATCACATCCTCCCTTTCCACCAACATGGAGAGAGCATGCCGTCTAGTTTACACCATATCCTGTCATCATGGCTACTCATCATGCTTGCATATAATTGCTGAATTTAAGTTACATTTTTGTCTTGTATAAAACTGTGATGATTTAAAGGCAAGTATGATGGTTTTTCATTGTTATACATATTTGTCAGCTTTCTCTTACCTTGACAAAATACCAGAGTTAATCAACTTAATGGGAAGAAAGGTTTATTTTGGCTCAAGGGCTTTACTTCCAGAGGTTCGAGTTCACATTTAATTGGTCCTGTTTTTTTCTGGGCCTGTGGCTCATGGTGATAGCCAGTGGTGAGCAGAACTATGAGCCTCATGGAGGCAGAGAGCCAGCAGAGCTGGGAAGGGGCAGAGGCCCAGCGTCCTTTTCAAGGGCAGACACCTCAACTGCCTAACTTCCTTCCACTAGACTCCACCTCTTCAGGTTTCCATCACCTTCCATCATACCACAGGACGAATACGTCTTTAACACACGGGCCTGGATAACCTACGCATCCAAACCACAGCACCACGTCTACAAGGTCTGGCATGCTCCAGAAACCCAGTAAGTGGTTTGAAAACTGAATGGACATATGGTAGCATCAACTAATACATAGAAACGGTCTTTTCTGTGGTTGTCTACACACACCTAAGGATGCTGCTGACATGGGAATGACTTCTCTAAGCCAGCCATTCACTCCCAACTGTAAAACTTGAAGGTACAGTATGACATGAGCAGCTTTTTTCTGACCAAATCCTAAATGTTTCATCTTCTCAACCTCCAGTGACACTGTATTGTGATGCAGTTGTTCCTTCCTGAAAGTACTCTCACTTTAACCATCAGCTTTTCTCTCTCTCTCTCTCTCTTTCTCTTTATCTTTTTAAATATACATGACAGTAGAGTGGCCAGCTCTTCTATGAACTGTGAGTCACCAGTGAGATTCAGTCCAGTTTTCAGAGCAATCATTCTCATTTGTGGTCTGAAATAATCTTGACCGATCTCCTCAGCTGCTATAGACTGATGGGTACGGGGAGGGGCTGCCTGTGGCTAGCGGCATGTGCACGCATCAGCTGTAACAGGAGGAAAGGCAGAGCAAGGGTACTAATGCAGGCGGGGTGCAAAGTGAGGCAGGGACATGCAGAGTTCCCTTCTGACTGCTAACAGTGCAGAAACACAGGAGATACTGAGGCGTGGCAGGAGGAGAACACGTACGACGGGCATGTTTCTTGCTGTCCCAGGGTTTACAGTTCACTCTACAGGTAAGTACGAGTGAAAATGGTCTTCCAAAGTGGAAGCCCAGGTGCTGTGAAAAAGATACAAATGCCACCAGGGTTAAACTATGACGAGCAGCAGGGACTCACTTCCAGAGGGAGGCACCATTTGCAGCAGAGGGCAGCAAGCCATGTCGTTTCTTGGAGAACGAGATGATAAACACTGTAAGCTTTGCAGAGCTGCCCAGCATCTGGCAGATCGGCTCAGCTCTACCTTGCACTCCAAAGCAGCCACAGACAATGTGCTAACAATGAGCATGGTTGTGTCCCAATAAAACTTTTATAAACAGGCATCAAGTCAGATATGACCCACAGGCCACCGAGCCTGCTTCAACCTGGTATGTACAGGATGAGAAGAACAATCAAGAAGTAATGGCAAGGCAGCGGGAAAGCATCTCAGAGGGAAAATTCGTAAAGGCCTAAGTTCTTCCTACTTCTAACTCCCACTTTCATTCTGGTCTGCCTACGATACCAGATCAACTCTTCTAGATGTTACTTTCTTTTTTTTCAGGGCTGTGTTTTTCTCCTTTTTTCTAAATGTTACATTCTTACCCAAGAATCTACAAGGGCTTCCTATTGTCTGTTATGTTAGGTCTAAACTCCAACTGAATTTCTAACCTATTTGACCACTTTATCTGAATTCAAATCATGAAGAATCTACTCTAATAGCGGTTTGCAAAAAGTACTTAGTATTACTTGGGTGAAAGGGAAGCTTTTAAATATTCTGATGCCTAAGTCGAATCTCATACCAGTAAATAAGACACTGTAGGGGTGGAACACAGACATTAAAATTTTTTCAAAGCTCCCCAGGTTATTCCAACATGCATCAAGTTTAAGAACCAGAACAGCATATCACCTATTTGTATAGTGATTCCCATATTCATGGGGGCTGTTTTACTTTGTCCTGCCTCCTCTTCCAAGAATATTTACTCTGGTTTCCTCCATTCCTTCTGAAATTTTCAGTCCTTTTTTGTTAAACCTTTCTGGAATATATATATATATATATATATATATATATATATTTTTTTTTTTTTTTTTTTTTTTTTTAACAGTTGTTATCTTTATTCATGCAATTATATTCCTTTTTCCACTTCAGGACCTTATTTTTTAAATACCTTAAATCTCTTATACTTTTTAGTGTTCTGAAACATTTAGCACAGCTGTAATGAACAAATGAATGACAGTCAATAAACATCTATTAACTTATCTTTCACTGCTAATAAACGGTTACAGGCAATGGTCTGAAAATTAATTAACTAATTAATTTGTTTGAGATAAGGTCTCACTATGTTGCTCTGACTCGTCTCAAACTTGTGGGCTCAAGTAATCCCCTCATACTCTCCTGAGAAGCTGGGACTACAGGCATGTGCCACTAAGCCTAGCTTTTTCTTTTATTTATGTGTGGCTTTTAAAATAAGTGAAAGATTAGTTTCACAAAAATAATTTTGTGTAAAGGAGGCCAGACACCAAAGTGCATTTAACAACTCATTTGAAACATGGAAAGGAGAAAAACAAGTGAACTCTGTGTTAGAAGTCAGGATGCTGGTTACCTTTGAAAAGAACGGAAGGGGCAATAATGGGGAGGAGGCCAGGAGAGTCCTTCTGGGGTACTGGTGATGGTCATGTTGTTTTCATGGGTGTTTCACCATGACATAATTCTCTAAGCTGCACACTTGTGTATGTATTTCTTATACGCGTGTTACATGTAAGGAGAAATGTGTTTAAAAAGCTAACACCACCGAAAATATATGCATAACCATCTGCTTTGCTAATCAATTTCTTAAAAACTCCAAATTAAACTGAGTTGAACACATTAAAAATGAAAGAAAATGAACTATTTGTGAAATGGTCTGAAAATGAACACTGAAAAACCAGTTTCAAACCAGAGTTCGGTTAACATGGTAAAGAACAAAATAAGTAGGACACAACATGTAAATAATTCTTATTCTATGTCACATTAAAAAAAAAAAAAAAAAAAAAAAAAGCCACACCTGTACGTCGAGTCGCCACTCGAGGCTGTGGTAACTGGGAAGGCTGGGTGCCAATTCACCCAGAATAGTTCTGATCTCCTTTCTGTTGTCCAGGTAAAGCTGAAGCAGTAATCTGTTCAGTTCTTCAGAGAATCCCAGAACAAAAACCGAGTCTTGGAAATCCAGTTCAGAAATCTAAAAATAAATCGAATTTACCAGAACATCAGAATGTCTTTTATTTTTGATCTAGTAAATGCTCGTCAAACACCAGTGATACAGCTGACATCCCTTAATTCCTTTGTCACATTCCTTATAGATGAAGATGATCATCATCTACTATTCCAAGACCTGAGTCAATGTCACCCAAAAAATGTCTTTTTAAAAAGAATTAAGATGCCCAGTCTTGCCTCCTGCTCTCCATCGAGTCAGATACTGCTGATAAGCAAGGGAAACAGGTCGTCCACGGCTGGAGGACACAGGACGGGCCGGGCGGGCTGGGCCCCGCAGGCTTGCTTACCATGAGCCTGGCGCTCTCGGCCAGCAGGTAGGTCAGCCCTTCCACGCCGTGCTGGACGGCCTCGCCGCTCACGCCGAGCTTCCCTGCGGACAGGCGCGTTCGATCCGGTGGCGCCCACCCTGTCCTCCTCCCGACCCAAGGGCTTCAACCTCGTCCACCGCTTCGAAGCAGTGGCCGGCCTCCTGCTCCCGCCCCCAGGCTCCCGCCGCCCCGCCCGCAGGCCGCCCCCAGGCTCCCGCAGCCGCCCCCAGGCTCCCGCAGCCGCCCCGCCCGCAGGCCGCCCCCAGGCTCCCGCCGCCGCCCCGCCCGCAGGCCGCCCCCAGGCTCCCGCCGCCCCGCCCGCAGGCCGCCCCCAGGCTCCCGCCGCCCCGCCCGCAGGCCGCCCCCAGGCTCCCGCCGCCGCCCCGCCCGCAGGCCGCCCCCAGGCTCCCGCCGCCCCGCCCGCAGGCCGCCCCCAGGCTCCCGCCGCCCCGCCCGCAGGCCGCCCCCAGGCTCCCGCCGCCCCGCCCGCAGGCCGCCTCCAGGCTCCCGCAGCCGCCCCGCCCGCAGGCCGCCCCCAGGCTCCCGCCGCCCCCCCCGCAGCCGCCCCTCCCGGCCCCTTCCGAGGAGCAGGCGCCCCCGCGCCCGCCGCGCCCCGCTTACTGGCGGCGCCCTCGTAGACCTTGGGGTTGGCTCCGCGCCTCAGGAACTCGACCGCGATCCGCCCGAACTCCGCCACCACTGAAACGGAAGTCGCAAGCCGTGAGCGCCGCGCCCCGGCCTCCGCCCCGCCGCGCGCCGTCCCTCGCCCTTACCCGCGCCGTCCACTTGCGGCAGGAAGGCCAGGTGCTCCTTATGCTCCTCGGACAAGTCCAGCAGCATCTTCGCCGGGCGGCCGACCCACGCAGCGCCCTGCTCTGCCGCGCACTTCCGGCGCTCGCGTGCAGCGCGAAGAGGGCTCGGCTCGGCGGCCTCCCGAGCTTCCGGTTCCGGGCCACCAGGATCCTGGGCTCGAGCGTCCCCTGCGGCGCATCCTGGGATTGCGGGTGCGGGCTCGTGGCGGCAGCCTCCGTGAAGCACCGTGCCAAGGGCGCTGAGCGCCGGCCGGTGCGCGGACTGGGCTGCGTGGGGAAGGGAAACGAGTTCGGGGTGCACACCCCGCCCGGGCAGACGCTCACGACATCGGCAGCTGACTTGCTAAGCCCCGTTTCCGGGGTGTTCGCGCTCCCACCCCGGGCGGAAGCCAGGGACTCCTGACCGGGAAGCTACTTCCCCAGCCTCTTGTTTTTTATTTTGAGGCAGGGTCTCGCCAGGCTGCTGAGGCTGGCCGTAGTAGGCGAAATATCGCGACCAGCTCAAGGACTCACAGGTGAGGTCAGCACACCTCCCGGGAGGGAAGCAGTGACCGGCCCTCACCCGAGCCGCTGTCTCAGGAGCCCAGGCTGGCACCCAGTGCGTGAGCTCGCCCGAGATTTTCCTCACCATTTCAGTTTACTTGGGAAAACTGCATTATAAGTGCATACTGAGAGTGGCTCAGGTAAGAAGATACTCTCGAACCTTTTCAAATCGGACACACAACGTAGAGCAAGAAACAGCCGCGCGGCGCGGCGCGCGGCTTTGCTTAGGGCGGTCTGCACGCTCCCTTCACAGCGTCTCGTCTGCACCAGCTCCGCTCTGCCTCTGCCCCAGTCGCCTCCTGTCCAACTAGGAACTCAGCGGGGTGTGTGTCAGTGAGCTTTTAGATTTGGCGTGTTTTCACTATTGTACCGGAATGTATCTTGAAATCTTCAGATAGAATACTAATCTCCAAAATTTATAAAGAACTTAAAAAACTACACCAAAAATACAAAGAAGCCGATCAATAAATGGGCTAAGGAACTGGGCAGACACTTCACAGAAGAAGATCTACAGGTGATCGACAAATACATGAAAAAGTGCTCATCATCCCTAGTAATTAGAGAAATGCAAATTAAAGCCCCTAAGATTTCATAATCACCTAACTCCAATTAGAATGGCTATTGTCAAGAATACACACAATAATAGGTGTTGGTGAGGATGTGGGGGAAAAGGCGCACTCATACATTGCTGGTGGAGTTGCAAATTGGTGCACCCACTCTGGAAAGCAGTATGGACATTCCTCAAAAAACTTGGAATGGACTCACCATTTGACCCAGCTATCCCACTCCTCAGTTTATACAAAGGACTTAAAATCAGCATCCTATAGTGATACAGTCACATTAATGTTCATAGATGCTCAATTCACAACACTTAGATTGTGGAACCAACTGAGATGCCCTTCAATTGATGAATGGGTAAAGAAGCTGTGAGATATATATATATATATATATATATATATATATGTATATATATATATATATAATGGAATATTACTTAGCCATAAAGAAGAATAAAATTATGGCATTTGCTGGTAAATGGATGGAAATGGAGAATATCATGTTAAGTGAAATAGACTAAGCCACCAAAACCAAAGGCCAAATGTCTTCTCTGATAAGTGGATGAAGATAGATAATGGGGGGGGGGGGTGTGGCAGGAGAAATAAGAATGGAGGAAATTTGGATGGTGTAGAGGAAAATGGGGTGGGAGGGGGTGGAGGAAGGAAAGATAGTAGGCTGACACAGTATTACCCTGTGTACACATATGACTACATGACTGGTGTGAATCTTCATTGTGTACAACCACGGAAGTGAAAAGTTGTACCCCATTTGTGTACAATGAATCAAAATGTGTAAAATAAAAATTAAAAAATAAAAATAAAAACAATACAAGAAGAATTAGAGGGTAAAAACAAATAAGTACGCAAACATTTTCAAAAACCAGTAAGTAAAAAATAACCCAATTTTAAAACAGGCAAAAACTGAATTTATTTCACAAAAGAAGATAAAAATGGCCAATAAACACATGAAATGTTGTTCGACACTGTAGTTATCAGGGAATGCAAATCAAACCCGTAAGAGTGAGTCGAAAGATAGGCTGGTGTCCCGAAGCGCAGGTGAGGCCCTTGAAGCCCGGGACTCGGGTGCAGCTGGTGGGAGTGAGCAGCCCTAAGAGTGCGGGGACTTGGCCACATCTGACCTCAGCAAACACCCACCTGTCACCAGCGTTCCATTCCTGGGTGCTACTCAAAAGCAATGAGAACACAGACCCAGAAAGGAGATTCTACAAAAAGCTTTATTCAAGGCTGGGGCTGGGGCTCAGTGGTGAAGCGCTTGCCTAGCATGTGTGAGGCGCTGGGTTCGTCTCACACCACATAAAAATAAATAAGATAAAGGTAAAAAAATCATTTCTTTAAAAAAAAAAGTGTTATTTATAAAAGCTCCAAACTGCAAACCCTCCAATGCCCCTGCAGTTGAATGGATGATGGTGGCATGTGCACACAGTAGGGCAGCTTAGAAATAAGAAACGCACTCTTAACTCAGAGGTCAGGGGCAAGGTCACCTGGAAACACAGCTGACAGAGCCATATGGTTGGACCGGTCTGGACGTCTTTATCTCTGGAGGTAGAAATCAGAATTCAGCTGCTGCAGATGCTGGGCTTGACTTGGAGGTTGGAGGATCTTTCTGAGGGTAACTAAAGTGTTCTACATCTCGAGTGGAGATTGTTCACACATAGGTACGTCTGTTAAACTCAATGGATCTTCTATTTACAAGCCACACAACTCGCTGTATGAAACTTTATCTCAATTTTAAAAATTAATAGGAAGCAATGTCTTAGTAGAAGTTAAAGCAATATCTTAAATAGAAGTGTGCTAAAAACCTGGATGGCACCTGTAACTCTCCTAAGGACTTCCCTTACATAGAATTTTAAAAACTTATCCATTTTGTATTATGGTCTACATTTATGTAACTTAAAAATCTGAAAGCATTGCAACAAATCCAGAAAAGAAGAAAACACAGTAAAATTCTAACTTCCATCCAGAGTTCTCATCGCCTCTGTTACCACACCCTCGAGACAATGACGATCTTCACACTCACAAATTCTTCCTCTGACTCTGTAAAAAGTGTCGCCCTACATTTTCCCTGCGGTGGTGGTGTCCAGGAGATCCTGGCCTTAGGTATTCTGTCAGAAGTCGGGCGGCAGGAGAGCTTGGGCACGTCAGCGCCGGGCGGTCACAGACAGGCCAGGAGTGTTAACGCAGTACTGGGGTTCTGTGGGAACGGTCTTCACTCACGCTGACTTCTTTTTTTTCCTTTTTGAAAAAAGTTTTATTGTCATTATCAAAGCATAATATATCAGTATTTAACCTGGGGTAGGGGCAATAATGAGAAAGAAGGTATACTTTATCAGATAAAATTCTAAAGAATTGTTAATTCTAAAGAATTGTTTTGTGGAGAGTATTATTTTGACTTTTTAAAAATCTCTTTATTTGTTCTAATTAGTTGTACTTGACAGCAGAATGCATTTGTGGATTTTGATAAATCATACATAAATGGAGTGTACCTTCTCACTTTTCTGATTGTATGTATTGCAGGATCACATTGGTCATGCAGTCACACATGCACACGAGGTAATAATGTCTGTTTCACTCTACAATCATTCCTTCCCCATACCCCTTCCCCTCCCTTCGCTCCCCCCTACCTAAAGCAAAATTTCTGGAGGGTTCTCATCGGCTGCCAAACCTCCGTGGATGGTCAGGTTGGAAATGCTCTTTTTGGCAAGGGCTCTTGCTATTCTAAGCTGCTGAAGCCATCGTTTCTCCTTAAAGGCACTGCAAGAGAGTAAGATGTCATCACCAGGAGGTTCAGAGTTCAGACTGATTGTGCAGCTGTGGCCAGTTTATCTCACCACATAGACACAAGGCTCTTTCTAAAACCAGCTCCTTGTGCTGCAGTGGAAATAGTATTTTTCAAGCAACACTGAATATTTAGAAGCTACAACTAAACCCACAAAGCCCCTTGATGTCAGGTAGGATTCTCTGGGTTGAAACTCGCTGTTTGTCCTTGCCAGGTGTCCCTCTATCCCACAGGTCCCTTGACCACGTCTCCAACCCCCACCCAATACACATTAGGGCTTTTTAATGTCGATCGATATTAGCTTTTTTGATAGTCTTTAACTGAAACGCAATAGAACTTAATATTTTATATTTATTCTCTGGCTAGGTACTTAATAAAAAACCTGTAAATCTGAATATGATTACCTACTTGGTAGGATGCAAATAGGATCCAGTGCAGAAGACCTTTACATTCCTAAAATGTGGGGTTCTCCAAGGTTCTGCCCTGGGTCCTCTTTTTACACCCTCATCCCAGAAAGCCTCATGTATTCCTGCCTCAGTTCCCATAGCCACGACTCCTAAATCTGGGCACTTCTTAAAAGTTGCAAATCTCCAGTTAGCAAATAAATATTTACCCCGTAGACATTTCCGATTGAGCAGTCTATCTCCTTCCTAAACGGGTCTGCCTTCCCAGTACCTTGTTCTCACCCTTGCTCCAGCACGGCGGCCTTGGTGTCCTCGCCACCACCGAGACTGGAAACAAGCGGCTCCTCCTTCGCCAGCCTGCACCAGTCAGCGGCCGGATCCCGCAGGCCACGCCCCTTCCTTGGGCAGGTCCCACAGGCCACGCCCCTTCCCGCACCAGTCATTGGCCAGATTCCACAGGCCTCGCCTCTTCCCGCACCAGTCAGCAGCCAGATCCCACAGGCCACGCCCCTTCCCGCCACGACTGTCCAGGCCTGTCTCTTGGCCCCTTGCTCTCTTTCTGCCACCTCCCAACCCTGTTGCCCTCCTCCCACGCTTTTCCCGGGGTCTCCCACATACTGCACCAGATTTGTTTTCAAACACAAACAAAACTGATCTGTGCTTTACCAAGAGCTGCCGTGATCTTTCCCCCCCAACTCCTGCCCCATACAGAGGGGAGTGAGAAGCCGACTCTCCCCTGGGCACAGAGATGCCTCTGGGTGTGTACGAAGTCCACCTCACAGTCTCCTCTCCGGCCCATTTCTCTTCCATCCTCCAGGTGCAGTTTGCAAATTCACTTCCTTTCCTGAAAACTATAATTTCCTGCTTACCCTTTCGCAAAGTAGCATCTTTGACCATGTTACCGCCACTTCCTGAACCCTTTCTTCCTCCACCAACCCTTTTGTCTGGCAAAGTCCTGCAGATTTTCTTTCCTTTTTTTCCCTGCAGATTTTTTTAAGGGCTGTCACTCAGCCTGTCGAGAGGAAACGTGCATAAAGACTTTGCCTTGCCTCCATGACTGCTTTTCCCTGGGCCCTCGCAAGTGGACCAACCCATCTAGACTCCCTGAAGCCCTCAGGCAACTCTAGGCTGCTCAGCCTTTCCCCATAGCCCACCTGACTGAATCCAGCGCGCCTTCTCCCTCACTCTGACGCACACCCCAGCTCCTCCTGGTTCCGAGCGCATCCAACTCTCTCCCTAGAATTCAAACCCTGGCTTTTTTGCATTCATTCAAAAACTGTTTATTCTATGCCAGACACTAGTCTGGGTGCTGGAGATACAAAACAGTGAACAAAACATGGAAGACTTGCCTTTTTAGTAAAAACAAAAGAAAACAGCTCTGCTTTTATTTGAAGCACAAGACCCCTCAGAGTCCTCAGTGTTGGGATCACTGTCCATTCTCAGTCCACTCCGACACTCAACCTTTTGGGCCAATCCCCTGCCTGTAGGCCCGATTCATTCCACTGTCTTTCCCAGTCCCGTCAGCCCTCCCTTCCCCCCGCTTGGCCCCAACACTCAACCTCAGAATCTTCACTAAACAGGGCTTCCGGGTCCCAGTGACCTCACTGGAATCAGCCGACAAACGATAAGAAGGCTGGCTTCCGGACATGAGGGCTCAGCGGTGTCCCTGATGCACGCAAAGCCTGCGCTGTCTTATAGACTGAGGATGAGGCTGTGTGCACTTCTGGCCTTGGTCACGTCATTGGCACCAGCCACCAGCAGAAAGTAACCTGACTCCCAGGAGCACTCGGTCTGTGCTGACTGCAGTGACACCATCTTTGATTCAGTCCTAAGAGGAATATTTTCATGGATCAGAAGGGAGAATTCCCGAAGAGCAAACGGTTCAGCGCTTTCACCTGAGGCCAGATAAGTTATCTGGGGTCCCGTTTGGGAGACTGCCCTTCCCAATCAGGAATGTCAACTACTGACCTACCCACCTTGACCCGATTCCCTGGGTCAGTCTCATGAGGATTCCATTAGGCTCCTCCCCATCTCCTGACCGTCTGGCAGCTTCCTGAGAGTGTGTGGAGCATGTCCAGTCCTCACGCCTGTCTTTTGGGCACCAGATCTGGACTGGTCGTTCAGAGGCGAGTGCTCTGGCCACCTGGCTGCCTGGCTGACTGGGTGTTTCAGCAGACGGAGGCGCCTCTGCAGGCCGTGAGCCAGACCAAGGAGGGGCACCAGGGCCTGAGGCTGCAGGTCTCCCTCGTCACCACGGCTTGCCAACGAGGGAGGCACGGATCCTGGGAAACACATGGTGGAACGGGACAGAAACAAGAGGGAGGGAGCGTGGGATTGAGGGGAAAGGAAGATTGGAGAGAAGGTTCGCTGGGAGTGACTACCGGCCCTGCCCGGCGAGGCGGCCACCGCTCCTGGGGCGCCCTTGTGCTGAACCCTTCTCTTTCTTTTTTTGGGGGGGTACCAGGGATTGAACTCAGGGGCACTCGACCACTGAGCCACACCACAGCCCTATTTTGTATTTATTTAGAGACGGGGTTTCACTGAGTTGCTTAGCACCTCACTTTTGCTGAGACTGGCTTTGAACTCATGATCCTCCTGCCTCAGCCTCCTGAGCCACTGGGATTACAGGCATGCACCACTGTGTCCAGCACAAAGCTCTTTCTTACTAAGTGCTGTCCCCAGAAATTTCCTTCTTGACCTTGAATTGCTTCCCCGTGGTAACTGCGATGCTTAGGTGGTATTTCTATCTATCAAGACCCCAGCACACTGGTGGACCCTCTTTGGAGAGCTCTTTGGAAATGTTTGCTAAAGCTGAACATGAACCTACCCTACGACCCAGCAATGCTATTCTAGAGAAACAAACGCTAATGTCCTCCAAAACTCATATACGAGATCAAATGATATATTTTTACTCAAAATAGCCTCCAACTTAGAAACAAGCCAAGTATTCTCCCGTAAGAAAATGGTTAAATAGGGGCTGGGGTTGTAGCTCAGTGGTAGAGTGTCTGCCTCACAGGCGTAAGGGACTAGGTTCAATTCTCAGCTCTGCATACAAATAAAAATAAAATAAAAATCCACTGACAACTAAAAAATATTTAAAAAAAGAAAATGGATAAATAAATTAGGATATAGAATGTAACAGAAATGGACTATTACATTGAAATAAGAAAAACCAATATACGTGAAACAAATGAATTTCACAGGCAATATTGGCAAGCAAAAAAAAAAAAAACACATAAAAAGTACATACTATATGATGAACTTTATAGGAAGTTCAAGAACAGGCCAAACTAATTGTCAATCGTAGAGATAAAAATAATGTTTGTATCTGGGGCGAATTACTATATTTTTCCAAATATTTTTACACAAGAGGAAACAAAATCCACCTTGAAAAAGCTTATGCTCATTGGATGTGATGGGTCTGTTTTATTTCCAGTAAACTACAGTCTCTCCAGACCTGAAGAAATATCCACATGAATGTGTGTAAAATGTGGAAAGAGACTGTTAACTGAATTCAGTTAAACAGATTTCCTGAGCCAGCATAGATGTACGTTTGTAAACACGGAGGAAATCAACTTCACTCAAATGGCTCTAGAGCTCAGGGGGGATTCTTGACTGGTGAGGGGCAGGAAGGAGATTTTCAGGGTGCTGGGAATAGTTCACATCTCATCTGGAGGGTGGCTGCACGGACATGAGCGATGTAGACACTCAGTAAGCCGTGATGTGCTCCTGAGGCATTCCATCATACCTCAGTGTCCTCCTGCCTCAGGAAGCACTCCACACAGAAGGCCCTGGCAGCCTTCCTCCATTGGAACTATATACATGTCCACCTTAAAAGCACATCCTTTGGGGGCCAGGGAGGTAGCCCTGTGGTAGAGTGCTTGCCTCACATGCACAAGGTCTTGGTTGTGATCCCCTGCACCACAGAAACAAAGCAAAAAACATACTTTTACGTGTTTCTGTTATGCCTACCATGCACCGGGTCATATAAAAGCACTCACTGAATGTTTGCGCGGTAAACTCATTTTTAACACGCATCTGTTTCAATAAATCAGTTTTTCCTTTCTTGTTTCTACCTCTTAATTTTAAGACGGGTTATGTAATTTTTTGGATTAATTATTTTCTGAGCAGTTTTCTGGGCTTTTAAATGGAGAGACATCTCCCACATCACCACTGAAGCTGTTGACTGAGTCTTCTGCTGCCTCAACCTCATCAGGTCGGATCTTGGGCATTTTACAGCCCGAGTCCCTCTCACCACCAGGGGGCAAACCCAGCTGAAATAAGGCGGAGCTGATCCAAAGACCAATGCAGAGGGGCAATGCAGAAACTCTGGCCTTGCTTTTCCATTTCCTTCTCATTTCATTGATTAAGGGGAAAAGCTACTCATAAACCTATACTTCTCTAATATCTGCACCCAATAATACCTCATAAGTAGTGGGCAGGACCTAAGATCTGATCTAAGACTTCTGTTTGCAGTGAAATCTAATGACCAAATTTTTTCCTTCCTTCCCCCTTCCCTCCCTTCCCCCCTCCCTCCCTCCCTCCCTCCATCCCTCCCTCTCTTCCTCCCTCCATCCCTCCCTTCCTGTGATTGGCCCTGGCCTTTGCATGCTAGGCAAACACTCCACCATTGAACTCCATCCCCTGCCCTCAACTCAACTTTTTGTGGTTCAATTTTTTTTAAACAGTTCCTTTCTTTCCTTCCACTTTCATTACTATCTAGTCTTCCATGACACCTGTGATGTCTCCATCCCATATTTCAAGTTTATTTATTTTCCTCCATAATAACTAGCAATTTCTTATTTGCTTCAAAAAAGAAATAAGCACCAGCAATAGGTCTAACTGATACTATGATTTCTTTTATTTATCTATTTATTTATTGGTACTAGGGATTAACCCTAGGAGCGCTCTTCCTGGGCTGCATTCCTGGCCCTTTTGGTTTTGTGCATTGAGACAGGGTTTCCCTAAGTTGCCAAGTGCTGAGCCGGGAACCGCTGCCTCTGCCTCCCCAGTTGCTGGCACGAGGGGCACGTGGTGCTGTGCTCTGCGACACTACGCTTTTCCCATGTCTCTTGACTCTGGAAGGCTGGAGGGACGAAGCACTCACAGATGGTGAGGCAGCAGATGGACACCTGGACAGCCAGGAGTGGGGTCTTGGAGGAGGAGGGATGGAGACACGGGGCCTGGAGAGTGTCCTGTCACTGCCCCTGAGGGCCTCCACCTCAAAGGCTCCTCCTCAGTCACCCTGCCCCCACCAGGCCAACCAAAAGCCTCTCTAAAGCACTTCCTTCTGTGCCAAAAGCCCCATCCCTGGCTCCTTATGTTAATAAAAGTTTGAAACTACTCTCCCCTGGTTCGTTGAAGAAGACAAAATAAAAAGTGTCAGTTGGCCCCTTTCCAAATGCTATATCCCACCAGCCACCGACGGCGATGGATCGGCCCTCAAGCCCCCGGACACAGACGCCCTTGGCAGCCCTGTCCTGGGGTTCCTCCTGCTCCAGGCACTCTGCTCCCTTCACTCTAATAAGTCCTGGATGCCACTATGTGTCCATGGATTTCATTCTTCGATTTTGCAAGACAAAGAACCCACCCACCCATGCTCCCTGTTGCGCACAGACGGTCACTGCAGTCCAGTTTGTCCTAGGCATAGGCTGAGAGGAGGGCCTTGGCGCTGGGTGCTGCATTAGAACAACGGGGTTGGCATCTAGACATGGCGGCAGCGCCCACCCTGCAGGCTGCACTGTCCGAGGTCTGCCCTGTGTGCTCACAGAGGAAGACTCACCTTGCCACAGCCAGGCAGTAGATGGCGTTCTCCCTGGGAGTCCTCCCACTGCGCTGCCGGAGAGATTCCAAGCAGGACTTCAGCACAGCGTCCTTACTGTGCTCTGCCAAGTGAAAGGGGAGTGAACATCCTTCTCCGCACAGGGCGGGGAGGGGCACGTGGGGGAGGTGGGCACTCTCGATGGGCTCTTTTCTCCTAGCTGAGCAGCTAGTTTTCATCTGATTTTGTCGTTGATGTCTTTGCAATTCAGAGAACACGTTTGCATCTCCCAATGGAGGAAACGCCAGGGGCTGGTCTCCCCTGTCCCTCTGCAAAACCCCAACAGCGTCCCCAGCCTTCCTGTCTGTAGTGTGCTCCCTGAGAGGAGGTAGCTTGCTCACGTTGCTCTGCGAGTCCTTGTTCCCAGCCTTATGCCAGCTCTTGGAGGTCATTTTGGGTTGGGTGAAACCATCCACCATCACAATGTCTCCAACTTTGGCCCCAAAGACCCTCGCTCTGCACAGCTGGCTCTTATGAAGGCTGTGACTCTGGGCTCTGAGGATCCATTGTTTTATCTTAATATAAATCCTCATCGGGACAGAGGTCTTCAGAAAAGAGACCGTGGACCACATCTTACTCAGCAAGTACAACACGCAGTCTTTGTGCCTGTGTTTGGATGCGATGGCCAGGGGGGTTTGTCCGGCTGGGTTTCTGCATTCCAGGCACAGGACGCTGCAGTGGACAAAGGTCTTCAGAATCAGCAGTTGGCCTGCCTCTGCAGCTGCATGCACAGGGCACTTGGAGACATCAGCATGGAGGGCTTCAGAGCACCATGCTCGGTAGGGGTGGGCACCCACTGCCTCGTGGGGCCGCGCACCCTGCTTCAGGGCCCACTCAGTGAGCTCGGCGAAGCCATAGAAGGCAGCGATGTACAGGGCGACCCTCTTCTGATACCTGGAACAAGGAAGCAAGCGGGGAAGGGTCAGTAAGCAGGATGCCAACACTCAGGGGACGCTTTGTTGACGCGTCCGCTTCTTCCTGATGTCGACCTTGACCTGGTTTTAAGAAAAGGCTTCAGCAGCACACAGGCTGGATGCCACAGGCTGCTGACACACTCTCCTCTCCTCCAGGCAGCGGGTGAATGATTCTCACTGGTTCCCTCGGAGTGGCTGTCAACGTAAAAGCCAAATGCTCAGGACAACTTCATATTCAATGGGTCGTTGGGGGCAATTCAGCACATCTCAGACGACTGGGAGTCTGAGTGTCTTGTCTCTTTGGACGTCCTTGCTTTCTGTCTTCTCCACTCTCTGCTATTGTCCTGAGCTGCAGCCCTGTTCCCTCGGCTACCCCACCCTGCCTGGACTCTAGGCTGTCGCCCCCTCCTCCTCCATCCACTGTCCTGTGCCACCCTGGCCTCCAGCTGTCCTTCCCACAGCCCCAAGACATGAGCTGGGGATTGGTGAAGGTGGTTCAGAGATGTGAGGGAGGGAACCAAACCTCGTGGGGCCCAGCCTCATCCAGTTCACACTCGCGGGGGACAGTCTTCCTTGTAGAGACAGAGGCAGGCGACCTGGTGTCACCTGTCTCTAATTGCACACCAGCCTGCCTTTTGCTGGGCATGCAGCTTTCCCTGCCCTGTCCTGGATGGGGAGGCTGCTCTGCCCAGCGCACACGGGTCAGCTGGACCAAGGCTAAATGGAGCTGACATGCTGGCACCTGTTCACACGTCAGCTTCACACGTGAACCTTGAAATTCATCAGGGCAAGGGGGCCTCTCTGAAGTTGACCAATCTGGGATGAGGAGCGTGCTCCCCAGTGAGCTGCGAAATGCCCCCCAGGACCTCTGGGCGGCTGGACAGTTATCCTTCCTCTGGTGACACCAGGTACCTGGGTCACACCTTTCCTTTAGACACCTAGAGTTTGACTGATGAATCCCAATAAGCCCGTCAAGCTCCATGTGTCTGTGACTGAACTCCTCACCTCCTCTCCCAAGTTTGCTCCTTCTGGGGTCCCCTTCCCGGTCCAGCAGATCTTTGTCCACCATTACTCAAGCCAGGAGCCAGGGCTTCATATTTGTTTTCTTTCCTCTTTTCCTCCCACGTCGAATCCGTTACCCACAAGGGCCGATGCCTCCCCCACGCACCTCAGTCCGTCCTCTGCCCACCTGTCCTGCCACAGCCCTGGCTCAGCGCACCGGCTCCTGACTCTCCCTGTGTTCCGCTCAGCAGGGGGAGGCCGCTCTGAAGTGCCCCATCCTGCCCCTTGGCTCCCTTCAGGACCTTCCCCCCACTGAGAGATCAAGTCTAGATCCTGTACATTCCCCCGTGAGACTGCACGGGCTGGCAGTGCCCTTCCAGCCACTAGCCTCCAACTCCCTCTCAGCCCTACCCTGTGGGAAGTCGTTCAGTCCCAGGCCTCTGTCCTCTCGCTGCTGGGTTTTGTCACCTGTCTTGGGTCCTGTCTTCTCTCCTCCTACCACCCACCTGAGTCCTTCAGGCCTCAACTCAGACTTCCCTTCTCAGGATGCCTTGCTGATTCCCTGTGGAGTGAGCTGTCCATCCACACCCTCCTCAGCCACCCTGCACAGCTCATAGCACACGGGCAGCGGCAGTGGCCAAGCCTGACCTTCGGAGCCTACTAACCAGGCCTTAAGCACCTTCGAGCTCCTTATGACCACTGAGTCATTTCAAATCTAAAGCAATTCTTTGAGGTCGATGCTGTTACTGTTTCCGCTTTATAGGAGACTGAGGTATATGATGTCTGTGTAGCTCGCCCATGTTTATGTGGCTGAAGGAACAGGTCTGCTCCCCAGGACGCCGGCACTGGAGTCTGTGCTCCCAAGCACTTCCCCATTTTGCTTCTCCAGGAATTGTTTTCGGTTTCCCCTGCTAGACATCCAGCTTGCTGAAGACACGGGTGAGATCCTGTTTACTGCTGCATTCCCAGGCTCTTACAGAGTACATGGTGAGTGCTCAACAAATACCTCTGACTGGGTGGAGGAATTACGGGAGCTTTTCAGCCTGACCGTGTACGTTCTCTGAGCTCTTGGACCTTAAACGTTAAGTCAAGGGGAGATGGTTGAGCACATGAAGACTAGAGGTGAATTGTCAGGATCCAAGATCCTGCTCTGCCCTTCCTTGACAGCAGTGCGACATCGGGTTCTCAATCTCAGTTTCCTCACCTGTTGTACAAGATAAAAGGTACTTACCTCATCTATTGTCCTAAGGATAAACCATGCAACAAATACAATATATCAAAGGGTGTACTCAATAAATATGCACTATTAAAGATAACCATGCAAAACAGCCATTTCTTTGGATTCAGAACATGGAAAAGAGACTCATCACCATCCCCAATTAGAAATGAAGGCAGAATACGTCAATATTTCATAAGATGGTAAAAGCTGCTCTTCCAACCTGTCACCTCCCAGCCTTTGGAGCCCCTGGGGTGCCTGGCTTTTGTGAACCGTGACTGACTTCCCAGGAAGGGCGCTGTTCTGGAAGGAGGACCCAAAGGGTTACTGGAGCTCGTGCGTGTGGGCAGCTGTGCCTGGGCCTCCCTCCCTCACTGCCTAGCCACGCGTGTGCACTTCCTGTGTGGCCCAAGTTGCTTGTAGGAAATGCACTTCAGAAAATCACCTGTGAGCTCAGAAAGGGGCGGCCAATGTTCTCAGTCGACCAGCTGGAAGTGGTTTTTGTAGAATAACTAAAGTGAATGGCAAGATACTTATTGCTCAGGCTTTAAAAATGATGTTTAAAAGTCTGATCCCCAAATCAAACTGAAGTCACTTGTTTTATGAGTGTTTCCAACCACTGCAACCCATCACCAAGGGCGGCTGGTGCTGGTGACAACCCTGCTGTTTTGCTCCAGCTAATGCCTCAGGAATCTGGTGGGGTCAGGGAAAGTGGAACCAGCCCAGAGCAGCACCCCAGGCATAGAGGGAACAGCAGTGTTGAGTCTGATGGAAGTGTAGTGAAAAGACTCTCCCATACCTGAGTACTGGTCCTTCTCTGGATAAGTAGCGTTGGACTTTACGTTTCTGCCCAAGGAGACAGCCCATCAGAAATTCCTTCCATCCATCCCAGACATCCAAACGAAGTGTTGTGCCTGTGGACAGAGAGAGGCAGTTTACAGTTTGAGTCTGTCATTGTGGTTTGGCAATCCACACAACTTCTAATGATAGCATTCCTCAAGCAGAGGCACCAGCATATGCACGATGGAAAGTGACCTTGGTACAAGGCACCAGGGTGGTATTTTTAGCTTAGGCCTTTGGGCTAGGAAGAGCCATTTAGCTCGAGTGCACTTCTGCCTCCTCATCTCTGTAGTCAGGGCCTATACTGTCCGGCAGCCCTCTTAAAGCAGTCCGAGGACGTGGCTTCAGTGCTGAGCTAGAGCTTGCTACGTAACCTGAAGCTGGTTGTTTTGCAAGAGGAAACTAAACAAACCAGCAGGGCAAGTGGCTCTGTTGGGCCCTGAGGTAAGAGCAGTTGCTGGAGCTGGAGCTGGAGCTCCCAGGCCAGCCCTTCCTGTCCTGTGCACGCATGAGCACAGAAGAAGTCCCCAGCTGCTGGAGAAGCACCACTGCCTCCCCGGAGTCCGGGGCCACACCTGCGTTCCTCAGACTGGCACTCCCCGGCAGTCTGGGCCCTCTGAGCGCTCCGACGGCTTGTCAGGAGTGAGCTTTTCTCATTGATGGTCGGCTACACCCCACAGAAGCTGGATTACAGTGTTGGGAGAGCAGTTGTAATCTGTCCATCAGTGGCAAATGCCAGTCTGCTAAAGACAACTTTTCACCCTGAATCCTGGCATCCCAGTGTTAAAAAGATGGTTTTTAAATAACTGGTAACATTTTAGAATGAGTTTGCATAAAGCAATGTTCAGAATAGTATAAATTATATGCTACCATTTGCATTAAAAGGGGGGAAAGAATATGTATTGGAATTTATTTCTATGTATGCTTGAAATATACTTTGAAAGAAAAACAGATAAAGTGCTCTGGATTTTGCTCTTCCAACATGAGGATATTACTGTTAGATATGGAAAATGAAAAACCCCAAGATAGTGGGCCTGGGAAAGGGGAGTGAAAAAGAAAGCCATCGATAGCTTTCGACTCTTTCCAGATGGATCCTTCTCAGCTCTGCCACGGCGGGGAGAAGGCGTCCCATCAAACCTAGAATGAGAGTCCAGGATAACTCCTCTCCAGGTGCTGACCACCGGCCCCAACCCCAAAACCTAGATTCCTGAGTGCCCAAACTGACCACCCACTTAACCCCTCTCGGTGAGGCCATGTAAGCCCAGAATCCTCCTTTGGCCAGTGGCTCGTTTTCCCCTGAGAGGCGCCACCCCATTCCTGCCTGAAGCTTCGTTCCTAAATTAAAGAGCTGAGCTGATCCCTGAAGTCTGCAGCCAGCCCGTCCTTTTGTGCTAACAATTAACAAATCCTGCTTCAGGAATGAGTCTTGGCAGGACTTTGAGACTTTCTTATTTCTTAGTCTACAGACAGGAGAGCAAAGCGTTGATAATTTACATCCAGCTGTTCTGACAGAGGATTCAGTTTAGAAACACCCTCTGCTGGTTGTGCCTCCATCAGAAATGCTTCTGGTCCTTGGCCTTCCCTCAGGACAGTGGCCTGCAGAGGCCAGGAGACGAGACCTAGCACTCCCCGACTTTCTGTACTTCTGACATTTTAAAGCCATGGAACTCTATCAACTATTCTAAAATACATAAGCAAATGAAATCAACATATTGCATTTAAAAATCCCGATTTCCATTTTCTTTTGAAGAGGTGCACTGTCTGGCGGGGCCAGGGCTGAGGGGCAGCGCCCATGTACCCTGCAGGCCTACCGAGATCCGTCTGGTAGCTGCTGAGTGCGTTGCAGTCATACATCTCCAGCCCCGCGGGGGTCCGCAGGCAGTAGATGCCCACAGGGAGGCCACAGCTCAGCGTTACCAGCGTCCTCAGGTCAGACACCTTCTTACAGAGAAGGAAAGCGCTCTCCATTATGGGCATCGTCTCCTTTGTCACAGCGTTGAACACACACAGTGTGGGCTTGTCTTCCTCCTGCAGGGAGAGGAAGGAGGGAAGCCAGGGCGGGAGGTTGGCAGCAGCGACAAGACCATGGGAGGGCCCCAGGCCCCAGCTCTCCACACCCTGGAGCGGGGCCAGGGCCAGCTTCGCAGCCTGACCTCAGGTCCCGTTCTGGCTCCTCCGTGCCCACGTTAGCCAGGGCTCCCAGTGTCCATCCTGGGTCCCAGACCCAGGCCCCCAGGACAGCACAACTCAGGCAGGCCCATAGACCCAGGCCCCCAGGACAGCCACAACTCAGGTGGACCCCAGACCCAGGCCCCCAGGACAGCCACAACTCAGGTGGACTCATAGACCCAGGCCCCAAGGACAGCCACAACTCAGGTGGACCCCAGACCCAGGCCCCCAGGACAGCCACAACTCAGGTGGACTCATAGGCCCAGGCCCCCAGGACAGCCAACTCAGGTGGACCCCAGACCCAGGCCCCCAGGACAGCCACAACTCAGGTGGACCCATAGACCCAGGCCCCCAGGACAGCCAACTTGGGTGGACCCCAGACCCAGGCCCCCAGGACAGCCACAGCTCAGGTGGACCCATAGACCCAGGCCCCCAGGACAACCAACTTGGGTGGACCCCAGACCCAGGCCCCAAGGACAGACACAACTCAGGTGGACCCCAGACCCAGGCCCCAAGGACAGACACAACTTAGGTGGACCCCACACCCAGGCCGCAAGGACAGCCACAACTCAGGTGGACCCATAGACCCAGGCCCCAAGGACAGCCACAACTCAGGTGGACCCCAGACCCAGGCCCCCAGGACAGCCACAACTCAGGTGGACTCATAGACCCAGGCCCCAAGGACAGCCACAACTCAGGTGGACCCCAGACCCAGGCCCCCAGGACAGCCACAACTCAGGTGGACTCATAGGCCCAGGCCCCCAGGACAGCCACAACTCAGGTGGACCCCAGACCCAGGCCGCGAGGGCAGCAACCACGTGTATTTATTTTTACGTTTTAAAAGGGAAATACTATTGCTGCATTCTTGATAATTACCATTCTGACTAGAGTGAGATGAAATCTTAGAGTGGTTTTGATTTGCATTTCTTTAATTGCTAGAGGTGTTGACCATTGTTTCATGTGTTTTGACTGATTATATTTCTTCTTCTGTGAAGGGTCCATTCAGTGCCTTAGCCCATTTGTTGACTGGGTTATTTGTTTTGGTGATAAGTTTTTTGATTTCTTTATATATCCTGCAGATTATTGCTTTATCTGAGGTGCGTGTGGTAAGACTTTCTCCCAATCTGTAGGCTCTGTCTTCATATTATTGATTGTCTTTTTTGCAGAAAAGCTTTTTAGTTTGAATCCATCCCATTTATTGATTCTTGATTTAACTTCTTGTGCTTTAGGGATCTTGTTAAGGAAGTCGGGACCTAGGCCAACATGGTGAAGATTTGGGCCTATTTTTTCTTCCAGTAGGCACAGAGTCTCTGTTCTAGTGCCTAAGTATTTGGTGAGGATGTGGGGAAAAAGGTGCACTCACACATTGCTGGTGGGAATGCAAACTGGTGCAACCATTATGGAAAGCAGTATGGAGATTCCTTATAAAACCTGGAATTTGACCCAGTTATCCCACTTCTCAGTTTATACCCAAAGGACTTAAAATCAGCAAACTACAGTGACACAGTCACATCAATGTTTTTGGCAGCTCAACTCACAACAGCTGAACTATGGAACCAACCTAGTGTCCTTCAACAGATGAATGTGTAAAGAAAATGTGATATTACTCAGCTCTAAAAATGAATGAAATTATGGCATTTTCTGGTAAATGGATGGAGTTAGAGAATATCATGCTAAGTGAAATAAGCCAAACCCCCAAAATCAAAGGCTGGATGTTTTCTCTGATATGAGGATTCTAATTCACAATAAGGGGGTTGGTGCTAGGGAAGAAGAGAGTTACTTTATATTAAGAGAGGGGAGTGAAGGAAGGGGAAGGGGTCTGGGGGAAGGAATGATAGTAGAGTGAAACAGACATTATTACCAGAATGACTGATGTGATCCTACTGTATGTACAATCAGAAAAATGAGAAATTATACTCTATGTATGATTTATCAAAGTGCATAAATGCATCCTACTGTCATGTACAACTAATTAGAACAAATTTTTAAAATTAATTTTAAAAAAGAGAAATACTAAATGTTATGGGCACAACTTAAGAACAGACTGATCACCACTGAGAAGTTCAAATTTGAGAGTCTTTATTAAGCTGGCCAGCTGACTGTCTCACATAATGCCCCAAAAAATGGCTATTGGGAGAACAGCCCCGACCACAGGGTTGTAGGGGTTCTTATACCAAAAATCACATTAATCTAAGTGTCTGTTGCTATGATTCGAAATTACCCATTAACATCATGAGATCATCGACAGAGGGGGAAGTGGGTCAAAAGGACCCCTACCTAGGTACAAACTAAAGAATGGTTACTAACATCCACACAATCACTGTTCACATGGTACATTGTTTAGGAGCAATAGAATCAAAAGAGAGCAGTTTTTCTCTACATAGGAATTGTTATTCTGTATTGCTAAACATGTCACGCTAAGCAACTGATGATGGGCACAGAGGCGGGGTGTTCCCATGGGAGAAGCTTATTTCCTACATAACATGGAGTCTCAGAGCAAAATGGAGTCTGTTTAGTCATTTCCCTTAGAGTCTGGCCTGTGACATTCTCATGGAGCCAGATCTGTCCGCCTGTTACACTAAATACAGTAGTTTTTTTAAGTGTCCTTTGTTCCTTTTATTTTACAACCCAAATAGGAAGCCCATGGAGCTGACATCTGAAGTGGAGTTGCTGTGGAAGCTGGAGAAAGCCCTGGTCCTCTGGCAACGGCTGGGTCAGGCCCGACCTGCCCGAGCACAGGCCTGGGGAGGAGGGAAGACCTCTGCATTTCCACTTTGTAGCACAAGTGAAACTGGCCTCACTTCCTCTTCAGCAGACTCAGGACAGGAGCGATTCCGCAGCGGCCTGCTGCGCGGGGTGCTGCCCCTGAGGCCCAGGAAGGGTCCTCCTGGAAACTGGCCGCTGGGCTCCTCCCGGCAAGCCAGCCGGCCGCTGGGTCCTGGCCCTCCCTGCTTCCTCGCCCTCCTCCTTCCACCGAGGCTCCCCTCTGGCCCCTCCAGGGCCCACTCCCGCCACACGGACCAGACGTCGTTCCATCCCCTTGCATGATATGACCGACAGGCGATCTCTGAAGAAGTTTGAGGAGTGGTTGCCGCTGAGTCTGCAATGCTCGATCCCGCGCGTTCAGGGGCTGGAGCGCTGAGGGGCTCCGCCCTTGGGGCCTCACCCCCGCCCGCCAGGCAAGCCAAGCTGCTGGGTCACGTCCTGATGGCTTCACACTAAACTGCCCACACACGCTAAGAGAACTCGATTCACCCTCCCCTTCACCAGGCTCATGCTTTCCTGTGACTCCATAAGGCCAGTTCCTGCCTGAGCTGATCCCTGTAATATGTACGGGTGGCCAGGAGTTCCTGCAAAGCTGAATGAAAAGATGCTGATGGGAAAGAAAAATTACATTTATGTAATCACTGTCCCTTTTGGTGGTGCCGAGGAGTGAACTAGGGCTCACACATGCTCGGCAGGCGCTCGACCACTGAGCTGCATCCCAAGCCCTTCCCTCATTTCTTTAGAGAGTCCTCGATTTCTCTTTATGCCTCTGTCTGGGTACTGATTTATACTTAGAATGAAAAGCAAATGAATAGAATAACATGCAAACAAAATCGTAGAGGCCTGAGTCACTGTCAAGTTACCTCACTACCACAGGAGGCCAGATACACGTGGCAGAGAAGCTTCTCAGAAGACGAAGAACCACATACGCATACTGCAAAGCTGAGCGTCTCTGACCCACAGGGACCAGCAGCCGACTGTGGGGCAGCACTATGGGAGCGCTGCAGATGTCTGGCAACCTCAGGTGAACATGGAAAGTGCGAGGAATCAGAGGTGGCGATCATTAAGGAAGCCAGGTGCCAGGTCTCAGCACCTGCAGGGAGTCTGCTCTTTCTGGGGATAGGTGTCTAGGGACCTTCGGCTACACAGATAAATAAAAAATGCCCAGTGACATCCCAGGCCCATTTCACTCATAATGTATCTGGAGCATTGCATTATTTAAACTCTACATATCTTCCCTTTTGAAAACTTTGCTTTTTTATTTATAGTTTTTTAAAATCAGTGCATCATGGATATACATGAAGGTGAGATTCACTGTGGTATGTTCATATATGTAACGGGAAAGTCTGATCAGGTCCAGGCCACTGTCCCCTCCACCACTCCCTTCCTCTGCTCTCCACTGACCTCCTGCTTCCTCCTTCCTCCCTGCCTTCCTTCCTTCCTTCCTCCCTCCCTCCCTTCCTTTCCTATTGGTACTAGGGCTTGAATCCAGGTTGCTTAACCACTGAGCCACAACCCCAGCCCTTTTTATTTTTTACTTTGAGACGAGCTCGCACTAAGTTGCTGAGGACCTGGCTAAGTTGCTAAGGCTACCCTTGATCTTGCAATCCTCCTGCCTCAGCTTCCCAGGTTGCTGGAATTACAGGCGTGCATCACCATGCCTGGCTCTCTTCTGTTTTCAAGGGATCCCGTCACACCATGCACACACTTTTTCTTTTTTCTTCCTTATTTTGCTCTAGTCTCTACATATGAGACAAAACATTCCACCCTTGACTTTCTAGTTCTTATTTCACTTAGCATGACGTTCTCCAGTTCATCCATTTTCCAGCAAACACCATAATTTCATTCTTCTTTACAACTTTGCTTTTGTGGGAAAACCCAGTTTGAATCTGAACGAGGCCCACTGGTTGGGCACTTCCGCACTGGTCGTACATAAAGGGCGTCAGGGGTTAGCCACTGGCTAACTCACCACAGGAGGCGGCATCTCTCCCTCTCCAAGGACACTGAGTTGGTCTCCGGTCAGGTCTGCCCACAGGAGTCAGAAGTCAGTGGATAAACAATGCCACAGACAGATCACTGCGGTGCATGCATGAAATCGGGTCTTTCCCCCACACCAACCGAGACATCAAGGAGACGCACACGAGATGTCTTTCCAATACCCGAAACAGGATGGGCGTTCTTCCACACTTCAAAACACAAAGCAGTCTCACTGCAAATACAGACCCGTGCATGGACAATGAAATAGGAACAGTTTTAGAGAAACTGACTGAAAGGAAACAGAAGTTGAGTCAAGTGTCGAACACTACTGCAAATTTGTGTCAAGTTCTCCTTTTTTATTGTTTACTGTTTTGGAGTTGAAGCATCAAAAAAGCAGAAACTTGCCCCAACTATTCCAGAGTGAACCAAAAGGGGAAATAATGTTTGTTTTGTTGAACTGAATGAGTTAAGAGTTAGATGTCTTCATAAACCCCTGGAAGTCAGCCTGGACAGGAGGGGGCCCTGAATTGAAATTGAAATCCCTTTCCTTTCCACATTCTTTCTGAGCCTCTTGTTATGGCTTCTTTTAGAAAAGAGAACCATTGAGCTGTGGGTAAAGAGCTGGTAAAGAGCTGGTAAAGAGTGGTAAAGAGCTTGCCTAGCATGCTCCAGGCCCTGGGTTCCGTCTCCAGCAAGCTCCCTACCCCAAAAGAAAAAGCTGCTTATTGGAAATGTGTTTTCATTGATAAATTGTACATTTTGAAGAATCACATTTATACATGCTTTTGTGTATAAAAATGAATTCAAAATAGAAAACTCTATGTTTCTCTTGGACTTTGGTGTTTATATATTCACAGTGCCTTTTGGTCAATCAATTTGCCACCCATCAAGATAATACAAAACGTTTCCAACTTGTCTGGCAGACATCTATCTACTCCATGGTTACCACAGAGTTAACTCGTCTCTTTCCACAAAGACAGCTTCTCACAACATTCCAGGATTATCAGAAGGGGTTAACTACATTTTGACCTCAGCACTTGGTTGGTGGAAATCTGGTTATAGAAGGAGGCCAGGGAAACCAGAGGAGTCTTAAGGAGACTTAGAGTGTTTTAGGGAGGCCGAGCTCACTTCCGCTCTGCAGGATGCAGATGGTCGCCCCTTTACAGCAGGTGCTCCCAGCAAGGCCTGCCCACTGCCCCTTGGACCTAAGAGCCAGGAAGGCCGGGAGCAGCAGACATGGGCAGTGTCCTGGCCACGGTGGCTCTGAAGCCTTGCTGTAACCACAGAAAGGCACTACCTGACTCGGACGTATTCAATAGTGACGCAGTATCCTGGCTTGAAAAGTGGCCCTGGGTTTCTGAGCGGCCCACACAGTGAGAGCTGGTAAGGCTGCTTTCTGTGAGGCTTGGGGTATTTTGGATATCGTAAGCCCATTTTCAACTATTATCCCAGACATATGGTAAAAGTGGACTTTTGGGATAGGCCTGTTTGTCATTTAACCTAAACAGGAGCTACGATGCAAACCAACATTTAGGTAATTCTCCTCCTTCAGATTAAAGATAGTATTTTCCTTTTAAAATCAGCGATAGCAGTTCTTAAATGTGATTCTGCGGAGAGACCGAGGTGTAGCTCAGTAAGCTCTCCAAGGGGCTCCAGTGTTCTCATGAAGCCCTGTACGGTGACACCCACTGCTCAGGAGTCCAGGACAAGGTCAGAGTTCAGTGTGAGGCTCGCATCCGGAGACAGGTGACGCCTGATTGGCAGAACCTTCGTTTTTGTAAGTAAAACCAGGAACACAGGTTGCCCCCAGGGAAGGAAAGGGGGGCAGAGGTGGGAGACTTTTTACTGAGGATCTTTTTGTACCTTTTGAACTGAGAACCATGTAATGTCCTATCTAGTCAGAAATAAAAGTTGTCTTAAATAATCAAGATAAAGCCAGCCATCAGTTAAGTAAAGCACCCTAGGCACACTCCTAACACTGTCTGCATCCCTGAGCGGCCAGCGGGCTTGCAGCTCAGCGGTTGCAGTTGGGCTCGGGCCTGTCCCTCCAAGCCACAGCAGTCAGAACACCTGGGCCTGGCATCACACAGGGCTGGGATGTTGTAGAGCGGAGTACGGAGCTATGTTTAAAGACATAAAGAGAAGGCACTTAAGAAATGACATAGAATGTGGTCTGTTTGAAAAGTATTATGCTACCATTATCTGAATATCAGAGGGAGAAAAATTGGTTAAAAAAGTCATGGTTATTTTAATTTTTAAATAAATATTCTTTGAGAATAGAAAAATAAAACATGGTGATGCTCATAAAACATATAAATATGGTCTTTTTGTAACAGTGTTTCACTTTGTGCTTTGGCTATACCCCTTGTAGCTCTAAAACTGACATGGTGTTTTCTTTTACCTGTCTTCTCCTCCCAATCTTCTCTTCTCCCTAATCTCAGGAAAAGGAATTTCTCTGAATCACCTCTTTAAAAGCCCCATTCCCCATGATGGGAAGAATCAGACTCTGGGACAGGAGTCCCCTGTGTTTCTGCTTTGCTAGCAAAGCAATAAACCTTTTTCCTTTTCCTCAAAACCTTGTCTTTGTTGTCAGATTGGCACTGGGGATGAGAACTGAGCTTTTAGCAACACTCATTATATGAAAAGAATCATGTGATCCACATTATTTTGTGACTTGTCTTCACTCCTTAAAGTTGGAGAATATTCCTTTTAAATACTCATTTAGTGACTCACCAAAGCATATTTGGAGTTAACTCTACCATGAAAAACTTTTTAATGTAAATATGAGAAATTATTGCCCTGTTTGGTGGAGAATGAGTACTTTACTAAGCTCCTGGAGATTCATATCTTCACATAGGGTAAAGAAAGAGTATAGAGTAATACTTCTACCCTAGAGCAGCCCTCTTAAATTTTTTGGATCACCTGTCCCTTTAAAAAGTGTTGTAAGTTATGGATAATGACCAAAATATCTAGGCACATAATTGTGTATATATTGATAATTTTAGGTTCTACAAAATTCTTAAGGTCTCATGGGAGCCAAGTCTACCTCCCAACTTTGGCTAGATTCGATGTGGGACTGCCCATTCTTACTGATACTGCAAATTTCCTCTTCATCCTCTGCCCCTAATCATCAGGGCCGATCTGAGAGACCTGATTCTCTTCCTACTCCAGTATTCCAGTTCTGCCCCTTGGCCTTGTTCTGATTCAGGTTTGTGGTGAGCTCCATGCTTACAGGCAGCAAAGGAGGTTGGGGCAGGGGACAGACAAGGGTGGCTGCCCAGGCTCTGGTCACTGCCCCTGTGGCACAAAGCCTGCATAGGGCCAGCCATCCCCATGGAAGAGAAAAGCAAGGAAAGAACACCTCTTTCTAAGTCATGAAGTTACTCTTGCAGGGCATCCACAACTTAATTCTCAGTGAGACAGACATCTTGCAGAAATGTTATTCTGCTCGTGGTACCTTAACGAAGCATTTGAGAGTCGAACAGGAAGATATTCCAACATCAGCAAGACTCCAGCTGTTCCTTAGAGCAGCTCCTGCGTACATGAGTTCCAGGTACCGCCGGCCTTGTTTGTCTTCAGAGAGAGGAATGTGGAAATAGTCCTTCAAGATAACAGCATATTATGAGAACAGCACATCTCTATATTACTAGACCAGGAATGTAATCCCTCCCTTCTTCCCTCTCGCTGGACCTCCCCTCTCAAAACATTTCCCCACTGAGCAATATAATTATTTGGGGACAAAGGGAAGAAGTATTAGGGTTTTTAACTTGGAGTCTCTAGACCTCCCAAGAAGTTTACAAACAGCATTTAGGTGGGAAAAAACTACGTCCGCATTTTCGTGAACGCTACATGAAATTAAAATTCCCTTCAATTATGCTTGACAGCAACAAACTACAGTAGCACTAATCAGCTATACCTTTGTCACCAATAGAAATCACAGGTAAGGAGCTGGGGACATAGTGGCAGAGTGTTTGCCCAGCATGCGCGAGGTCCCTGGTTCCAAGCCCAGCACCAAAAAAAAAGAAAAGGAAGAGGGAGAGATAGAGAGCCGCAGGAGCTCCATCTCCGCCGCGGCTCTGCTGCTGCAGACTTCAGAGGCGGCCGCGCTGGCAACACCGGGAGGGCAGCGGTGGCCCGGCACTGCTGGAACCTGCCAGTGGATCAGGCAGGCTCCACACCGCATGCCACTACGTCACAGACTTGGTTTTATCACTTGAAAATCGTGCTTCAGTACAACGGGCTTCCTTTCTGACCATATGCATTTTGTCTTACGTACTTACGGACATCTGAGAAAGAGCTTGCAGGCTTCACCCAACTTCCAAAGGAATCCACAACACAAAGGTGAAGATCCTGGGTTAGAAAGCCCTGATCGTGGAGACCCAGCACATATCACAGAGCTCTCGGCTCAACAAATGCCCCGCAGAGACTGGGAATGACCATCTCCAAGTCAAATATTTGATGGTCAGGAACTGAATGTCTTAATTTTTTACTTTAATGTAAACATTTATAAGGAATTTGTAAGGAAGTACTACCTCCACATTTTTTCTCATTCTGGCGCTGTGATCGGAGGTGAGATAGCCTCTATGAGCTCGGTTTACTCTGAATGCAAAGGAAGTCACAGGCCCGAGTTAGCTAAAGTCCTTTGCTTCCAGAACCCTTTGGATCTTTTTATTTGCTTGCTGACCAAACAAAACATCTGTCAGAGACTGGCACCTTCCACTTTCACAGACTAAAGGTAGTGTTGTGTTCTGTCCTTCTATGAAGAATTGTTATCAGATCTTGTGGCCCGTGAACAACCCACAAATTCCCTAAAGAGAAGTGAGACTCTTTTTTCCTGAGAATTTACTGACTCAGTTTGCTTCCTTGTCTAACAGGTTCAAAATTACCATATTCTTAAAACTCTATCTTACAAATAGTGAGATTCCCAAATAGTTTTAGCCCCTTATTTACTGAAAATATGCCAAATAGTATCTCTATCTCTGTACATTTTAACTGCACTGCACAGTTATAATTAATGTACATGTTAGTGGCTTGAGGACAAAGTACACACCTTTACCAACAGCTTGACAGCTTCCACCGTTTCATCTGCTGAAACATCAAAAGGTTCAAAAGATCCTTCAAAAGCTATGAAAATCCTCATCGTGCAATTACCTTAAAAAAAAAAATCCCACCTGTTTTCAAAGATCCTGCTGAATAGTTGGGAAAATTCCAACTCACAGTCAAGGACAACGCTGATGTTTGTCCCCGTCAAAGGGGGGCTGGGAGGATGCAGAGAGCCTGTCCTGGAACCCAGGGCGGGAACCTGCAGAGGCCAGGCGGCGCCGCAGGGAAACCTTTGCGGCAGGGAAACGCACCTGGTTCCCGTGTTACAGAAACCAGTGCCCTTGACAAGGGCTGAGGCAAGCGTGAACCAGCTTCCCTCCTGAAGACAGGACGCGTACACAAAAGGACACCTTGGCGACGGAGCCAGGCTGCCCTTGACTTCAACCCTCACCAACAGGCCCTCGGCTGGGACGTCCAGCAGCGGGGAGAACGGAGCTGGCTGCGTTCACCGAGAGGGCCCTGGACGCGCTCCATAAACCCCGAGAGCTGAAGCTTTGGGTCTCCATGACAACTCTGTGCCCTTGTCCTGCAGCAGTGTTGGTAATCCCCGGGGTGCCAGCAATGCCACGTGCCCCAGGGGCCGGGTGTGTGGGCACAGCCTCCCCTGCCGTCCCTACTGGGAATCTGCTGGTTAGCGCAGCGCTGACTCCCTTCCTTTCTGTTACTTAGAACAGCTTACACTGCCGGCTCCTCCAGCTCCCCTTGGTGTTGGTGGGAAGTGTTTAATCCCGGCTCACTCAGGGAGTGAGTGTAGTAAGCACCATTACTCAGGTTTCTGGAGGAAGAGTCCCACTGGGACTTAGGACTCTCTTCCGAGATCCTGGTCAGAGCCTGAGGCCCAATGGCTTTTCACACAGATAAGTCTTGCATTCTTCCTGAAATACCTGCCGACCTGAAATGGTCATTGCCTTGCATTTCTTTTTTACTTTTGTGGCGGGGTACTGGGGCTGGGGATTGAACCCAGGACCACATGCACACTAGGCTAGCACTCTGCCCTGACCTGCATCACCAGCCCTTTTTCAGAATTATATTTTGAGATAGGCTCCTGGTAAATTGCCCTGGCTGGCCTTGAACTCGCAGTCCTCCTGCCTCGGGCGCTGGGACTCCTGGCCTGTGCTGCTGGGCCCAGCTATTTCCTGTTATTCTCAAGGGCTCTCAGCACATTGTCAGTCACGTGACCGGAGCTCAGTAAATGTCAGTCTGTTCACCATCCTCTTCTGAAGGATGAGGAAGTAACCCCCAGGGAGAGAAGGAGGACAGGGGCGTGGACTGTTGCCATTTCCTGTACTGCCAAGGACACACTCTGCAGTGACTCAGTCTCACTGAACCCTATAAAGCTCAGAGCCCTATGTACAGTTGCCATTTTCCTCCTGAAAATGTGGCCCTCTGCTGCTGGACAAGGCACTGCTGATCCGCCAGGAAGCCTGCTTCCCTTTCTTTTCCTTCGTTTTTCATATGGTGCTGAAACTGGGCTGGGTTTGGGGCTCGTCCCCCTCCCGGTCCTGACAACTTCTACCGCTTTTCCATATTCCCTCCCGTTTCCGCTTTCTTTGCACCTCGCAGAGGGAGGTCCTCCACATGCTCCCGGTCCAGCTACACCGCAGCCAGTCTGCGACCCCGAATGGGTCCCATGGGTGGGCTAGGATTTTGCTGCCTCACTGCCAGGTGGACAGCAAGGACCTGGTCAGGTCCTCTGTTGGTGTTGGAGGCACCCTCCCTCCAACCCTGTCCTCTCCGGTCCCGCCTCCTGTGCACCCAGACCTCCGCATCCGAGGCTGCTTTGACATTCTGCAGCAACCCAGGCCTTCTCATTCTTTGGAGAGGTGCCCTGCTGAGAGCCCTTTGGCTCACGTGGACCCTGGGTGTCCTCCACCCTTGAGACTGCAGGAGGAGATGCCACCTCATTCTCCGGAGGAACTCAGTCCGCTGACAGGAGACATCAAGGGATGCTTTGACCTCGACCACCACTGCGTCAAACCTCCCCCACACGGGGGCTACTCCCCCTTAGGTTGTCTCATAGATAAGTTTCAGACCCTCCCCTTCCAATCTGACCTTAAAATTAAGCCCCTCATTATGCTTAGTATTCAGAACTGGCCACAATATAAATTAGACAACTTGCATCTGTGGCCTGAATTTGGGACCTTTGACCCCCAAATCCTCCAAGACTTAGACGATTTCCTCCAACAAAGTGGCAAATGGCCCCCTAGATCAGGTCCTGATCCCCTGCCCTCTTCTTCAGTTACTGCCCCCGAAAGAGCAGATGAACTCCCACCAAAAGTAAGTGCAGCTGGAGGCTGTAAAAGAACGTTTCATGGACAGCAATGCCTGATGGCTGTCAAAAGAGACTGTCAGTCACAGCTTTTCTCTGAGTCAGTTCAAGACCTACAAACCTTCCCAACCTCCTACAGAGGCAGCTTGCTCTGTGCTTCTGTGTTTGCTAGCATAATTATCTAGCCCCAATACTTATTCCTCATATTGGTCTAAAAAGATGTAACGTGGCACATAAAAGTCCTGACTAACTTTACTAAGAAAGTCCTAACTGATGCAGATAAAGAGATATCTAGTAAACAGAGGCAATGCTCAAAGAAAGGTATCTTACAAAACTCAATTGGCATTAGACACTGCAGCGCATGAGGACATCTGCAACATTACAAAAGCTAAATGTTGTGTATAATAATTCCATCAAATGGGCCCACTGTGCTGACCCCACATGCTTTTTTTTAATGGAGCAATTTACCTGCAGCCCTGCCCGGCCTCTGTGGACAGGACATGTCAAATTCCTCAGCAGACCACCTGTCCACTGCAAGAGAAATGCAGGCCCAAAATAATGTTAAAAGGTGGGTCAGGTCCCCCTTCACCCAGGCGTTGGGAATGTCAGTCCTGACTTACTTCAGTGTCTTTTCTGTGGGAGAAATTTGGTGTGTGGGGCAGAAGAATGCTTGACTCAAATGAAGGCAGCGGGCCGGGGCCACTTTGCAGTGCTGCATGAAGGTCTCGTGTCGCAAGTCTGACCTCAAGAGTCCTCAGGGCTACCAGATGTCAACCACTATCACCTCTTGTTTCTGACTGACCTGACCCAATAGTGGAGGGCACCCTCACCCAGTGAATCTTGGATCCTGAGGTGAAATCTTGGTCTGATCTGAGGTCTTTGGAGAGGTGACCCATTAATCCCCAGAGCACGAGCCAAGCAATCTCCCCCTCTTCAGAAATATTTCTACCCTAATTCTGTCCACACTGTCTGCCTCTAAAACAGGGACCCATTATGAGAGTCTCAAGATAGAGCTCCCCTAGCTTTAAAATCAGAC
Source organism: Sciurus vulgaris (assembly GCF_902686455.1). Taxonomy (NCBI): domain Eukaryota; kingdom Metazoa; phylum Chordata; class Mammalia; order Rodentia; family Sciuridae; genus Sciurus; species Sciurus vulgaris. Next base: position 143,464,058 of record NC_136470.1, on the reverse strand, counting down.
TACCTTCTCTAGACTCACTTAAGACACGTTTCCCCCATTCTCCCCTCATCTACAGAAAGAAGACCAGAAAATCTGTCTCACTTAACTATAGCGTAAAATTACCCTTCATCTGCCCTCATTCAGGAATCCAAATGACTTATTTCTTTAGTGGAGATGTCACCCAAAGTGCTAGCAGGCTTGCCTCCTGCTTCAAATTGAGGAGCATAAGATGAAATCATGGTCCTGTGAGTATGAAGACCCAAAAGGACAAAGTGAACATGTAAGAAATTTTGAGGGCACAACTAGCTGACAAATGTCCTCCCTTAAATTAAAATAGTTACCAAGAAGTTATTTAGTATCCTCCATTCTGAATAATGAGGCCCGAGCCAGAGGTCATAGGAGGAAAGGCAGAAACCGCTGACCCTTAGAATTGGGGAGATACCCCTTAGCCAAAGAGAGAGTTTTCTTGGCATAGGCACCCATGTTCTGCCCCCCCGCCTGTCTTCAGAGTGGATCCTTAAAACTAGGGAATGACCTAATCACAACTGAGATAAAGGAGCTGCCCTATTAATTTTCTGCATCCAAACCTGGCCCAGTTACCAACTGGGGAAATGAAAAATGGTTAAAATGCCCTATGCATGAGGTTTTGCTCAAAACAGCAGCTTCCCTTACTTCTTAGCTTCTGCCAGACTCTATCTCTCCAAGGCTTACAGAGCCTGCAGAGTTTGCAAGATTTACAAGGCTTGCAGAGAACCAGTTGAGAACAAAAGGGAAAAAAATATCACTTTTAAATCCCAGTCTCTTGTGGGACCTAAGTGGCAGGCTACCTAATCTCCTCTTAGCAGTCTACCATGCAGCTTTCTTAACCAGTTCCTTCCTAAACACTACAGTACAGGGAGGAAGATGGAAAGGTCTCATATATACAAACCTGTACCTTGAGAATCTTTACCTGAGGATTTCAGGGCTCTCTCATTCTTTCAATATCCGAACTGACTCTAATATGACCCAAAAGTGCACTCTGGTCTGATAAAGATGTTCTGCATGCTCCTTTGTGAATTGTGGTCATGTCATTCTTTTTAACAATTCTGTTTTTTAAATTCTATATTTTTGAGCTCATGGGTTTATGATGAATTTGCATTTGATACTGAATGCCTAAATTAAAATCAGTCTTATTTTATCTAACTATAGAGGTTTTTACACTCTGTCTTTGTTCAGAGGCCAAATTTTCAAGGGTTAGCTCTCAAATACATTAGAGAACCTCCTCTTACAAAATCCTAAGAGAAGGCATAGACATGGTGATGTTGGGAATAAATCTGATAGCCAAGGAGGACAAGTGGCCACCTGAATCTCTGATCTCAGTGTCCACCACGGCTGTTAGACTTTACAACGAGCATTTCCCACTGCACAGGCCTCTTACTGAAGGTGTAATTTGAAAGTCTGATGAGCTATATTTTAATTTCTAACAGTGGTTTTAATAAACATCTGTAGTGCTACCTCCTACCTGTGAAGAGCTACCTATCAGCAGCTACCAGACCTCTGTCTGCAGTCTGTTCCTGAATGTGTGCACACCTGTGTATTGTTGTGTCTACATACCATGAACATGGCATCAAAATTGGCATATAGATAAACAAGTGCTCATAAATTAAAGTTAAAAATAGAAATGGATCCAAGTACTTTTTAGTTCACATGACTTAAAAAGTTCAATTTAAATTAGGTAAACAGATGAAAATAAAGATGCCTTTAAAATTACTAACTCATAAGTTTTTCTAGGTGGTCAGACAATTAACACAGTCTTGGTTTCTATAAAATGTCCAGAATGTAATATCCATTGTTTCTAGAATTTTACAATTAAAAGTGAGTAAATTAGATTTAACAGCAACATCAATGGGCTTAATCATAAATATGTTTGTTAGAGGAGACATCTGATTAATTTACAAAGTTAAAGTGCTAAAAAAGTAAACTGATGGATATAAAATCAAGTACTCTTGACTTTTTATATTCCATAAGATAATATATTTAAACATTTAATGTGTTTTTATAAATTGGAAAATGAAAAAAGAGTGTAAGAGTGTTTTGTTTCTGGGTCTTCACTAAAGCAAGGTTATTAAAAGTTCAAGTTCTAGCAGGTTCAATTTTATATTCAAAGAGTCCAAAAAGTTTCAGCTGTGTTTTAATTAAAGTACTATAAATAATAGGAAGTATTTTATTTTATTAAGAGGAGTAATTGGAAAAACTAAGAAATTTCATAAGGCAGGCTAAGGTCAAATGTTAATGTACTGATATAAACCAAAGTTTAATCCTCTATAGGTTGAAGTAACAAGGATTTCTTAAAACATTATCTGCTCTTATCTATCAAGATAATTTCTTGTATCTGTTAAGTATTATTATTTAGAGAAAATAGTCTTAAAGAAATAAAGGTTTGTACAACACTGGTTAAACAACAACTGCTATTTTAGAGTATTACACTATATTATAGACTCTGAATTTTCCTAAATACATTCATATCTTCCAAGTATACAAGTCTTTAAAGTATAAAGTTTAGAAAAACATTTTACCAAGCTGGTGCTCTTCAAACTAAAGTAAAGTTATGTGATTATAAAAATTATTTCTTAGTTCATAGATATTACACAAACTAAATGTTTTTACTCTTGTTAATTTCATTTTGTATTTTCCTTATAAACTTTATTATCTATTAGTGCCTTTCAAAAGTACAACTTCTTATATAACAACCTGAGTCAATTTGAGATAATAGGTCATCATCTTTAGGAGAGTCAGAATGTAAGGCTAACTTCCAGCACTATTACTGACCCCAATTAGAAGAAGGAGTAAGTAACTGTTAAGTTACGGACATTAAAGGTAAAACCTGGCACTCTTACTTTAAGACTGGTGAAACTGACTTGCTGAATGTTTGAGGCCAATACCTGGAGACTAAAGTTAAGGAATAAAAGGGCCAAGAAAGAAAGTAGTCAATATTTGGCTCTTGCCCTCTGAGATCAGATTGAACCCAGGAAACCAGGGGACTTCTCTATGGGCTTTGAGATGCTGGGCCACATGACCTCCTGATCAGGGGGATCCATGAGACCCTGAAGAACAGAAGCTTACCAGTTCACATGCTGCAGAGAGGAGGGTCACTGGAGAAGGAGACATCCCTAATACTTCCAAGGGAAGACACAAGGTCAAGGGGATCCTGACCCATCCTGGCCATGACACTAGAGGAGCTAAGAGGCTGCTCACAAGTTCCCAAGAATGACCCCTGAGGGAACTCAGCTGACTCTTAACCCCAGATAGGAACAAGGCCAGTTTGCCCAGCTTGCTCTTGAACACATAGCAAAAACATTTATAGCCAAATTACAGCCATACTTGGGCATTTAAAAGAAAAGGCAATAGTTCTTTCAATGGAACTTAAGACATTCACTTATGTCAGCCCCACAACCCTGGTGCCCCCAAACTCTGAGGCATTTTTCCTTTGTGAGGCTCATATTTACCCCTTTCTACCAAAAATTGTACTGGCCTCTGTACCGTGGTCTTCCTTACTTCTCAACTGACATTTTGCCTAGCTGCCAAAGTCTGCCTATCCTGGTAATGGCACACACCAGAGACAAAAGAGCCCTTGGGTTTAGTCCCTCACTCACAGGGTCAGAGATATCTGCTGGGTTGGCACAGGGGCAGCAGGATTGGAAGCCTCAATTCATTACTATAAAAAGTTGTCAGAACAGGTTTTGAAGACCTCAAACAGGTTGCCGACTCAGCACTGACTGCCTTTACAAAATCAACTGGACTCCCTGGAATTTGTTGTTCTGCAAGATGGTCTGGGCCTAGATCTCACTGCTGATGGAAGTGGCCTCTGCCTCTTCCTGGGGGAGGAATGCTGTTTAGATATAAACCAGTCAGTATCGGGAAGAGACCAGGACCCCCTGGATCAGCAGAGACCAGCACTAACTGGTTCCTGGTAGTCCGCACTGGGGGATCTGAAACGATGTGCCTCCTGGTTACCCCCCTAATCCCCCTTACCATTCTCATAATGACCTTTCCTCCCTTTATTCTTAATTTCATGCAGAAGAGCTTCTTAGTAAGGTGACCCGTTCAGTTCAAACTGCCTCCAGGAACACGTCAAAGCTATTCTCCTGCACTCACAATCCGATTCTCTGAAACCACAAAATGGGGAATTCGCCACAATGACCTTGCGGCTCGTTCCGCACACCCTCTTCAGCTTCAACCCATCTACGCGTTCTCCCCAGAACTCTGAAACGGGTGCCCCTACTCCGAGCCAGACGTGATCCTGATGCTTCTACTCATTACCATATACCCTGTCAGAGTCTGGAACGAAGAATATGGAAGACAGCATCCCCCAAGGAGACAGGAGAACACAGACTCTACTGTCACCATCTTCCGCACCTACAACTGTCCCCTGACTGCCCGACCTGCACACTGCTGTGACTCAGTCTCACTGGCCCCATAAAACGACCCCTGTTGCGACCGTTGCCATTTCCTCTTGCAAACGTGCCCCTCTGGTGCTCCATACAGCATGGCTGGTCTGCCGAGGTCTGGCCCTGGTTTCCTTCCTTCTCCCCCGAGTCCCCGTGGGCACCCACGGGCGGCCTTCCCCTGCATACCCCGCAAGGCGGTTGCATAGCCTCGGGGCCTTGGCCTATAGCTGGCCACAGGACGGGGAGCTGGCGGGCACCGAGCTGCAGCGCGCCTCTGTCCAGCACGCCTGGCGGGATGGGGACGAGCCCCGGACCTCAAGCGCTGCCCTCCCGGGGTCCTGGCGGAGCCCCTGCGAGGAGCGACCGCCCTCAGCAGCTTCCCTGGAAGGCCTTCTCCCTCCCCGCCTGGCCACCTCACCTTCCTCTCCGACACCAGACTGCCCGTCCCCTGGGAGGGACAGCGACACCAGACTGCCCGTCCCCTGGGAGGGACAGCGGGCCTTCCGCGCCCCTGCTTCCCGCTCTCGCTCCTCCCGCTGTTGCCGGCGCCCCCGGGCGCCTCCTGGATGCCACCTTTCAGGGCCATTTCTTTCGTCACTTGATTCTTATTCGTCTCCTTCTCCCTGCTACAGCTTAACCTTTAGGTTCCTTTTAAAAAAGCTCTGATATAATGACATCGTAAGATCTTTTTATTTACGATAGGACAGAGCATAACATGTCATATGGCAAACACGGAGTAATAACAAATTTTATGTCGTGGTAGGTAGTGTCAGGAGTGTGGAATGACTGGAGTCCTCTAGAAGAGCATTTCCTGTGGACACGCCTGCTTTTGTTCAAGCCTAGTGCTCCCAAGGGCGACTTTTAATATGTGCCCTGGATTTTAAAAAGTCAGTGGCAATGCGTTGAGAAACTCGATGGCCTCTGTTTCAAATGTGTAGTTATGCTGATACTGTCCTGACTTTTGATTCTCTGATGGGGGGCTCTACCACTGAGCCTCAGTCCCAGCCCTTTTTTATTTTTATCTTGAGACAGGGTGTTACTAAGTTGCCCAGGCTGGCCTCAAATTTGAGCTTGTCCTGCCTCCACCTCCATCTTAGCTGAGATTAGGGATATGTGCTACCACAGCTGGCTATTACCACAATTTTTTAAAAATTTGTCATTTAGTTCTGGTCTTCTCCTCTAAGAAAGCACAAATGTGTGTTTGAATCACCTGATGATCCTCTTAATCTGGATCCAATGGAGTACTTCTATAGTGAGACCTGAGGTTTTTCAGTTCTAACAATCTCCTTGGACCATACTCTGAATAGCAAGGAACCAGAAGTAGAAGCTCAGTGGAGATTTTTAAACAAGTAATTGTAAAGAACGATTTTGACCCATCTGTCTCCCAATTTGATGCAAAGAATTCTTTAAATTCTACTGAACACAGTTTTGCACACAGTGATTTGGTCTTGCATTCCCTAATTTTCTTGATAATGATACAAGTAAGACAGGAAGTCTGAGATGTGACTAATTGATGTCAATAAGCATCTTTATTTGTACTTTACTACAAGTAAAATCTTCAGTTTAAAGTTCATGAATTTTAAAGTCACATTTGTCTACTAAAATAAGTTTTAGCAAATTCAAAGGGGACTTTTTTAGAGCACAAAGCTTGCTTCACATCTCTCCACCCGGTGTGTGGGAGCAGGTCTGGGGAGGGTGGGACAGTGCAGGAGTCACGGGCTCACTTCCACTTCCACCTGGGTCTTGCTGCCTGGAAAAGCTGCTCCTGGAACCCGTGTCTGAGGCGTCAGGAAGCACTAGATGTGGTGATGGGCCAGTCTTTTTAGAATAAAGATGAGTTTTTTAAAAAGGAGAAGTCTTGATTGTCAGTACCGTCCTGTCCTCGCACTTTTCCTGATTCCTTCAGAGCAGGTTTTTGCTTCTTTGGTACAGGGGTTGAACGGAGGGTCACCCATCCACTGGGCCACTTCCCCAGCAGCCTTGCCTTTAATGCTTCTGTAGCCTTTTTTTTTTTTTTTTCCAGTTGTAGATGGACACAATACCTTTATTTTACTTATTTATTTTTATTTGGTGCTGAGAATCGAACTCAGTGTCTCACACATGCTAGGCAAGTGCTCTACCAACTGAGATATAACCCCAGCGCCTTTTTTATATTTTATTTTGAGACAGGGTCTCACTGAGTTGTTTAGGACCTTGCTGAATTGCTGAGGCTGGCCTTGAACTCGAGATCCTCCTGCCTCAGCCTCCCAAGCCGCTGGGATTACAGGTGTTCACCACTGTGCCCAACCAGCTTGTTTCTAAAAAAGGTAATTTATCATTATTGTTTGGGCAATGCTAAAACACTTAGATTGGGTTAAATAAGATACTTTTTGTAAATGCCCAGGAGAACATTCAAGAAAGTAAGGAATATCTTATTGGCTTAAATAAACAGGGAATTAAAAGATCAGAACTTAGAATTCCTTGAATTCGCTACTTAGCAAAACAAAAACAAAACAAAACAAAACATGAGAAGAATCAACAGATTAAAGAAGGTGGGCCTTTGTCTATTTGGGCTTGGTGGTACACACCTATGATCCCAAGGACTCTGGAGTCTGGGGCAGGAGGGCTACAAGTTTGAGGCCAGCCTCAGTAATTTAGCAAGACCCTGTCTCAGTATAAAAAATAGAAAGAACCGGGGGTGTAGGGAAGAGGTAAAGTGCCCCTAGGTTCAATCTCTAGTATCACAAAGAAAAACAGAGGATTGGATGATTTAGGAATCTGGTCAGAGCGTCAGCAGCATCAGACTGAATCCCAAGCACTACCCCAGGCCCACCGAATCTGAACTTGCAGCTTTAAGCTCCAGGTGTCCCTGGGCATAGTGAAGCGGGGGAAGCATGGGTCCACCTGCTAACACAGTGTAGGAATACCTGTAAGACTTATTGTGGCCACTGTGTGAAAGCTGCTTCTCTGGCATTCCTTCATTAAGAGGGTCTCTAACTGGCAGTGAGCTGGGCAGAGCAGGCAGTGCACGGCCTGTGGGTGCCCCTGGGGACGGCACCACTGCAGCGGAGCAGCCCCTTGGGGACAGACTGGCAAAGGAAGGATGAGGAGCGGGGCTGCTTGCTGGGTCCCAGAGGACAGTTGTTCGACTCCGCCCTGGAGCCGGCTCCCTCATGGCCAGTGGCAACTTGCTTATCATTGTGAGGCAGAGCCCAGATCTGTGTCTACAGACGTGTATTTAAACCCAGCTCCAGAGCCCAAGAGGTCTGTTACATTTCTCACTGGCTGTGTGAGTTTGAATGAGTTATTTAATTTCTTTGAGCCACATTTTTCTTGCCTACAAAAATTGCACAGCTGTCCCTAGTAGTGCACACCTGTGATCCCAGTGACCCAGGAGGCTGAGGCAGGAGGATCACAAGTTCAAAGCCATCCTCACCAATTTAACAAGGTCTTAGTGAGACCCTATCTCAAAATAAAAAGGGCTGGGAAGTGGCTCAGGTGTTAAGCATTCCTGAGTTCAATCCCTAGTACCAAAAAAAAAAAAAAAAAAAAAAATCCAAAAATAAACACAATAGCAGGACCTCAGATTATCTTAAGGATAAATTTAAAAAATGCATAAAGAGGTTGTTTAGTAGAGCATCATTGTTGATACAATTGTTTTTAGTGAGGGAAGCAGAGAAAGCATTAAAATGCTGAACTATTTTGAGGCCACTGGTCTCATCAAGAGAAAGTTAGATATGGAGAGGAACAATGTTGAAAAGAGAAATGAGAACTGTCTGTGAATGGACTTCGCCCAGTACATGAAGAGACCTGTGGCTAAAAACTGGAATCAATATAAACAGCAGCTGGACATGCAAGACAGAAAAGGAAGACTGAGTAAGCAGGGAGATCTCAAAGCGGCTCTCGGCTCTGGCAGTCCTTGATCGGTGTGTGGTTCATTTTGCCATTATTGCTCCTACTCCCTAGCACACCTAGTGCCTTCAAACTAAGGGTCTGAACATATGGCAAATGTATGTAAGCAATTCCCTCATGTCTTTAGTTTTGGAAATGAACAAACTAAGACTGCAAAGATTGATAAGACTGAACTGCAATCAGGACGGAAGCTGAATTTCCAGACCTCAGAGCTCATCACCAGATGCAAAGACTTCCAAAGAAGTGGAATTGTGCAATTGATAGCTAGAGTAAGCTCATGCTTGAAACAGGAAAACAAGCCGTGCACAGGAGAGGAATCCACACTCAGGAAAACAAGCAGTTAGAAAATACAGTTTATTGTCAACTGAAATAGAATGAACAGTAGGCTAACTGAAATACAGATTATCATGGTGTTAATTGGAATTTTTTTATCAATAAAGAACTTGTAAATTAAATTCTATCTTTAGTTCCCTATTCCATTTAGTAAAATCAAACACATTGTACGTGGGAGTCTCTTCCCTTCTGCATCATGTGCTGTCATCTTACCCTCTCTTGTGTCTAAATTTCAGAGAAAACTCCTACATGTTCACTAGATCTCCAAAGCAGAGGACGGTACCTCCTCAGAGGTTCTGCCCTGGGTTCCATGCTCTGTGGACTTCCCTTCTCTGCTCAAAAAATATTCTTTGACCTTGAGGTCTGCAAAGGCGGAAGCATTTATCAAGTAGCTGAAATCTCTGCTGTCTGTCTTCTTTCTGATTCCAAAGAAAAGAATTCACGTAGGAGTTTTAGATACAACTATGAAGGTTCTTTGACTTTCAAGGCCAAGTCCAATGGTGGCCGCCTGCTTGATTTACTCTAAAGGTCAGCTCTAAATGTGCTTAATGTCATGTAGTAGTTTTATTAAAATGTTGCAGAAGAGACTGACCCTAAATGATCTCATACATTCCCATGTATTCAATGCTACCTTTACAATAAAGATCACTAATTTATATTTTCTGTTGGAACCATTCCTTGTTCCTCATTATATCCAGTTTCTTCCTGGACCACTCCATTTGGATATCTTAAGATCTTTGATTTGTTTTTTGATACTGGGGTTTGAGTCCAGGGCCTCACATGCTGAGCTATGTCCCTGGTCTTTTTTATTCTGTATTTCCAGATAGGATCTTGCTAAGTTGCCCAAGCTGGCCTTGAACTTGTGACCCTGCTGCCTCGGCACCCTGAGAGGTTGGGATTCCAGGTCAGACTGGATAACTTCATCTTAACATGTGCAAAAGTGGCGTTGTGTGTTTTCCTCTCAATTTTTCCCTGTCCAGATTTCACCAAATTATAAAAGGCAACACAGATTACTCCGTTGCTCAAGCCAGAAGCCTGGGAGTCACCCAGATCCTTCTCCCCATATCCTCCACACCCATCAGCAAAGCTGGAACTGGGACTCCCAAGTATCCGCCTGTTCCTGCCCACTGTTACTGACATCCCTGTGCTTGGGTTGTTATTTTCTTGGTGAATTATTGCAGCGAGCTCCTGATGTCTCTTATTGCTCTTGTGTCTTTCTTAGCCCTATTTCCTACCCAGGTCCAAGGGTGACTCTCTCAAAATGCTAATCTAATGATGTCACTCCTCTGCCTGAAATTCCTGATTCCCCTTAGAAAACAACCTGAAGTTTCATGGTGGTTTTTAAAACCCTTCCTTAGTGGTTCACAAACTTAAGCACCTTTAAGAACAACCTACAGAACTAGTTAGAACAAATTTCTGTCCCTTACTCCCAGAATATCTGATTCTTGGCGTGTACCAAGAACCTGAATTTCTAACAAGCTCTCAGATGAGGCTGCCGTGGCCAGTTAAGGACCGCTCTTAACCCAACTCCACCTTCATCTTCTATCACTCTTGCCCCTCCTTCATTCCAGCCCACCTGAGTATGCAAGTTTGTTCTGGCCTCAGGGACTTTGAACATTCTGTTTAAGCTTCTTCCTGAACATGTGTTCTGTCTTCTTCTGGCAGCACCTTGCCAGTGTCTTTACTCTTGTCCTTTGGCTTCTGGTATGATTGCGATGGTTAATGAAGGCACCCTGCCCCAGGATGGGCCGTGTCCCCTGGTCATCAGCTGAAGCCTCCCTGCCTGAAACCCAGCTGTCAGCCGGGTAAAGAAGTTGCTGGAGTGGCGTGCCAGGACGTCCACTCGGTGGCCACTTAGAGGCCCTGTTTCCAGTCTCACAAAACTCTACCCGAGCCTCTTTTAAACCCTGAATGCTTCCAGATCCTTCGCGTAGATTTTGTTTTTAAAATAAGTGGGACAGGGCACTAGGCACTAGGAAAGAATAGAGTTACTCTGGATTAGGCAGCGGGGAGTGAAGGGAGGGGAGGGGTCCGTGGGTAGGAAGGACAGTAGAATGAATTGGACATTATTACCCTATGTGCACATGAGACCCTATGACCGTTGTGATTCTACATCAGGTATAATCAGAAGAATGAGAAGTCACACTCCACTATGTAGGATGTGTCAAAGTGCATTATATTGTCATGCATAACTAATTTGAACAAATAAAAAATAAAAATAAATAAACAGCAGGAGATCAGTGTGGTGATGGGAGTGGAGGAGGGAGGGATAGGGTGGAGCAGGGGAGGAAGCAGAACAAGCCACGTCATCACGTGGACGGATGCATCGTACACCAAACACACGTGCTGTTATGTGTGTTAGAAGGCACTCAGAAAAAATAAAAATAAACAAATAAGTTTACAAACCTTCCAGAGTTGAGAATTTTGGAGGAAAGTTGCAGAGTTATGAGTAGCGTTTCAATTTCCTTAGACTTGTCAGATTTCCTACATTTTTTCATGTATTTGAGCAAGGTAAAAAACACTTTTTCTAGCCAGGAGAAGTTGTTCAAGCCTGTAATCCCAGTGGTTCAGGAGACTGAGATAGGAAGATCACAAGTTCAAGGTCGGCCTTAGCAACTCAGGAAGGCCCTATGCAACTTAGTGAGATCTGTCTCAAAATGAACAATATAAAGGGCTGTGGGCGTGGCTCAGTTGGCTAGGCGCCCTGGGTTTTTCTTAGCCAGGTGCAGTGGTGCAGGTCTGTATTTGCTGTTGATGGCCAGGCTGAGGCCAGCCTGAGCAACTTAGTACAACACTCTCTTAAAAAAAAAAAGTTGGGCTGTAACTCACTGGTAATGTGCCCCTGGGCTTTCAATCTCTGGGACCGGAAACAATAATTTTTTTCCTTAGAAAATTGTCCATTCGATATTTCTTCATTTTTATTATCTAACATTAATCATAGTATCACCTTAAATTTTTAAAACATATACGTTCTGTAGTCAAAACTTAATATCATCATCTGGCCATGGAAGATGTGTTGTATGCCACCAATTCTTTGGCGTTTGTTACAATTTGCCTTATTGGGCTGAGGATGTAGCCAGAGCACTTTACGTAGCACTGCAAGGCCCTGAGTCCAACCCCGATACTGCAAGAAAGAAAGCAAAGCAGAGGAGCTAGAACCAGGAGGGGCTTGCGGTTTGAAGTGACAGGATGCCAACTGAGGGGAAATTCCACGTGCCAGAAAAGAAGGCAGAGCTCTCTGAGTACTCCGTGTTGTGCAAACACTACTCTTATTACAGTGTTGTGTGCTAGGTTACCAGGTACTGAAGATGCTGTACAGAATTCTCCTATGAGCAGGGACTTGCCAAGGTCTCCTTATAAGCTTGTCCACTTTTGCTTTAACTATATCATGACTCAATCTCTAGATGCATGCTGGTTCAAGATTGTTGTAACCTGTTTGCGAAGTTTTCCTTTTATCGTCATTTAATAATGCATCACACGGTGCCTGGTGTCAGCTCTGTCCCCCTCGCCCCAGGGTTTTGCCAGCTGCGTGTGACTATCTGCTTTGTATATGTTTCCCTCTTTGTCTGCATACGCTTACTCTCTTTTTAACTTAAAGGACAACCTTTGGGTGTCCTTCAGGTTGTGGTACTACGTCTCATCAAAAACAACAGCAGGCGTGTCTGTCGACTGCCAGGTCTGCTCCACTGGGGTGGCTGTCCCTTGGGTCCCTGTGTGAGTGGCTTGGTCCTGGCGTGGCTGTGAGAGCAGAGGTAGGAACTTGGAGAGGAGGCTTCTTGTGGGAGATGGTTAGGTGGTGAGGGGCACTGCCCTCTGGGGGGACTAACATTCTGGTGGGCCTGGAGAGTGAACAGTATGAAAAGGGTGAGACTGGTCTCTCCTGGTCACTGGTGTCCATTTTGCTACCTGACTGCTCTCACTTGCATCCCACCCCAGTGACACCACCTGATAGGAGGTCCTTTCTGGAGCCTGGAAGAAGTGCAGTATGTTCCTGGGCATCCACTGCGAGCTAACTACATCCCCAGTCTCCAGTTCGGCGTTATAGCCGCATAAATGGATTAGTACATCCATGGACCTGGTATGTTTCTTCCACCTCTTTTTTGCAATCGTATTGAGGTACAGATGACAAATACGCACTTAAAATGGCACGTATTTAAGGTGCGCAACCATGCAATCACCACCATCAGCTGACCCACGCAGCAGCCACCTCCCCAAGCTGCCTTTTCTCCATGGTGAGAACATACTGAAGACCTGCTTTCCTAGCAGATTTCAACTTGTGACATGTTACTGTCCAGTCCTCAGTCACCTGCTCTCCAGCCACATGAGTGTCCGTGGTCACCTGGTGGACCCACATCCTGGCTCTCATGCAGAAAGCTGCAAAGTCCATGGCAGTGTGCAGGTCTCCTGGGGACACCGATTCCATTTCCATTGGGTGTGCCAGGAGTGGGCACACCTAGAACCTCAACCATGAGGGAGGCTGAGGTGGAGTTGGAAGTTCAAAGCCAGCCTGGGCAACATGGTCAGATCCCTGCTTTGTTTTTTATTTTGAATACATACCCAGACCCAGAGTGAAACTGCCAGATCACAGGGCATTTCCATTTTTACATTTTTGAGGAATCTCTACACTATTTCCCCACTAACAAAGGGTTTCCTTTTCCCCACAACCTTCGTAGAACTTCCTATTTCCCGACTTTTTGATCATAGCCATTGTGGCAGGTGTGGGGTGGCAGCTCACGGTGGTCTTGGTCACCGTTTCCTTGGTGATCACCCATGCTGAATGCTTCACATCTATCTGTGGCCCCTTTCTCAGTCTTCTTTAGAAAAATGTCTGTTCAGGTCCTTTGTCCATTTAAAACGTTTTTTTTAATTTTTAAAATTTATTCATTCTATTTGGTTGTACATGGCAGTAGAATGCATTTGTACATGCATAGATCATATAGAGTGTCCTCTCTCATTTTTCTGATTGTACATGTTGCAGGATCACATCAGTCATGGTCATACATGTACATGAGGTAATAACGTCTGATTCACTCCACTATGCTTCCCTCCCCATACCCCTTCCCCCTTCACTCCCCTCTACCTAATCTAAGGTAATTCTATCCTTCCCTCCCCGGCTCCTCCACTGCTAATTGTGAATTAGCTTCTGCATATCAGAGAAAACAGTCGGCCTTTGGTGTTTTGGGTTTGACTTATATCACTTAGCATGATATTCTCTAACTCCATCCATTTACCAGCGAATACCAGAATCTCATTCTTCTTTAAAATTGAGTAATACTGCATTATGTGTATGCACCACATTTTCTTTACCCATTCATCTGTTGAAGGGCATCCAGGTTGGTTTCATAGTTTAGCTACTGAGAGTTGAGCAGCTATAAACATTGATGTGGTTGTGTCACTGTAGTGTGCTGATTTTAAGTCCTTTGTGTGTAAACCAAGGAGTGGGATAACTGAGTCAAATGGTGGTTCTGTTCCAAGTTTTCTTAGGGTTTATTCATTAAAAAGTTTTTGCCATTGCTTCATATTGACCCTGCTCCTTACGTGTTTTGGATATGAATTCCTTATCCATATGTGATTTTTCCCTGTTACACAGTTGCCTTGTCATTCGATTGCTTCTTTGCTTGAGAACTATGGTGCACTCCCGTGGCCCCCCTCTCCAGCAAGACCCTCCTTCCCACAGCTTCCAACACCTTCTAGTAGTCCGTTCAGTTATGACCCTTCAGTGAATTAATCGTGGATGAGATCAGAGCCTCTGGATCAGTCGCCATCCAACAGCCCGCCTCCGACCGGCTTGACTGGGGACTGGACCATCGATCCTTGAGCCTTTGGGGAACATTTCAGATTCAAACCACAACAGACCCCTTGTATTATTTTTTCTGACTAGGCTTTCTGGTTCGGTGTGTCGATAGAGGAGGTGAGAGTGGGTACACTTGTCTTATTCCTGGTCTTGGAGGATGAATTTTCAGTCTTTCTCCCTGAGCATGAAGAGCTACAGCTTGTTGTGTGTGGTCTCTATTGCACAGACCTGCCCTTGAGAGTCTTTATCAAAATGATGTTAGATTTTGTCAACATTTCTTCTGTAATTGTTGAGCTGATGGTGTGATTTTCCTCCTTGGTCCTGTGAATGTGCCGTATCACATGTATTGATAGCATGTGGTGAGCAATCCTTGCATCCACTCTTGGTGGTGGGGTGTCAAAGTCTCCTACTAATATTACATTGCTTTCTTTTTCTCCCTTTAGATCAATTAATATTTGCATTATACATTCAGGTGCTACAGTGTTGGGTTCATATATATTCACAATTGCTATGTCCTCTTAATGAATTGACCCTTTTAAAAGTCGCCTCGTGACTTTACTTGTCTCTTCTTACAGTGTGATATACTGATAGCCATGTCTGCTCTTCTTTTGTGTGGAATATCATTTTCTGTGCCTTTATTTTCAGTCTACATATGTTCTGAAAGCTCACCAGAGGCTCTTTTGTGGGGGAGGCACTAGTTGGGGTGGAGCCCAGGGCCTTGCACATACCAGCAAACTTTCTACTACTGAGCCACATCCCAGAACTATTTTATTTTGTGACATGGTGTCACTAAGGTGCCCGGGCTGGCCCTGAGTTTGCAATTCTACTGCCTCAGCCTCCCCAGGAGCTGGGATCATAGGCATGAGCCACCAAACCTGGTGATTAGAGTCTCCTCTAGGCAGCATGTAGCTGACTTTTTTTTTTGTTTTTTCAGTCTATTCAGTTGCTCTGTCTTCTGACTGAAGAATCGGGTCCATTTCCATGCCAGGTGACCATTGACGGTAAGGGTCTACTATGTTATTTAGTGACTTGTTTTCTGGCTGTGGGCTTCTTAGGCTGTGCCTCACATGGCCAGGGGAGCCAGGTGCTCACTCCCTGGGGTCTCTGTCTTCCCTGTGGAGAAATCACAGAACCCGGCATGCTGTCTTGGCTTGGAGCTGAGCCCGGGGTGGGGAGGGTGATCCGGGCAGGGGGTTGTGCTCCAGCATGTCCTGGGGCTGCTGCCCTGGACTCCTGGACTCCCACAATGTGGTCCTCACAGCTGGGAGTCCTCAGGATCCATGCTGGTTAGAGGAGGACAGCAGGAAGCTCCTGTTCTGCCTCCTTGGTGAAGCCACCTGAAAGAACAAGACGACACCAACTGTCCGTCCCGGAGAAGTTCCGCTTCATTCAGAGAACGTGCACACTTTCATGGAGTGGAGAGAAGTCTCACAGGCCAGGGTATGGGACGGCGGTAGGTGATTGGGCACGCTGTGTGGCTAGGGGATTGAGGCAGGGCGGTGGAGAGTGACTGGGTGCGGGCCGCGCGGTGGGAAGCTGACACTCCGGAGGAGAAGCAGGATAGGATGTGCGCCATATTGCCGAGGTGGGGTTCCAAGGGGGGTGTTTGCAGCTGCTTGCAGGGGGTTAGTCCTTATACCACCTCTTCACATCTCATTTTGAATTTGCATTTATGACGCCTCTTATTTGCTCCTTTCCGTCACTCATTCTCTGCCTTTTATTAAGTGGTTACAATTTTTCCACATTTTTATTGGTACATTATGGTTGTATGTAATGATGGCGAGTGATTATATTTTCTTGGTTCGCTTTTTACATCTAATAGTTCAGAAATCGTTCTCAGTTTCTGTGCTCTCTATCCTTTCTTGCAAACCCTTTAACTGGGTTTGATTTTCATCTTCCTGAAGACAGCTTTTGTAAATTCTTTCAGCATGAGTCTGTTGGTGTTAAATGCTGACTTCCTCTGAAAATCTTTATTTTTCCCTCACTTTAAAATTTTTTTTTTTTTTTAGTTGTTGATGGACCTTAATTTTACTTATTTATGTGTGGTGCTGAGAATCCAACCCAGTGCTGATGCACGCTAGGTAAAGCGCTCTGCCGCTGAGACACAGCGCAGCCCTTTCCCTCACTTTTAAATGCTTAACTGGGCATACACTTCTACACGGACAGTGCAAGCATTTTATTTCAGTATTTGAACATATGATTTCATTGAATTCTAGTTTCTTTTGTGGTTATTACTAAACCAGCTGCCATTCTGTTGTATTTTACCTTTTTCTTTCTGTTTAAGAATTTCTGGTTGCATTTTATTGTCTTTAAATTTTACTATGCTGTGTCTTCATCTGAATTTATTTTGTATTTCCCTAGGGTATCTTCCCTGGAGTGAATTGCTGTATTTAGAAAAATCCCTCTTTCAGCCTTTCTACATAATGCTGAACTGTTTCCCCAGCTGATTGTATTGGCCCACCTTTCTGTGAGTTCTCCCCTGTTTACACTACGTGTGTCACCTGGATTTTTGCCTGCTTATTTTACAATACCCTTGTCAGCAAATAAAGGAAGACTGCCTTTCAATACCACAGCGAAGAAAGAAAAAGTTGAAATTGCATGTCAGTCACCTTGGATGTGAGGGAATCATCTCATCTCATGTAAAACTGTGAGAGTTTATTTATTCACTTAACCTTTTTTTCTTTTTTTAGTTGTCAGTGGATCTTCATGTTATTTATTTTTATGTGGTGCTGAGGATCGAACCCAGTGCCCCACAAATGCTTGGCGAGTGCTCTACCACTGAGCTATGACCCCAGCCCCTAGTCATTCAATCTTTTTTTGTGGGGCAGGGATTGAACTCCAGGGTGCTCGACCACTGAGCCACCTTGCCAGTCCTATCTTGTATTTTATCTAGAGTCAGAGTCTCACTGGGTTGCTTAGGGCCTCGTGACTGTCTTTGAACTGGTGATCCTCCTGCCTCAGCCTCCAAAGCTATTGGAATTACAGGCGTGCATCACTGAGCCCGGCTGATCATTTAATCTTTAACAGACTTTTGTCTGATCTTTCTTGACTCCTTGAAAATGAACTTTGTTGAAAACAAATGCTTGTTTCCTTGTTCTGAGCTTTTCACTTAACATCTTAAAAAATGAAGCTTTTCATTGATTTGGAACCTGGTAAAGAAATGGGAGTCTTTTCTAATTTTTAGCCCAAAATTCCCTGAATCCATTATTAGAAGTTCTATTTGGTACTTTTTCAAATTTGCTACTTCAGAAGCATATGGATTCTTTATGGACTCTATTCCTCATCATGATAAAAATCTTTGTATGTGTGTGGTCTAGGAATTTAGTGAGCCATAGGACACATAAAACATGCAGGACAGCGTCTGTTGTTCCCAGGGCGACCACAGCGCCATCCCACCCGCACAGTTCTGGAGCTGACAGGTGGCTCCACAGGTAGCTCATCCAGGAACCGCATGCCCAGGGCCTTCCCACACCTGCTCTGCAGGCCTGTCCCCACCGGCTGCCTGGAGAGTGACTCAGGGCCTTGAGCTCAGTCTGCATGGCCTCCCCAGGCTCCTGAGGCAACAGTGACACTGCGTCCCGTGACTGTGCGTGAAGGTGGTGTCCCTGAGGCAACAGTGACACTGAGTCCCGTGACTGTGCGTGAAGGTGGTGTCCCTGAGGCAACAGTGACACTGAGTCCCGTGACTGTGCGTGAAGGTGGTGTCCCTGAGGCTCCATCAGGGCAGGGACAGTTGTGCTCCCGTGTCCCTGCCATCCCAGGACCCGACTTGTTGGAGACTCTCCTTGGAGAAGGGACCCTATAACTGTTCGCTCGTGGCCTGTTCACCCTCTTTCTGTGACACAGGACCCTGCTGCTTCACAGTTTCCCTGAGGCATCCGTTGTCCCCATTTACTACTGTGTGCACAGCTGGGGGCTACACTTGCCTGAGTTGGCTGCTGTGTGCCTGATTACCAAGGGGCGGTCTTCACCATCTCCACAAAACCAAAAGAGCCAGGTCAGCGGGAGGTGCCCTGCTGTCTGTCTGTGTTCCTCCCTTGGCCTCCCTCTGCCCCTGGCTGCCCAGGCACTCACACTGGGGGCCTCTCCCCTGCGGTTAGTTTTTCCTGCCGTGCTTCATCTGCTCTTCTCACCCTGGACCATGACTTTGCTTCTTTCCATGTAATCTTTGTCAATCACTTGAAACAGCTACCTTTTCTCCAAGTTCCTTAGCCCTTATCTTTAAAACCAATTTGGGCAGTATTTAATTTTATGCATAGCACTTTCCTTCCTAGTTTACATTTTTCCTATCACAGGAAGCAATGCAGGATTGAGTCCAAGCAAGAGAACGTCTGTTAAAGACAGGCCATTTTCCCTGTGTTCAGCACCTTCCCCAGCACATGCGAGGTACTCCAAAGGTCCCTTTCAAATTCAGTAATCCAGAAGTCACTTCATAGTTTTCACACAGAACACCTCATAGTAGGTTTGGGAGGTCCCAGTCACAGGAAGTGGCCAATCTGTAGTCTGTACCTCTGGGTCAAAGAGTAAGTGAGAAGCAGGCACAGCACCCACCAGACATGGTGAGGTAGTCTGTCTGCTGCATCACCTGGGAGGAGCTGATGGGGCGGGAGCAGCCCCAGAAGGTGGAAGCACCGTACCCATGTCAATGTAGTGTCCCTTGAGAGGACATCTGTCCCCATCATCACGGAATAATTTTATTTTTTTGTTTAATTACTTAATGTTTCTGATTATTTTCAGTACTTAACAATGACTGTCTACATTATTGTCCATATTTAGGGAAAACTACTTCTAAGTTATTTTACACAAGTAATTGGGTATTTAGTTCTTTTATTGTGATTGCTCTTACAGTATTTCGAAAGCAGGCAATTCTACAACCATGTTTACATGTCGTCTGTACTTCTCAGGAAAACATAAGAACACAAACTCTTGGGGTTGGAGGTGTAGTTCAGTGGTTGAGCACTGTCTAGCTGATGGGAGGTTTGGGTTCAATCGCCAGCATTGCCTAAACAAACAAAAGACTGTCGGGCACAAAGTCAGAACGCTCACTTCCTTTTATTCGTTTCACAGGGAGATAATTAAGGGTGTGTTAGTACCATGTGCCCTACCCACCCCTCGTGTTCTGAAAGACACGATCAAGGAATATGCCAATCCTACGCCTAGACCACATTCATGCCAATCTTTCGGCCTTGTCCACATTTTAAAATCAGTACATTTACCTGCATTCAACGCAAAGGTGAGGCTATGTTCCGCAAGGCGTACCAGGATCCGCCTAACGCACTGCACAGAAGTGTCCTGCTGGGCACCGAAGGAACGGTGCCCATCAGTCTAAGAGCAGGCTGACGTCAGAAGTGCCTGAGGAAATCGGCAGAGCTCTTCTGTGCTTCTTAACTATGAAATGCAGACTTTTTCACTTTTTTGGCGTAAGAATCTGATTTAAGGTGGACACCAGCCACACGATTTCATCAAAGTGCGCGCAGCGGCATTTCGGGCGTTTACACCCATCGCGCCGGGCGAACAGCGGAGCCCGCGCCGGCTTCCTCCGTGGTTTCCTGACACAGAACCACACAGACCTGGGTCCCGACCGCCGCGAGTCCTCGACCCTCGGACGCGGAGGACGGCGCGGGTCCGGCGGCGGGGCGCCGTCCCCGGGCGCGGGCTCCCCGGCCTGGCCGCCCTCGGCAGGTCGCAGCCGCGGGCCGCGGCGGGCGCACCCGGGGAGGGCCCGGCGGAGGCCGGCGGGTCTGGTCGGGCCGGGAGCCTCCCGCCGCCGCCGCCCCGCGCCCCCTCCCGGCAGCGGAGACGGTCACGCGGCCCCGAGCGGGACTCGCGGACTGGGCGCTCCTCCAGCCGGGCCGCGCGGGCGGGGGCTCGGCGCCCTGACGGGCAGCGCCGCGGACCAATGGCGGCTCCCCGCCTCCGGGCGCGGGCCAATGGGGCGCGCGGGGCGGGACTTCCGCCCGGCCGGTGCCATCGCGCCGCTGCGCCGCGGGCCGTGGTCGGCGCGCGCTCAGTCATGAAGTCTGGGTAGCGGCGCCTCCAGCAGCGACGCGGCCCGCGAGCGGTTCCGGCCCGCCTCCAGGTAAGCGGCGTCCTGCTCCCGGCGCCGGCGGCGCTGCGCCCGGCCTGGCGGGGAGCACGCCCGGCTGCCGCGGGGCTCCGGCGCGGGCCGGCCGGGTCTCGGCGGCGCCTGGTCCCGGCGGTACCCGGAGCCGGCCGCGCAGCCCTCTGCGGAGGGAGAGCCGCGCTGCCGGAGGAGCCCCGCCTGCGTGCGCCCCGAGCTGTCGGGCGGTCGTTCCGCCTCCCGCGGTGCCTTCCGGGCGGCCGGAGCCCGGGTGATGCTGGAGGCTGCTTCTGCTCCAGCACTTGCCGCAGAGTCCTCGGGCGAAACTCCTTGACTTTAGTTGCGGGACCTTTCTTGTCTTTGGAACAAAAGGAAAAAAGGCAGTTACTTCCTTTCTCTTTACTCGACCCTCTTTTCCTCTCCTTAAATGCCCAGCTTGCAGGCCGGGACGTGACCCCGCTAGGCCAGAATCTGCGTCCCTGACCTCGGGCACTCGCACCTGCGCCAGGATGCTCATTGAGCTGACCTGCATGAAGAGCTCTGCCCAGAGAGGGCGTGGGCGCGCCTCGCAGCCCAGCGAGGGTGCACCAGAAGCAGTCATGCAACTTTGGAGCAGCCACAACATGCTCTCCAACTGCTTTTGGTGAATTCCTCTATTTGTCCTAATCTGGCAGAAGCACATTTCCCAAACTATGGTGTCATCCTGAGTTTCAGCACCGTGGGCAGCTGCTGACTGTTGTTACCCTAAAACCTGCCTGGCTGTCCCTGTTCCTCGGTGATGTAGCAGAAACAGTGCGACTAATGCATTCCTTTTCAACAAAGATGTATTGTTCTCCGAGAGGAGCACCGGCACTTTTTTGACACAATGCAAATGAGTAAAAAGAGAAGCAGATCGATTCAAGATTTAAGGAAGGGCTTTCAAGGGTCTAATCTGTTTTAAGGACAGTTTTTAATGGGCTGAGGAGATAGCTCCATTTCAAAGTAACACAACTGGACTGTAGTAGCTTAAGCAGAAGTTAAGAAGTGTGCAGTGCTGAATTCTGGTCCCTAGGGATTTGTTAATGGATTTTGGACTCAGCGTGTTGATGTAGGCACTAAAAGAAAAGAAGAAAAAGAAAGAAAAAATAACTGTCAGAGGACATCTTAAGGAGTAAGAGTAAAAATTAGTTCATGAAGCTTTTGTTTCAGATTTTTAAAAAATGTGTGTGTCAAGATGAAGATGTAAATATAATGCACATTATCATATTATGGCAAAAACAAATGTTTCAAAATATCCAGAATTTGCGAGTCAGGCTAGGTTCAGCTCTGCCACTTATCAATTCTGTGACATTATCTATAAATAAGGAAAGAGTTGTGAGGATCAAGTGAAATAAAGTACGTTTGTTGCAGAGTTAGGCCTCTAAGTTTTTAAGTGTTTGGGTAGAAGTACAGTTCCTCCTTTTGTGTAAGAAAAACAGCTGTCATGTATGTGCAGATACATGCATATAAAGTACGTCTGTTGCAGTTAGGCCTTGAAGTTTTTAATTGTTTGGGTAAAAGTACAGGTCCTCCTGTGTAAGGAAAAACAGCTGTCATGCATATGTGCAGACATAGCATATAAAGTACGTCTGTTGCAGAGTTAGGCCTTTAACATTTTAATTGTTTGGGTAGAAGTACAGGTCCTTCTTCTGTGTAAGGAAAAACAGCTGTCATACATATGTGCAGACACATGCATGTAAAGTACGTCTGTTGCAGAGTTAGGCCTTTAACATTTTAATTGTTTGGGTAGAAGTACAGGTCCTCCTTCTGTGTAAGGAAAAACAGCTGTCATACATATGTGCAGACACATGCATATATTTTAAACCTCTTCCTGTGAAGTCAGCTAGTTTGATGTCTCCATGTATAATGTAGATCCTGTGGGTAAAACTTTGGCTTGGGAGGTTTGATACTGAAGGATTTGGGGCAAGTTCTTATTCACCCTTGTTACTTCTTGCACACATTTTGGTGGGGCCTGGATAGATGTGAGCATTCAGTGCACCTCCCTTGATACTTTGTACTCGGCATCCCAGAGTATCATGTCAGCTTTTCTAGCACACATTTTGGTGGTGAGGGTAGAACTCAGGGCATGACGGCTGGGTTAGGGTTAGATCTCTCAGTTAAGTTGGATAGCCAGGCATTTTGTGGTTTGTGGTTCCTCCCATAAAGTTTTGTGAAATGAAGTGGCTTGGGCAAATATTTAGTAAGCTTAGTTCCTGTTGTTGGACCTAAAAATGATTGACTTTTAAGTAAAAGGTATGATTCTAGGCATTCAGGGGTCTCTGAAGCAATACTTCTTAGCAGAAGACAGCCAGTTTGAGTGAGAGCAGTGCTCAGCCTGACGGGTCACATGGGAGAGGGAGAAAGTTGGCAAACATCGTTAGTTTCTCAGAAGAGGAAACAGAATTAGTAGACAAGTGAATTCCTTTTAATAAAGCATGATGGTGAATCATGGTTAAAAAATTCATATCTTGTGTAGATATTTATTGAACATATGTAAAAATATAGTATTTTTAAACTGCACATTGATCTGAGAACAATGAAAGCATTTGATTGGTATTGTCAAAGTTTATGTCAGCATATAAGCAACAGCAGAAGAGTACGATAGTTTGCTGTGGGCCAATACCTTTCTTGGTGCTTTGTGTTATTCAGCATGATCCTTAGGCTTCCCTGTAGAAGATACCATGATTACCAACGTGTTCTAGGTGGGGAGACAAGGGCATCCCAGATCCATGACTGGCTGAGCTCATATAGGTAGTTGGTGGAGGAGCTGGAAGTTGAACCTTGGTCTCTTGGCCGTCTAAAGCTGGCCCCTGTTGTCATATTTCATTTAAAAATACAGAATGCTCTTGGGCTGCTGTGGATTCTTAACTTTCTGGTGACTTCGGGTAAACTCATTTTCTGTCACTCCTGACGCGGTTCTGGGGAATCAGAGAGATTGTGAAGCAGCAGACACTGCGTTCAGCACGTGAGATGCCTCACGCCTCCTTTGTTGAGGATGTGGCCGTTTGAAAGCTGGTTGGCGATTGGAAGAGGATGGGGCACCCTAGCCCAGGTGGCACTCCTGTGGAGGTAGGAAGACAGCATCCGTGATTGTGCGTTTAAGGAACCTCTGGTAAAGCGAGGGGTGCAGATCCTGGAGCTCCTCATGTGTCAGACTGAGGATTTTGTATGTGATATTTTTTAATATATAATTTTTAGGTATTAATTGATACAATTTTGAGGTTTGTTTCAAATATTAGATTAATTTATGAGATGTGCCTGGGACTTGGTAGAGAGTAATTGAGATGTCTCTGTTATCATCATTATCTTTTTATGGTACCAGGGATTGAGCCCAGGGGTGCTTAACCATTGAGCCACATCCCCAGCCCTTTCTATTTTGAGGCAGGGTCTCGCTGAGTTGCTGAGGGCCTTGTGAAGCCGTGGAGGCTGTCCTGGAGCTTGGATCCTCCTGCCTCAACCTCCGAGTTGCTGGAATTACAGGTGTGCCCCCCTGCGCCCCTATCATCATTATCTTAAGGAAGGGGGAAAAGCAGAGTCCCAGGACTGATGGTAAGAAAGAAAGCAGAACATCTGGAGGGCCTTTTACACTTGAAATCAGGCTCAGGACAAGTTGTACAGGGCGTGCAGGCTCTTTTCTTGGCAGATTTTCTGGGGTTTGTGCAGTTGGGTGGGGCGTGATGTTAAATTAAGCAGTAAAATCTATGCATCTCTGAATTATTTTTAGTTTTCTGTCGTGTTAGACCTGAGTAGCTGGCAAATGAAATGTCGTGTTCTTGAGCATGAGGGCCGAGGAAAGGTCTCTGTGCCTTGTGACACCATGCTCGGAAGCATTTCTTGGGTCCTACTGTTCGAGTTTTTCTATTGCTTTCTTTCACCAACAAATATGTATTAAGTTCTTCCATGTCAAACACTGTCATAGGCACTCAGAGTACATCGGTGAACTGAGGAGACAGAGACTGTTGCTCTGGTGGTATTTGTCTTCTCGCAGGGGAAATCCAGTGCGTTTTCATAGTCAGTTTTGTCTACTGTGTGTTTGTGAGTTGGACGCTTCAAGCAGGTAGCGAGGAATGATAGCAGATTGGAGCGGCTGAGCAGAGCGCTGTTGCAAGGGACCTGGGCCTCGGCCTCTTCCGCACTGCCTGGCTGCCTGCCGTGGCTTGTTCTGTCGCCGCCCGGTTTACTTGGTCATCTCCTATTTGTCACCTGAACTGATGAGTAGCAAGACCTTTAAAATAAGAGAGCCTTTAGTGCTCAGCAGATGCAGGTACACAGTACGTGTTCCTACAGGGAGGAGGTGCGGTGCTTGGGCAGCGGCTGGATCTGGTGGGAGCTCTGACCGCAGCAGCCCCCTGGCTGTGTGCTCACTGGGCTGGGGGCCTGGCGGGGAGGGAAGGTGCTGTGAATGGCTTCACTTGCTTGTCTTTGAGCTTGGAACGGAAATAAGGTTATAATGGCACAGCCAGAATTGTCAGCTCTAGGGGATGTGCCCACCAGTAAACCGGGGACTTTGCACAAATAACTTCACCTCCAAGTTCATTTCCTCATCTGTAATGAGGTGATTGGAATTTTCCAGTTTTTAAAAAAATCCACTTTTAAGATTTCTTATAAAATGCCTGTTGTACTAATATTAGAGATAAAATAGAGCAATTTATGGCCTTCCATTGAGTAAGGGTAAAGTTAAATTTATCCTTATAGTTAATAAACTAGATGTTTTAATGTTTGATCCTATTCGTTCTTAAGACTGCTTTGTAATTTTTTAGAATAGAGCCACCACAGCCAAATACGGGAAACCATAGACATATTTTCCTCTCTACCCTAGGGAGAGGGAAAAACAAGCCGTGGTGTCTTGGATCCTGATGATGCTCATGTTAGTCGTGATCCTTCGCTCACCTTAGCACACTTGCCCCCTGCCTCTGGTCACTGTGCATGAGCTAGGTGGACAGGGTCAGCCGCGTGGCCCCAGGCCACAGGAACTAAGGGATGGTGGGAGTGGTGAACAACGACCTTTAGTTCTGTGACCTCGTGGGAAAGAGAAGGCACCCAGGAGAGGCTGGGAGAAGGGAGTGGATGGCCAGGCCCCAGCCGCAGACAGGCGGTGGCAGCTAGTCCTGCGCTCCCCAGTCTGCTGGGGCGGTTATTCAGGGAGTCATGGCATCAGGCCTTTGTCTGTCACTTAGGTAACCTATGAAGACATTTATGTAATTTCTGGTTCTTTCAACAAGGTTGACTTTCTTGAGCAAATCAGGCTTCTAACTAAAGACTGAGGAACGTTGTTATTTTGTGTTTTTAGGGTATCAGTGTTAACGAAACAGACATTAAAACCTGTAAGTGTTCATAGTCACATTGATGTAGACCGAAGACAGCTGACGTTGCAGTGTTTTCTCATTGGTGTAAAAGAACTCCTGGTCAGCTCTGAGAATTTGGTTTAGAATCGTTTCTAAGGAGTTAGAGATTTGTTGAAGTTTGAGGGATTTCTAATGGTTAGGACGCCCAGTTAAACCTTGTAGAGGGATTGAAATAATCCCACCGAGGAACTGGTACCTGAGTATTTCCAAATGAAGTCATGAAAGACAAAAGGAATTGAACTTCTTTTGCTTAGATATTAAACACTTTGGTGAATGTTGAAGAATTCTTTACTCTTCGTGTGATTTATATGTTTGACCTTCTACAGGAAGAACTGTGTTTGGAATTTATACTTTTGTGCAACATGAATTATAAATAAATGTTTTTTTTAAAATATTTTTAAGTGGTGGATGGACACAATACCTTTATTTTATTTATTGTTTGTGTGGTGCTGAGGCTCGAACCCAGTGCCTCACATGTGCTAGGCAAGTGCTCCACCACCGAGCTACAACCCGGGTCCAAATTATAAATGTTAACTGCTTTTTTATTGGAAAATTGTTTGAGTTGAAATTTACATAACATAAAATTAACCATTTTAAAGCACCGTTCTGTCCAGTGTCAACACATTTTATCACTCCACAGTGGAGCCTCACTCCAGGTGGGCAGTTTGGAGGCCTGGGGGACCTGGCCTTTAATGCCTTGCTGCCTTATCACCAGGTGCCTGGTGGTCACTCACGTCACTCCTCAGTCCTTCCCAGCATGTCTGATGGTCACTCAAGTCACACCTCTGTCCTTCCCAGCATGTCTGGTGGTCACTCCTGCACACCTCCGTCCTTCCCAGTGTGTCTGGTTCTCTCCATGGCTGAGTTAGGGTGACGAACGCATTTCTTGCACGTGAAAGTCCAGTTGTCTAGTGCTGCTTATTGGAGAGTGCTCACTGGTCTTGGCACCTTTATTGAAACCAGTGTCTGTAGATAATCTGGGTTTATTTCTAGACGCTCAGTTCTTGTCCTTTGGTCCACGTGTGTATGTGCCCTCGTGGTCCTGTGCTGTTTTGATTACTGCAGCTTTGTAGTACTAGATCTTGAAGTTCAGAAGTGTAAGTCCACCTCTGTGTTCCTCATTCTATAAATTGTTTATGCTTATTCCAGGTCCTTCGCATTTCCATATGAATTTGAGGATTGACCTGTCTGTGGGCAGTAAGGGTCACTGGAATGCTGATAGGCGATACATTGAATTGGTAGGTGGTTTGTCCAGTACTGCTGTCTTAACAGTATTGAGTCTCCCAGTGTTTTGGCTTTGTGGCTGTCTGTGTGCCAGTCTGTGAACTTTACTCCTGGCCTTCTTCTGAACGGTGCTGTACGTGAGGTTTTCCCAGTTCAGCCTTTGGACTGTTTGTCAGTGGCATATGAAGACGTAGTGATTTTGTGTGCAACATTAGTCGCTTGTCCTGGTCTTCTGCTTTATTTTTTACTGTGCAGACAATGTCATGAGGGTCCGCAAGACAGTGGAAGGTGTGTCCTTTGGTGTGGGTGTGTCCACTCATCCTGGGTGCCGAGAGTTGTGGGGCGTCCTTTCAGCACAGGGCTGGAGGGAGTGCCAGGACTTGCACCCTTTCATTTCCAGCATCATGTTACGTTGGCTGGCCACTTTAAAAGCATACGGGGACTTTTGTTTTTTTAAACTTGGAGGAAGTGTCAGTACATATTTTATTTAAAAATTCTTATTTTTTGTGATGATGTTGTGGAGAAAGCCTTAGGGATCAACCATATTTATCACAGTCTGGTTTAGAGATCCATGAATAGTAAAGATAAAATTGGAATGGAAGCTGATTTGAACATAAAAATGATCATTGATATACATTAGTTTACTTTTTTAGTGTTCCTTGAAATATGTTTTCAACTACTCAGCTCTAAAATATTATTATAAATAGATTGAAATGTGAACAATTTCAGTCTTACAAATGAGACTAAAACATGATTTCATATGATATAAATAAATAAGAATTTTGGTGAGAAATGGGACAATGACTACGGTAGATAGAATAATGACATCTCCCAAAGATGTCCACTTCATAGTACCTGGAACTGCGCGTGTGTTACCTCCTTAGGAGAAAGATGTCCACTTCATAGTACCTGGAACTGCATGTGTGTTACCTCCTTAGGAGAAAGATGTCCACTTCATAGTACCTGGAACTGCATGTGTGTTACCTCCTTGGGAGAAAGATGCGCATCTCGTGGTACCTGGAACTGCGCGTGTGTTACCTCCTTGGGAGAAAGATGCGCATCTCGTGGTACCTGGAACTGCGCGTGTGTTACCTCCTTGGGAGAAAGATGTGCATCTCGTGGTACCTGGAACTGCGCGTGTGTTACCTCCTTAGGAGAAAGATGTCCACTTCATAGTACCTGGAACTGCACGTGTGTTACCTCCTTAGGAGAAAGATGTCCACTTCATAGTACCTGGAACTGCACGTGTGTTACCTCCTTGGGAGAAAGATGTGCATCTCATGGTACCTGGAACTGCACGTGTGTTACCTCCTTGGGAGAAAGATGTGCATCTCGTGGTACCTGGAACTGTGCGTGTGTTACCTCCTTAGGAGAAAGATGTCCACTTCATAGTACCTGGAACTGCACGTGTGTTACCTCCTTGGGAGAAAGATGTGCATCTCGTGGTACCTGGAACTGCACGTGTGTTACCTCCTTGGGAGAAAGATGCGCATCTCGTGGTACCTGGAACTGCGCGTGTGTTACCTCCTTGGGAGAAAGATGTGCATCTCGTGGTACCTGGAACTGCGCGTGTGTTACCTCCTTAGGAGAAAGATGTCCACTTCATAGTACCTGGAACTGCATGTGTGTTACCTCCTTGGGAGAAAGATGTGCATCTCGTGGTACCTGGAACTGCACGTGTGTTACCTCCTTGGGAGAAAGATGCGCATCTCGTGGTACCTGGAACTGCGCGTGTGTTACCTCCTTGGGAGAAAGATGTGCATCTCGTGGTACCTGGAACTGCACGTGTGTTACCTCCTTGGGAGAAAGATGTGCATCTCGTGGTACCTGGAACTGTACGTGTGTTACCTCCTTGGGAGAAAGATGTGCATCTCATGGTACCTGGAACTGCGCGTGTGTTACCTCCTTGGGAGAAAGATGTGCATCTCGTGGTACCTGGAACTGCGCGTGTGTTACCTCCTTGGCAGACAGAACTTCGCATGTATGATTAAGCCGAGTATTGAGGGCAAGGGAGATCATCCTGGATTATCCAGATGGACCCAGTATAATCACAGAGTTACTTAAAAATGCAAGAGGGATGCAAATGAGGATTTGGAAGAAAGCATTGTGGGAAGGAATCCATGTGTCATTGCTGGCTTTGGAATGGAGGAAGGGGCTATGGAATTGTATGATTGAAGACATTTTTATTTTAAAAACTGTTGGATAATAGCCTAGACTAGAACAGAAATCTGTGTGACTTAAAACTAAATGGTGTTACCAGGAGACCGTGGTTGCTGTTTCAGATGCTTCTCCCGATGACCCACCAGTGGCCGTGAGTCACCTCATTTCTCCCCTATTGGTAGGCGAGAGACTGCCTTCTCTCACCCGACAGGGGTACAGACATTTGTACCCTTTCTTTATTGCTTCTCTGCTCCACACTCACTCTTCAGTACCTGCTCTTTGGTAACAGACTTTAAACATTTCTTCTTCACAAAGAATGCAGTGGCAAACTTTTTTGGTTGCCACAGGAGGCAAGGTGCCTCAGGAGCTTTCTGAGGAGTAGGGGTCTTTCTCCCCAGTTCCTGTAATCCAGGTTGTGGGTTCTCCTGCTCCTGCTACGTGTCCTTTAGGCAGGTGGGGTCTCCAGTGGTGTGTCTCTGTCATGTGCACAGAATGCACAGTCCCTCAATATCCTCACAGCTCAGCCCTGGTGACCGCTTTGCCGTAGCCCTTTTGAGGTGGACACTGTGAACTCCAGGCCTCATGCCTGCAGTGCCTTGCTGCCTCTGGGTGTACACCCTCAGCCCTGGCTGGCCTGCACCAGGGGCACTGTCTCCTGGGCCCACTGCAGGAGAACTGCACTCTGCAGGCCTGTTCCCACAGTGGTCCTGACCACCTCTGTGCCTGCCCTGCAGCCCTGGCTGGCCTGCACCAGGGGCACTGTCTCCTGGGCCCACTGCAGGAGGACTGCACTCTGCAGGCCTGTTCCCACAGCTGTCCTGACCACCTCTGTGCCTGCCCTGCAGCCCTGGCTGGCCTGCGTCACAGGGTAGTCTCCTTCCTGGCATCTTGGACCAGCGTGTTCCAGTTAGCCTGGTGAAATTCTTGTTATCTGGTGTGCTGTAACCCGCAAGCTCCAGTGAGGACTGATTCCAGCCTCCCTCGGGGAAGGACCTCTCTTCCAAGCTCGCCCTGTTGCGTATCTCCCTCAGTCATAGTGTAATAATTATTTTTCTTAAAAAATTAGGAAGAGCTGTATTGACTGTGATAGATACAGAATAAGCTTTGCGTATTTTCAGTACGTACCTTGATGAGTTCTGACATTTTTATAGCTATGAAACCAGTATGGTAACTGAGCTGATGAATTCGACCCTCACTTTCAGAAGCTTCCACATGCCCCTCTGGAATCCCTCTCTCCTGCCCCTCTGCTTCTCTTCTTATCTCTGCATTTTACTATCCTGTTGCAGTTTAATAATTATTTATATCAAATGTCCCTTTAATATACTTATGGTTTGTCTCATGATCAAAGTGGGGAGTGGTACAGAATTGGTGTCTGGAGAGGTTGCAGGAGATGGACCTAGAATTCGAGGTTTCGGTATTGATGTGGTCAGGCCTCTTGCGCTCAGCAGAGTTCCTTGTCAGTAGGAGTTGGGATGCTGGGTCCATGATGTCACGACTAATCAAGCTGTCACCTTCGGTTGGTAGAGTGTCACCTGATGCACATGCGTGAACCCAGGTGGTGCATGTTTGACCTTTGTGGCCACAGTGGTGACTGAGGACTGCAGTGTGGGTTGGAGGTTTTCGGGTGTAGCTGAGTACTTACAGAGAGAGTGACAGCTCAAGTTGTGTACTCTTTCCCCAAGATCTGCCCCCTTTTCAGTCTTGTTTTGCTATTTCACTTCAAAAGAAATTGTTCCATCTCCAGATTGTGAATAGGCTTGGGAGTCAAGAACTTGGTTGCTTGCTCATTTTATTTCATGGTTTTCTGTGTTTTGTAAAAGCAGTGCACACTTAAAAACTCGAACAGGTGGAACAGATTCGTTAAGATTTCTGTGTATTTTATTTGGTATTTTGTTTAGTATATGTTATATAAAATGAAATAGACTTTAGAAAGTTTCTTTTTTTTCTTATTCTGAAGCACACAGGTGAGTATAAAGAAGATAAAAAGCATATAGAATCCTGTTGCTGGCTCTTTGTGGTACAAAATCCATGGATTTTTGTCACCGCCTGCAGCAACAACTTGCACGGGTCTTATGGGTGGTGGAGTGGAAACTGAGCTACTTATATCTTTCTCTTTAGTGCACTGCTTCCTTGCTTGTTTGTTTATAGAGGATAGAGGAAATGAGGTTTGCTTGCTTTGAGAGGAGAGAGAGAGAGAGACCCTGCTTATCAGAGAGAGAGAGACTTTGCTTAAGAGAGACTTTGAGAGAAGGACAGGCTTTGCTTAGAGCTTAGAGGAAGAGACTTGCTACGCCTTAAAGTCCTGCATCCTGTGAACTAAGGGTACGTCCACCCAAGGTGCCCTAGTGATGCGTCTCAGTTCTCCGTTCTGCGATCTGCCTTCCGCTGCTGCCTGCTAGCTGCTGTGCCGCTTTTCCCTACTAGCTGCCGTCGCGCGTTTCCTAGCTGCTTTCGTGTTTGTCTTCTACTGCTTTTCTTCTAATGGCTGCTGTGTCTCTGTCTCACTCCGCCTACACTTATATCACCTCCAGGAGGCGGAGAGCAGGGCCACGCCTCTTACGCAAAGATTAGGCCAGACGCTCCGAGCAGGCAATTAGTGCTCGAGAACACATGCGCATACATTGTGTGCGTGGATGAGAAAATCACCTGAGTGTGCTTATGTCAATTAACCTCCTCGCTGCCGAGGTGATCAGGCGCCATCCCGACGCCGCCAATGTGGCACAGCCCCCCACAGAATCCCACCATCCAGGGTTTACGTGCATCAACAGATTATTTTGTTTATAAAAGTTATATATATACTTAATGCATGCTTAAAACTCTTTCCACCTTTTTTCCCCCTTCTTGAGCCGGTGTCTTACTATGTTGTCCAGTCTGGCCTCTAACTCCTAGACTCAAATGATCCTCCAACATTAGCCTCCTAAGTAGCTGGGACTGCATGTATATACCACTGTGCCTGTCTGTAATGGAAACAGTTTTTGATTTATTTTTGATCAGGATGGGACCAAACCCAGAGCTTTGCACATGCCAGGCAAGTGCTCTGTCTTTGAGCTGTATCCCTGACCCTGCAGAAAACATTTTTAATGTTACAGTCTTAAATTTTTTTTAGCTCAATTAACATATGACTACATTCATAGGTTCTGTGTATAGAGAGGCTGAGTTCGAATTCATCCTACAAACATTAAGCACCTAATACATACTTGGCACTGTTTGTATACACATAAAGATCTGTGTCTTTGAGGAATGTATTTTTTTGTGGTACTTAGGGACCTTAAATGACAAAATAACACGAAAATGATAGAAAGTAGTAAGTGTTATGAGCAGCAGCAGCTCGGTGAGAATGAGGCTCGGCAGGTGTGTGGACGGTCTGCAGTTGGTGCCAAGGGAGAGGAGTATGTTCAGGAGAAGGGTAAGGACAGAGCTGTGGGCGGTCACCAGGGGCCAAGGCACGAACGCGGGCTGCCCAGGGGCCGAGCCGGCTCAGCTGGGTAAGTAAAGAAGGCGAGTGGGGATGGAGAGGGCGAGCGAGGGAGAGGTCATTTTCTTCAGCACGGCCATGGCACTTGTGCAGAGAACTCCGAGTCCCCGAGAACGTGGCAGAATGACAGTAGTGACCTTCCCTCATTGTTTTTTATTTTAAAGATTTTTTTTTGAGGACTAAAAGGAGGCGCTTTCAAGTCAGGTGAGTGGCTGGCACAGAGTCCAGTGCTCTGTCAGTGTTGGGCAGTGGGGGCACGGTGGGTAGCCTCAGGAAACCCAAGCGTTCCGGGTCAGCAGGCAGGTGCTCATGTGCACCAGGCGTGAATTCTAATGACCGTGAAAACCAGGGTTTTATCCTGTTTCCCTAAATGGTGCCTACGATGCTGCTGTCCATGAAAGCAGTGTCATTGTTAATTGTATTTTCCTTGTTTGCGTGTGGCTTATTGCTGGGGTTGGCAGCCTTTGGCTCTGGTGTCAGCAGGGGAATTAGAGAAGATCGTAAAGTGTGTTTTTGTTAGAGTTCCTATTTCTGCTTTTCTTTTTCTTTCTACTCTGATTTGGCCCTCTGTCCCCTGTGCATTGGCTGGCAAGGAGTTTAAGCATGAAGAATTGGTATGCCACTTGCTTATCTGTGGTAGAGAAGAGCGCTTTCCAGATTCAACTTGATCATAAGGATCACTAGGGGACACTTTAAACAATGAGATCAGAGGCTTTCCGTCTGGATCTCCAGGGGAGGGGCTGGGAATATTTTCATCTCAGGCCTCAGGTAGTATGTGACTCACTGGAGTGAAGTTTATTTTCCAGACTTCCCTGGCAGTTAGTTACCTGGAGTACATGTTACCAATACGAAGAAGATGACCAGATCCTGCCTCCTTTGTGCAGGATGGGAAACGGTAACTGGGGTGGCTGGCCGTCTGGTTCTGATGTTTGATGCACTCAGTGTGTGCCATGTCCAGCAGTTTTCAGAATATTGTCATGTAGTGAGAAAAAGCAACAAGACCTCGTTTTGAGTATCAGGTTGCAGTGGGCTTATTTTTTTATTTTTTAAAATGGCTGGACATCATGTGCATGGGTCGTGAATTCTAATGGTCACAAAAATCAGGATTTTTATCCTGTTTCCAAGATGCGACTGTCCATGAAAGCAGTGTCATTGTTAATTCTTTTCCTTGTGTGTGTGTGGCTTATTGCTGGGGTTGGCAGTGCGCATGGAATGTCTGTGTGACTTGAAGACCAGCAGGAAAGCCAGCCTCGCCTCCCCGGAGCCCCTGAGCACCATTTCCCACCACTGCCCCTGCTGACCTGTCTTGCCGCTGCTTGATTTCCAGATTGCTTCCTTCCTTCCATGATTTTACCTCTTAACTGTGGATCTCTGCACCACCTGGTTTGTTTAGAGTGGGATCTAAGTGCTCACATTCTTTGTGACTTGCTTCTTTGCTCAGCTGCACTGTTGTGAATTCATCTGTGGGGGTGATGGGGCCCTTACACATTCCCTTACTGTGGAGAATTCCATTGGCTGCGTGCCAGTTTATTAATGCCACGCTCATGGATGGTGCTCAGTAATATAATGTTTAACAGAAAAAAAAAAAAAAAAAAAAAAAAAAAGGTTGCCTCTGTCTGCATAGGGACTAAGGTGCATTTTGGGGAAAAACAGGACATGAGTGTCTAACACTTAATAGTAAAAATATCTTTGATTCTATTACGATTGGTACTTTGATATCGTAAAGTATTGTTTTCATGGGGGAAAAGGCAATTTGAGTACACATCAAACTTTGGAACAGTTAGTAGAAAGACTCTGAGGTTGGAAAGCATTAGGTGTTTTGAGGAAACTTATTTCTTAATCTTTAAAGTCAAAATTTTGTTCTTTTTGCTCACTTATTGAAAAAATCAAATTGTAAAATAGTCATCAGACAGAAAATTTTTGTTTTGGTTGATGGTAATAGTAAAAATCTTAGATGAAGCTTGGTGTTAGTTTGGAATGATTTCATGTTAGAGGAAGTTTTTCTTGCAAAAAAATTGGCATCTAATTTTTTTCTTGAAAGTTAAACCTTGTTTTATTTTTTATTTTGTTTTCTAATTTATTATTTTTACTCATGAAATTTGAACCATTCTCCTTAAAAACTTTATAAAACTATGATTTATGGGAATTAAACTGTGGTATGTGTTAGCAGTCCTGTCGGAACTCCTGGAAATCACAGTCCTTTTAAGGAATATGATGACATTATTGATATGTTCAGGTGTTGTATGAATTAAGAACATTATTCTGGAGAAGATCTTGTGGTACAAAATGTTTTGCCCACATTTGGATTTACCCTTCACAGAAGTAGTTAACTGATCGTTCACTATTTTTTGGCAGTGCTCAGTACAGCGTACATTCTTTGATGCCTTTGAGAGAGAGAAGTTGGATTCATCATAACTCACACTGTTTGTGAATTAGGAAAAGGCTGCAGTTACTCAGTAGTGGAAGATTTTGACCCTCTTGGTGAGACCGTGCTGCTCATGCCCATAGCTCGAGCACCAGTGGACGGTTGGCGTGGTGGGAGGCTGGCTTTCGGACATGGATGACTGTTTCCTGAGTGTTCGTTGGCACTGAAGCAGTTGACATCAGGCTTTTGAGTCATCAGAGCTAAATGTTATTTATGAAAGGACTTTCTGAGATGAATGTTTATCTTAAGCGCTTCTAAATGGCTTTCCCATTCTTAAAATGAAAGTTTTAAAATGTGATTTTGTGTAAATGAATTGTGTAGTATTTCCCCAGATTTGAAAGTGAAGATAGGATTTACCGTGAGGCTTACTAATGTTTTACTAAAGCAATTTTTAAGTCTTACGGTTACCAGACGGGAATCAGATGAGTAACCGTGGCCTGCACGGCAAAGCCATGCAGATGATCACATGTGCCCGGCAGGGTGCCCAGGTTCTGGAAAACGAAGCCAAGAGAAAATCAACACGACCATAAGTCGGTTTCTCATGAAAAGATCAAAAAGTTAACAAATTTTTAACTTCATTGATTGAGAAAAGAGGTAAGGCTGTAAGACAAAGCCACGGCCAGGCTAGTTTTGCAGGTCTAATGGCTCATCTGTGATCATAGAGGGGTGCAGGCTGCACTGCAGGAGCAGGTCTGTCTGTAGGGAAAGGAAGCAACAGCAGAAAACAGTGCTGCACAAAGGCCGGCTGCCGCAGTGGCCTCAGCCTCATTGGAATATGATTTGAATAGTTGGCTGCTAGTGATTGACAGAGCCTCAGCTGCTTGTTGCCACCGTAGATCACAGTCTGTTTGCACACGTTAGGTAGCTTCACACTGTGAACAGAGAAATTGTTAGACCAAGCTTACAAGTGTACAGAGGAAGCTTTAGGCAAATTTAATATGACTTAACCAAAATCAGAAGTGAAAGGGGAGACATAATTACTGACTTTAAGGATTGAAAGGGCATGATGCAGTTGTATACCAAGAACCTGGATCACCTTAACGAGGGGACAAAGTCATAGAAACATAGAGCCTGCCAAGACTGAATCATGAAGAAATAGAAGATCTGAGCAGACCTGTAGTGAGGAGATTGGATCAGTAGTCCAGAACTTCTCAAGAAAGAAATGTTCAGGTTCAGAAAGCTTCAGGCATGAATTCTATCAAGTATTTCAACAGTACCAGTCCTTTTCAGACTTTTCTAAAAACTGAAGAGGGGAGGATATTTTCTAACTTATTCCAAAGAGCACAAATTACCTGGATACCAAATTGGACGGATACTGCAAACAAAAACAGTAGGGAAAAAACCCCACACTTGCGGATCAGTGTCTTCTGACCGTTGATGCAGATACAAGCAAACTGAATTCAGTAGCACATTGTGTGGATGGTGTCTCATGACCAAGTAGGACTTATTCCTGGAACGTGAGGGGATGGTTCAAAATGAGAAGAGTAACAGGAAAGGCACCACACTGGCGGGATGAATGGGAAGGCCTGATTGTCTCAGTTTTTGTTCTTCTCCCTCCTCACCAGTATTTTTTATGTATTCTTGACAGTAGTCATTCTCACTAGAGTGAGATGAAATTTGGTGTAGTTTTGATTTGATGTCCCTGACAGCTAAAGATGTTGAACACTCATTTTCATATTGTTGGCCATTTGTACTACTACTGTGGGAAATGTCCATTTCATTTGTCCGTTTATTGATTGAGTTTTCGGGGTTCTTTGCACATTCTGGATATTAATACTCTCTTGGAAGAGTAGCTAGCAAAGGTTTTCTTACATCTTGTAGGCTGTCTCTGCCCTGTGTTTCCTTTGCTGTGCAGAAGCTTTTTAATTTGATGCCATTCCATTTATTATTTCCTGATTCACAGGGTACCTATTCAGGAATGTTTTGGCCAAAAAGATGATTTCAGATTAAATATCTGTTAATAATCAGTGTGATTCTACCAAAAATATGTAAAATGTGATTAAGGATGGTGGTGATAGGATTATACCAGTAGAAGCAGAAAAAGCATTTAACAAAATACAGCATACATTCACTTCAAAACTAGAAAAACTAGGGATAATAGGAACATTGTAAAAGCTTTGTATGATAAACCCAAGACCAACACCGTTCTAAATGGAAAAAAACTGAAAGCACTCCCTCTGAAAACTGGAACAAGACAGCAATGCCCTCTTCCACCACGTCTGTTCAACATCGTCCTGGAAACTCTAGCCAGAGCAATTAGGCAAAAGAAAGAAGTTAAAGGGATAGGAATATGAAAAGAAGAACTCACACTATCCCTGTTTGGTGACACCATGATTCTATATTTAGAAGACTCAAAAAACTCCACCAGAAAACTTTTAGAACTCATACACGAATTCAGCAAAGTAGCGGGGGTATAAAGTTAACACCCATCAATCAATTGCATTCGTATACACCAATGATGAATCCATTGAAAGAAAAATAGGAAAACTACCCCATTCACAATAGCCTCAACAAAAAAATACTTGGGAATCAATCTAACAAAAGAGGTGAAAGATCTGTACAGTGCAAACTACAGAACACTGAGGAAAGAAATTTAAAAAGACCTTAGAAGATGGAAAGATCTCCCATGCTCTTGGATTGGCAGAATTAACATTGTCAAATGGTCATTCTACCAAAGGTGCTATACAGATTAATGCAGTTCCTATTGAGATTCTGATGATGTTCTTCATAGAAATAGAAAAAGCGATCATGAAATTCATTTGGAAAAATAAGAGGCCCAGAAGAGCCAAAGCAATCCTTAGCAAGAAGAGTGAAGCAGGAAGCATCACAATACCAGGACTTAAACTATACCACAGAGCTGTTGTAACAAAAATGGCTTGATATTGATACCAAAGTAGACATGAAGACCAGTGGAACAGAATAGAAGACACAGAGGAAAACTAACATAAATATGGTCATCTCATACTAAACAAGGGCACCATAAATGTGGACTGGAGAAAAGGCAGCCTCTTCCAAGAAAGGCTCTGGGAAAACCAGGAATGCATATATTAACCGTTATCTCACCCTGCATGAAACCCAACTCAAAGTAGAACAAGGGTCTAGGCTTTAGACCAGAGACCCTGCACCTACTAGAAGTAAAAGTAGGTTCAACTCTCCATCATGTTGGCTTAGAAACCGACTTCCTCAACAAGACTTCTGAAACTCAAGAACTAAAATCAAGAATTAATAAATGGGATGGAATCACACTAAAAAGCTTCTTCACAGCAAAGAAAACAATCAAGAACATGAAGAGAGCCTACAGAATGGGAGAAAATCTTTGCCACCTGCACCTCAGCATGTTAATTTCCAGGATATATAAAGAACTCAAAAAACTTAACACCAAAAACCCCAAATAACCCAATCAATAAATGGGCAAAGGAATGGAACAGGTACTTCACAGGAGTCAACAAACATACGAAAAAATGTTCAACATCTTTAGCATTAGAGAAATGCAAATTAAAACTACACTGAGATTCCAACTCATTCCAGTCAGAATGGCAATTATCAAGAATACAAGCAACAATAAGTGTTGGTGAGGATGCGGGGAAAAGGCACACTCATATGTTGCTAGTGGGGCTTCAAATTGGTGAAACCACTCTGGAAAGTAGTGTGGAGATTCCTCAGAAAACTTGGAATGGACCCAGCTATCCCACTCCTCAGTTTACACCCAAAGTACTTAAAATCAGCATACTACAGTGACACAGCCACATTGATGTTTATAGCAGCTCAATTCATAATAGCTAAACTATGGAACCACCCTGTTGTGCCCTTCAACAGATGAATGGATAAAGAAAATGTGGTACATATGCACAATGGAATATTACTCAGCCATAAAAAAAGAATTACTTAATGACTTTTGCTGGTAAATGGATGGAGCTGGAGACTATCATGATAGTGAAATAAGCCAGTCCCAAAAAGCCAAAGGTCAAATGTTCTATCTGATATGCGGAAGCTAACACACAACAAAGGGGTTGGAGGGCAGAATAGAAGTTCATTGATTAGACAAAGGGGAATGAAGGGAAGGGCAGGAGGATGGGAGTAGGAAAGGCAGTGAGTGAATTGGACATCACTTTCCTGTGTTCACACGAATACATGACCAGTGACACTCCATGGCATGCCCAACCACAAGAATGGCACGTTATCCTCCATGTATGTATAATATGTCAGACACACTCTACTGTTATATATAACAGTACAACTTATAAAATAATTGTAATTTTGTCAAATAATATGCAAAAATTAAATGTGATTAAGGATAGTGGTTATGAGGGAATCTTTAGAAATCTGCTGGTATTTCTTGAGGATTTCTTGCGTAGTCCTTACTTTGAATTTCCTTCCTTTGAAGAAGCATGACTTGTCTTCTGGTTGTTGGCATCTGGGATGATCGGAGGGCTGGGTCCTGTCTTTGGTGACATGAGAGGGAGAGGTAGGGGAGGGAGAGCCGGACAGGGCGAAGGACCAGGAGGAGGAGGGAGGAAGAAAGGGGTTGGCATCTGTAACCAGCAGTATTTCGCCAGGTTTTCTAAGCGTCCCAGGTTTGTTTCTGAAGAATATCCTCAAGGTGGTCATATGAGTTCTGTGGGGATATGAGAGTCACAATGAAAGATAAACTGCTATTTTTCTGTTGCAGAAATTGCGACAGGTAAATCAATTCAAGAGGAGAGGCAGCAAGAGTGGTAATGGAGAAGACGTGTGCCCCACTCTGCTGAGGAGAGGGGGCTGGGGTTCCGAGTGACTGTCTCTCGCTGCAACAGGCCTCTGACCTGGCACAGGCACGCCAGCTCCGTAGGACCACACAGACCTGGGCACAGTGCCACCTGCAGTCCGTCCTCGCTGATAAGCCTTCCACCACCCAGGGAGCCTTCACACCCACCAGATGTGCGGACGCGTGACCACGGGCTGGGCTGTGGGTGTGCATCCCCTCAGCCTGGCTCGCTCCGCGGTGCTGAAAGGAGCCGCTTCTGCACAGTCTGCGAGTAGCTTCCAGTTCCTCCAGGCCGTTGCAGTTTCAGGGAACTCCCCGCACAGGGCTGAGAGCCTTTTGTCTTTGTAGCGAGCTATTACACTTAGCTCACAGTCTTTTCTGTTTAAATGCTTCTTACCCATCAGGAAATGATTCTTCCAATACATAACGTTGCCTGGTGATAGCATGCCAACATCAAATGCATCTTTACTGAGAAGTCTTACCTTCGTCCAGGTAAAGCACACCGGAGTATATGGAATTATGACTGGCACGATCAAGTGTGTGTATCTGCATTTATCCTAACCCGCTGGCCAAGGCTAGGAGAAGGAATCAAAGACTCCAGCTTGGGCTGGGGAGATAGCTCAGTTAGTAAAGTGCTTGCCTCACAAGCACAAGGCCCTGGGTTCAATCCCCAGTACCGCAAAAAAAAAAAAAAAAAAAAAAAAAAAGCAAAGATTCCAGCTTGTTAAACTTTCTCCTCAGGTTTCTTGGAGGAAAGGTTTAAGCTAAGATTTAAAAGAAAAAAGCAACAATAATAAAAAGTTGGTTTTTAGCCAGGCACAGTGGCACACACCTGTCATCTCAGCAGCTTGGGAGGCTGAGGCAGGAGGATTGCAAGTTCAAAGCCAGCCTCAGCAAAAGAGAGGTGCTGAGCAACTCAGTGAGACCCTGTCTGTAAATAAAATACACAATAGGACTGGGGATGTGACTCAGTGGTCGAGTGCCCTTGAGTTCAGTCCCTGTACCCATTTTGGGAATGTGCTAACCACCATGGCACATTTTTCACAGAATCTGCATGTATTCAGACATTATGCAGAATTCTGTGTGTAATTTCATAGGATTTGCAGCCCCTGCCCTCCCCCCAGAAGTAGAGGAGAGTATATTTTGTCTCCTGGACGACACATGAAAGAAGACCCAGAGCCCCCAGGTACGCTCCTGAGATGGTGGTTGGCAACGGGGACTGCTGAGTGGACACATACCTGTCCACCTGGACAGGCTGCGTGGACTCCTTAGGCCTGTGCCTCTTCTGACATTTGCTCTGTTAGCCACTTACCTTCTTCTCCCTGTAATTATTTCAATGTTCTTTTTTCTCTGGACTTGTGAAATTAATATCTGTCTATCTTCAGCTTTCTTTCTGCCTCTTACATTTAGGTATCTTCTGCTTTCTTTTTGGTGTTCACTTTTACCTTGAAGTGAAGATCATATCGTTCATTTTTCATCTACTTTTTGATGATCCTATATCTCCATTTGCCTCGTGTGTTTATCACTGCCTGTTTGCATGTACACCAGAGCGTTCCACAGTTACTAAGCAAAAATTCCCCAAATTATATTCTCCCACTTTGTGTTTCTGGGGATTGCGTTGTGTTCTCTCAAGAGAGGATTTCAACCAAGACACAGAACTTGGCAAAAGTACGGCAGTTTATTGGAAGAGAAAGGAAAGAAGGCAAGCCCCCAGGAAGGAGGTGTCAGCTGCTGCTGGCGAGCCCAGTTTTATCAGAGTGGGGGAGCTCTCTGGAGAAGTTTCCCAGCACCACTCCTAGATTTGATTGGCAGTTGGCTTGCACAAGACTCTGAGCCTCTGCTGAGCCTGAATCAGGGTGACGGTGTGTGTGATGGTGCAGGAGTCTGGGCACACGTCCTCTAGCCCTGAAAATGCACAGTACTTCCGAGCAGAGCCAGGTGTGGGGTAGGGCTGGGTTAGAAGGTTCTGTGGGCGCTGCCCCAAGAGAGGCGCGCCGAGTTGGCAGGTGGGCCCAGGCTCCAGAATCGTCCCCTTGGACCCTTGTGCCTGCTGCCTGCGACTCTGGGTCTCCTGCGTTTCCTTGTCACCTGCTGGCGTGCTCATCTGAATGCTCTGTCATGGCGAGCCCTTCCCTACATGATTGGGTTCCACCGAGTGTCTGTTAGGTCCACGAGTCTCCATTTAGAGAGGAAGCGGTTTGTGTGATTGGAACATGTTGCCTTCAGAATCATACTGTTACTACTTTTGTGTGAACAGTGCTGGTACCTGGACTCTCATCTACCTGATATTAAGGTTCTTTGTTCTTTTTATCTGTTTTTGTGATAGTCTCACTAAGTTGCCCAGGCTAGCCTTGTACTTGTGATCCTCCTGCCTCAGCCTCCCAAGTTGATGGGATTACAGGTGTGTGCTACTGTGCCTAACTAGATTCCCTATTTCTTAATGCATATTACAGTACCAGCCAATTCTATGACTTTAATTAAAAAACAAAACAAAACAAAACAAAACAAAAAAACCCTAAGGGTGTATCTATAAGTTCTTTAACTAGAAAACTTTTTTATTTGTTCTATTTAGTCATACATGACAGTAAAATGCATATTGACACATCATACATAAATGGAGTATAACTTCTCATTCTTCTGTTGTGCAGGATACAGAATCACACTGTTCCTGTAATCATATGTGTAAATAGGGTGACAATGTCTGATTCATTCTTCTTCCTACCCTCATACTCTCTCCCCTCCCTTCATTCCCCATGTCTAATCCAAAGTAACTCTATTCTTCCCTAGCCCACCCCCATTATTTTGAATGAGCATCTGCATATCAGAGAAAACATTCTGCGTTTGATTTTTTGGGATTGGCTTATTTCACTATCATGATAGTCTCCAGCTCTATCCATTTACCAGAAAGTCATAAAGTAATTCTTTTTTTTATGGCTGAGTAATATTCCATTGTTCATATGTACCACAATTTCTTTACACATTCCTCTGTTGAAGGACATCTAGGTTGGTTCCATAGTTCAGCTATTGTGAATTGACCTACTGTAAACATTGATGTGGCTGCATCACTGTAGTGTGCTGATTTTAAGTCCTTTGGGTGTACACCGAGGAGTGGGATAACTGTGTCAAATGGTGGCTCCATCCCAAGTTTTCTGAGGAATCTCCGTACTGCTTTCCATAATGGTTGCACCAATTTGCAGTCCCACCAGCAGTGTATCCCCCACATCCTCGCCATTTATTGTTACTTGTATTCTTGATAATTGCCATTCTTACTGGAGTGAGATGGAATCTCAATGAAGTTTTAATTGCATTTCTCTAATTGCTAGAGATATTGAACATTTTTTCATATATTTGTTGATCTTATTTACTAGAAGAATATTTATTATGGAATTTATAATAGTTAAATGAAACATCCAACAGTAGTGTTCCCCATTCAACCCACTATAGAACATCCATAAGGAATGTGGCCATTATACATATTTCCAATTCTTGATTTACAATTTTGGATAAACTCATCATGTATAGAAACCCAATATATGAAATACAGTGAGGAAAAATATGGTGTTCACAAGGAATGGAAGCTCCAGAGGGTTGTGTGGACAGCTGTCTGGAGTGGTTCTTGAGGGGATGTTGTGGTCCAAGGTTTAAGATTTAAAACTTCTTCAAAGACAGTTAATGAATCAGGAAAGTATGCAGTAGGTGAAGAAGATGTAGTTAGCAAGAGAGCATGTTCAGTGTGTTCCCAGTTTTGCTAGATACAGATTTGAGTGTACTTAGATTCCAGTGTACTAGTAAAGTCTAGAAAATCACACACACGTCAAAGTGTAGTTATTCCTCATTTGAAGACTGGGTGACTTTATGTTTTCCATATTTCATACAGTGAACAAGAATTAGTTTTGTGGCTAGACTGTAAAATCTAAATTCCAGAATATTTTTTTCAAAAGGGGTGAGCCAAAAATTATAACCAGTGCACACTGCATATTATTCACATGTGCACTCACACACACACTCTCACACCCTTGCACTCACACTTTCACACTCACACCCTTGCACTCGCACTCACACAATCACACACCCTTGTGCGCGCACACACACACACACACACACACACTGACGCACACTCACACACCCTTGCACTTTCTCACACACACACACACACACACACACACACACTCTCTCTCTCTCTCTCTCTCTCTCTCACAGTCACGCACGCACAGGTGGAGGACAGAGATGACCTGTGCCTGCCGCACCGTGGTCCTTGCTGGAAGGCTGTCCTTGGACCGCCGCTGGGCCACGCTCCGTGAACGCCAGCCCTGGTCTGTGCTGGGGCGGTGCTGTTGGTGTGAAGGCTGGCTCTGCGACTCTCCCTCCTTCATCTGGGGCAAGTCAGTGCCTGTGTCTCCCTCGCCTGCCCGCCCCTGGAGCGCTGCCTGGCGAGCTCGGGGGCGGGAGTGTGGGGATTGGTCATGTGTC
The DNA here is from genome assembly GCF_902686455.1 of Sciurus vulgaris. Lineage (NCBI taxonomy): Eukaryota > Metazoa > Chordata > Mammalia > Rodentia > Sciuridae > Sciurus > Sciurus vulgaris. The sequence continues at coordinate 143,419,712 of NC_136470.1, read as the reverse complement.
CCGTGCCTTTGTCTTCAGGGCGGTGTCTCCGGATTCTGCCTCCCTCTCTTTACCTCAGAGTTGCCTGGAAACTGGGCCCGGAAGGAAGTCCTCTTCCTACTCAGGTTCAGCTTCCCAGCCAGGACACCTGTCAGCAGGGTGATGTAAAAGCCAGTAGCAGCCATTCCTTATTCTTAAGGATTTGTGTGTCTGTGATTTCTGGCCAGAAATTGTCCGCGTCCAGTCTTCCCTCAGGGACTTAAGGCCTAGCACATGGCTACTCTGGCAAGTCAGCAGAGGGATAAGGTCTGTAGGACCTGGGTGGTCCTGCTGCAGCTGAGTGTGGGGACATGGGGGCGTTTGCCAGGGCCGCTCTTCAGATCTACGTGCCGAGGTTCCCTCTGTGGGCCACCTGGTGGGCACCCCGAGTGCAGACTCCAGAAGGAGAGCAGGAGCTGGTATGGACCCCATTGCGTGCAAAACCCCGCCGTTGAAAGAGGTTGGCGGGAGCCATCTGAAGCCAGCCACGGGTGTCTGGCACAGGCATCTCCAAGCCTGGAGTCTTAGCCATTCTGGCACCTCTCCTGCGTGGTGGAGTGTTATCGAGTGTGTTTACCAAGGCTAACGTCAGTGTGAGTGTGTTGTGAGCACGTGGCTCAGGCCGTAGGATCCGCACTCTCACGGCCTGCCCACTGCGTGCCTTGGCATGGTGTGAAGCTGTGCCGCACCCCACCTTCCGTCTGCCAGGCCCTGCTCTTCCCCGCCACCCACACGCGGCTTTTCTGATGGGAGCAGAGCCTTACTTGACTGTGTTTCATCGTCTTTCATCTCTGATCTTAATGGCCTTGTGAGGTGACAGCTTGAAGACATCCTCAGGTGCATCCCTTGCAGGGTGTGGTAAAGCCTCAGAGACTGCGTCTGTCTGGTTGTGGCTACAGCTAGAGCACTTGGCAGCAGCCATCGTCACCAGAAGTGATGTCATGAGTTGGTGGCGTTTAATGAAATAATTCCTGGTAAAGCCTCTCCCTTCACAGGTTTTCTTCTCACTTAATTAGAAGCTGTCTGTGCATCGATTGTGGCCAGTGAGACTCTGACCCTCCCTGGGCCATCACACCTTCTGGGGCCCTGGCCTGGCTCGGGGAGGCGGCCGGGTTGGTCGCCAGGATGTGTGGGGGAAGGGTGTCAGCAGGAAAACCTCAGAGACCCTCGCAGGCTGGGCCGCAGGCTGGGCCGTCCGCAGCTCTGGGACCAGGGGTGTTTCAGACTCAGGAGTCCTTGGAATTCAGGGTATTCGCATAGACTTTACCAGTTGAAAATCAGAAACCGAAAGAGCCCCAGAATCTGAAGTATTCTGATGGCACTCAGAAGGTTTCCAGTGTTGGAGGGTTTTGGATACTGGATTTGAAATGTTCAACCTGTACTTTATAATGAGCACATTTTTTTTTTTTTTTTTTGTATCCTTTAATGTGGGTACAACATACAGAAGTGAGTAAAAAAGTAAATTTGCATTGAGCCAGAAACTAGAATTCCTAAAAATTGTAGAAAATCTGAAATTTCATCAGTTGTTTTTTAAAAGTTTTCTAATTTATTTATTTATTTTGGTACTGGGGATCAAACCCAGGACTCACACATTATAGACAAATGCTCTAACTTTGAGCTCCATCCCCAGCCCCCAGAATTAAAAAAGCAAAGACAAAGGTCCTCCCCTGAGCTTCTTCCCCATGCATGTCTTTACTTTGGTGCGTCACAGTTGTTTTGCTGCACACCTCTATGTGCACACAGTGCTCCCCACCCTCGCCTCGCCCTCTGGTCCCTTTGATTTCTCGGGAGGTCTGCCCCCGTCTTTCTTTTCCCTTTTCCTCCCTAGTTTCCACAGGCGGGAGAACAGTAGCACACCTGACCTTCTGAGGCCGGCTCATTTGCCTGCGTGCTGGTCTCCGATCCGCCCACTTTCCTGGCCTGGTTTCATCTCCTTTATGGCTGGACAAGTCTGTCGCGGTGTGTGCCACCTTCTCTGTGTGTGTTTCTGTTGACGGGCACCTGGCTGGCTCCGAGTTTCACTGTGGAGCTGCGCTGCTCTGAACCTGGGTCTGCATGTCCTGTAGCGTGCTGACCTTGATTCACCCAGGTGATTCACCGAGGAGCCGTCGCAGGCCCGTGGGAGCCTCCGTGCCGACTTCCACAGTGCTGTGCTGATGCACAGCCACTGCCCTGTGAACCTGCTCCTTTTCCTCCACGTCCTCTCCAGCATCTGTGGTCATTTTTTCACTTTTTATTATGTATTATTCCTTGTATTTTTGGTGAGGGCCTTTCTGACTGGTGTGAGGTGAGATCTCAGTACAGTTCTGATTGGCATCTCCCTGATTGCTAATGAGGTTGATCGTTTTTTCACGTGTGATTTGGCCACTTGTATTTCTTCTTTTGACTGATTCACTTACCCATTTACTAATCGGGTTATTTGGTGGTCAGTTTGAGTGTTTTACATATTCTAGATATTGATTCTCTGTCAGAAGAGTAGGTAGTGCAGATTTTCTCCCACCCTGTGGGTTCTCTCTCCACATTCCTAATAGTTTCCTTTGCGGCACAGAAGCTTTTTAACTTGATGCCATCCACTCATTAATTCTTGGTATTATTTCCTGAGCTTTGTGGGTCCTATGGAGAAAGTCATCACTTGTGCCTGTATGTTGGGGTACTGACCTACATTTTCTTCTAGTTGTTGCGGAGTTTCTGGCTAATTTTGAAGTCTTTGATCCACTTTGAGTTCTGTGCAGAGTGAGAGCTACGAGTAATCCCGTTCTTCTACGTGTGGATGAGCAGTTTTCCCAGCACCACTTGTTAAAAGGCCGTCTCTTCTCCAGTGTGTTGGGCACCTTTGTTGAGGACCAGATGACTGTCTGTGGGTTTGCCTCTGTCTTCTGCTCCGTGCCACTGGTCTGTGTCTGTTTTCATGCCCCTACCACACAGTTTTGTTATTAAAGCTCTGTAGTATAATTTGAAGTCAGGTATTGTGATGCTTTCTGCTTTGATTTTTATTTAGAATTGCTTTGACTCTTCTGGGTCTTTTATTCTTCCAAATGAATTTTAGGACTGTTTTTTCTAGTACTGTGAAGAATGTCATTGGTACTTTGATGGATATTGCATTGAATATCTATATTGTTTTTGGTAGCATGGACATTTTGATTATATTAATTCTGCCTATCCATGAACATGGGGCTGCAAGTCTTTCCATCTTCTTGTGTTTTCTCCAGTTTCTTTCTTCAATGTTCCTTAGTTATCATTGTAGTGGTGTTTCACCTCCTTGGTTATTTATTCCTAGTCCCCCACCTTTTTTCCTTTTTTCTTTTTTTTTATTGTGAGTGAAATTGTTTTCCTGATTTCTTCCTCAGCAGATTCCTTGTTGGCATATAGGAAAGCTATTGATTTTTGTATGTCGATTTTGTAACCTACGTCTGTCAGTTTTGTTTATTAGCTTTAGCAGTCTTTGGTGGAATTTTTATGGATCTTCTAAGTACAGGATTATATTGTCTGCAAGCAGTGATAATTTGACTTCTTTTTTCCCTATTTTTATCCCCTTTCTTTCCTTCTCTTACATGAGTGCTCTGGCTAGGATTTCTCTTCTGTGTTTTAAACCATTATTTTGATCGAAATTTATTTTTTCTGAAAATGGGGTTAGTAGATCCAGCACTGTGGGAGGATGTTTGTTTTGTGGTTAAAGCAAAACAGAGTCCTGTGCTTGTATTGCCTGACTTTGGGTGCTTATCTAAGGGTCCAGATCTTTGTAAACTCTTATGCTTTTTGAATGTGTTTTACACATTAATGTTAACAGTTTGTAACTGGCCTAGATGTTTCTGAACGTCGGGAATGAACACGGCAAGTGCCTGTTCTCACGGGACGGCTCCAACTCTGATGGTCGTGTGTGCTTGTCTTCCAGGTGACTGACGAGATGCTGCTCTCCATAGGGATGCTCATGCTGTCGGCCACACAGGTCTACACCATCTTGACCGTCCAGCTCTTTGCCTTCTTAAACCTGTTGCCAGTAGAGGCGGACATTTTAGCAGTAAGTACAGGAGAATTTACTCATGTCTGAATGTTGCTTAAAGAAAGACTTTAAGAAGGTCTTGAAGCTAGAATCTCACGAAGGCATATACCTGCACATTCGCCAAAGCACAGTTACCTGGAGGTGGGGCGCCTTTCCCTTCGAGCTGTTGACCATGAGCCCCTGAAGGAGCTGCTGCTCAGAGGCGCATGTGCATGTGGGTGCTGCGCACACCCCCTGCGTGCTCCTGGGTCAGGGGGCATCCTGCTGCTTTCCATGGTACCAAGCATATTTAATGACTGAGATCTCATCTCATCTATTGAGATAACGATATTTTAAGAAACACTACAGGACATTCATAGAAAATTCCCATCTAAGATTAGTGTTGATGAGTCAGAAGAGCAGCAGGGTGGTCCTTTCTTTGATGATGATTGAAAAAGCATTTAGAAAAAGATTACTCTTTAGGCCTTGGCCGCTCTCTCAGCTGTGTCTTACTCTCTTCTGCACTGGGAATTACTTATATTTACTATTTCTCGTTGCTGTGAAGGTGCGAAAAGAGGAATTAACTGTGTGTGTGTGTGTGTGTGTGTGTGAGAGAGAGAGAGAGAGAGAGAGAGAGAGAGATGCCTCATGCCCATACACCAGGTCTTGGCTCAGGATCTATTGTCTTTCTTGGTGCAGCTCATTTACTTAATGATATTAGATAAGAACTAGAAGAACCAGAATTGATGCTGATTTAAACTTGGTGTGGTCCTCCGCTGTGTTTCTGTATATAAAAGCACCTCTGGAAAATTCCAGGATCATTGTGGAACTTGGAGGAGCCAGGCTGCTTTGCCTAGTGTGGCTTTTGAAGGCAGCACAGCTTTACTAGTCCCTGTCACCATCTCTACCAGGAACTGGTCCATTAGTTGTTCTCCCCCTCCTGATGTAGCCTGCAGTAGGTGGAGTGGAAATGGAATCTTTAAGGACTGAATCCATTGTGATTCAAATCTCTCCTCTAGGTTGGTCCCTGTAGGCCTTGGAATGTTCTGGAATGCTTTTTGAGACAGCTGGGGACTTCTGGGCCCAGGGGCTGAGGTCCTTTGCATCCTGTCTCCCCTCTGACCTTCGAGGTCTTCATTCCCTTTTCTTTAGTGCTGGCCACTCCTTTGTTGCTCTCTTTGTTCAGGCTCCCCCAGAAGGTCTGAGTCCCCTGGAGCTCTGTGTGTTCACGCAGAGACACGAAGCTGAGGTACAGAGAAACATCTGTCCTCAGCTATGCACGCGGGGACAGGGCTCGTGAGCACCTGCTCTCTGCTGGCACTGAGGGCATGCTGCAGGGACCGCTGAGCGGGGAGCCCTGGCTGGGCAGAGGAGCAGTCGAGTGGGGGCAGAGGGATGGACGCCATGTGCCCGGAGCAGTGAGCTGGCAGGGAGAGTGGTGGGCCTTCAGCGAAGCACAGCATCCCTGGAGTCCGAGTTGGCAGCCGCACACAGGTTAGTAGTTGGACCTCAGATTGAGTCTGGTTCCATTTGAACCGGACCTGGGTGTGCTTTTGCAGAGGGGTCAGTTGAACCGTGCTGTTTGTCTGCCCAGTTCCTTGGTTTTTCCTTTTCTTTTTGTCTTTTGGAGTTTCCCATTTGTCAGTGTGCTTGTGAGCCAGTTGAGCGCTCTGGGAGGCAACAGAGATCCTCTATAGTGTCTTGCTGACTAGTGTGTAAGCCCCTGAGTACCCAGAAGGCAGACTGTGGCCTACCAAGCTCGTGTCCCTGGTGTCTGCTCATTGCACAAGAGGACTTCAGTAAATATTTGAGCTAATTAATAGCCTTTTCCTGATGATTAGTGCTATCATTTTTTAAAATCGTTTTTAATATCTTCTTTTAGTTTAATAGCATTTGCTCTTTGCTTCTTTTAGATGACAGTTTTGTCTCCTACCTCATTGTTTCTCTTTCCTTTGACCCCCAAAGAAGTGTGATATTATTGATTGTATAGATTTCCATCTAGAAAAATGGAGTTTCGGACTTGGCAGAGCCAGTGCACTTTGGAGATGACCAGATCGACACTGACTATCTTGAGGCCCAGTGGCCTTGGGGTTGCCTCCACGATCTCACTGAGAAATTGTATCCCTTGCATCTTACTTTGTTTCATAGGGTCCAACAACTGGATTTTGGTCCACACCCAGTCTCCTGTTTGGTTCCATTTGTCGGAGTCTCGATTTCTTGATGGTAGTGAGGTCAGCACTCTGAGCGGCAAAGAGGCACCCAGTGAGTGCGACAGGGTCACACTGTTTTTTAAAAAATGTTCTTTCCTTGAACAAGGCTAACGAAACAAGAGGTGCTTTACTTTTCAGTATTGGAGAAGGAGAGAGATGCTCATGAAATAATAATGCTTTTAGAAGACAGTAGTGATGGTGTAATTGTGAGAAGAGTTTGATGCGTCATTTAGTAATGTTCAGTCTACTATAGATACCGAGAATGTGAGAAATGAGGACGATGATAGTAAATATGGATAGTAAATGAGCAGCTCGTGGTTTTTTTTTTTTTGTACCACGGATTGAACTCGGGGCACTCAACCGCTGATTCTTATCCCCAGCCCTATTTTGTATTTTATGTAGAGTCAGTCTCATTGAATTGCTTGGCGGTTTGCTGTTACTGAGGCTGACTTTGAGCTTGGTTCCTCCTGCCTCCTGAGCTGCTGGGATCACATTTGAAACAAAGTTTCTTGGAACAAAGCAAGAGTGTTTCATAACACTGAGCATAACATAGAAAAGGATCAAGCAAACCTTAAATGAGTATTTCATCTCACAATTGTATCATTACTACTGTCTCCTAAAAGCAGAGGTTTGTCAGTGGGTGATTGATGGATATTGCATTTATCAGTCATACTTGTTGTACTGGTAGATATTGTACAGTACTGAATATCTGAACGGCAGGGCAAGTTTTGAAGAAGCCTGAGGACTTCGAGCTTTTCTCTGTGTGCTTCATTGCGTTCTATGCTTCCTCTGTTCCCTGCACCGGGTAAAAACGTTCAGCTTACGTCGGAATTGGCAAGGCCTTGGAAAGATGATTTCCTCCTTTCCCTGGGGAAAAGTCATCTTTCATAGCCAGAGCCTTGTGTTAAATCAGACCCTTGTAACACAGGGAAAATAAAATGGAGCCGTTTCACATGTTATCATCAAACAGCAACAGTGGTCCTGTAACAAGCTGTTGTCTTCTGAGCTTTTCTCATAGATAATTCCCTAGCATGGAGTTCTCTAGAAAAGCTCAGAAGACAGTAGTTTTTGTTACAGAATCACTGTTGCTATTTGATGATAATGTGTGAAATCAGAATCAAATGTGAATAGTTGTATGTTAAGTTGTATATGTTCTTTGGTGTTTTGGTGGATGCACATTGTCACGTTTGATTTTACTGTGATAGGCAGCAACAGTAAATCAGAATTGTGGAAGTGACACTTTATATAATAAACCTTTTAATGTTGTATAAATTGGCTTTAACCTCATTGTTTTTAATTTTATGTTTAGTATAATTTGGAAAATGCATCTCAGACATTTGATGATCTTCCAGCAAGATTTGGTTATAGACTTCCAGCTGAAGGCTTAAAGGTAAGAAAATAGTAATGTCGTAAAGGCACAAGGTATCTAATAAGGTGATTTCTCTTGTACTTTAAAGAATCAAAACATTAATTATAAGACCCATGAGTGGTTGTTTGTAAAGGGTAAAGGCTATCCCAAGGTGTGCAGGAGGCCGGGATCGAGCACCAGTGCAGGCACGCCAAGAAAGGCACGAGGAGACGGTGTGGTCTCTGGGAGTAAAGGCTATCCCAAGGTGTGCAGGCGACCGGATCCAGCACCAGTGCAGGCACGCCAGGAAAGGCACGAGGAGACGGTGTGGTCTCCTGGGAGCGTAGCCTCGGGACTGCACTGTCGCCACTCGGTACAGAGGATCTCGGACCTGCTTCTGGGTGTCTGCCGTGTCGATGAGCGTGCAGACGTGTATGCGTGTGCGTGTGTTCATGGTGACGCTTGCATGTGCAGTCTTATCCAGCAGCACCAGAAACTTGCTGCTTCATTACCTGCCTTCCTGTAATTTGTATGCCTGGATCATTTTTTTTTTCATTCTGATAAATAAGGGTATTATATTTCTATTATATTATCCATTATTATTATTATTGTTGTTGTTGTTGACTTAAAATTGTTTTATCATTGAATACAGTGGATTTGGACTTTGGTTTGTGTGATTTTTGTGGTGGATATTTGGGTTGTCCAGTTGTTATTGTCACTAACAGTGAGTGTGTTCATCCTGTGTGTTCCTCCACTTACTACGATAGTGAACGTTTTTGAAATGTAGAATTGCCTTGTTTATGGCATGCATGTCTACAGTTTTCTTGTGTATTTTTAGGTTTATCTCTCAAAAGCTTGGAACAATTTACAATCCTGTTCCTAGCGTGGTCACTGTCTTTTTCCTAACATCCTCTTCAGTGCTAATCTCATAAAATTTTTGCTAATTTGCTAAAAGATATCTAATGAGATTGAACATCTTAGTGTTTTTTTAGTTGTGGGCCCGTGCGTTTGGTTGGGGGAGTGGGGACACACACGAGGGGTGGGGTGAGAGGGTAGGGGGAGAGACAGGGAGAGTTGACCAAGAAATGCTCTTTCATCCCTTTTAAAATTAAGGTGTTCTTCTCTTTCCCATTAATTTGTAAGAATTATAATTATTGTTTTCCCCAGTTTGTCCTTTTAATTTTGCTTAAGTTTTCAGAAGTTTTGTTTATGTAGTAAAAACTAGTGTATTTTCTTTCTCCCTCTGGGATCATAATTAGGAAGTGTTTCCCACTCCAAGATTATATGGGGTTTTTATATGATGTTAGTTAGGATACATGAAATCGTGTAGATATGTCCCACAGAGTGATTTCAGTGTGTTCTAAGTTTTTGAACTTCCTTACTGAAGTGCTGACAGCCTATTATTCTCAGTTAGGATGGCAGGCTGTTCTGGGAGGGCCATATTGACTTCTAGGGTCTTGGTTTTTTTTTTAAAGATTTTTAAATTAAGAAAAGATTCCCAACATTATATGATGATTTTCATTGTAAAGATGTTTAAACAGAAAAGTGTACAAAAGAAGATGGCGAATCCATCTTGTATGCTTTCCTCACCTGTGTGCACCAGTTGCACTTCCGCTTGGCAGTGGAAACTGTCGGTGACTCACAGACCTCCAGACCTTTTCTGAACCTGTGGTACTTTTTAGTTAAAATTCGTTCATAGACTTTTGAACATATGAAGATAAAAAATGGTCACCCTTTGTGTATACTAAAGCTTTTTTAATTCTCATAATGGAATCCATTTTAGCCAGTTTGGTCCAGACAGGGATTTATGAAGGGCAATGGTGTTGGAGAATCAGCCGGGAAAGCAGGTTCCCGCTGCTTTCAGGGAAGCAGCCGACAGACCTGTCTTCAGAGGCTCGGTGCCGCCATTGGCCTCTCGCTCCCCGAGCTCTTGTCTGATCAGAAAGCTTCTAAGGTCTTACACCAGGTATGATGCCTCTGCTGCCACCAACTAGCCAAAGAACCCTGCGCCTGACTGTGGGCTCACATGGTCACTTCCAAGTGCAGCACCTGGGTTTTCTAATTGACGACTCTCGGTCATGTAATTATTAGCCACATGCTTCGGTGAGATACCTACCTTTGAGGGATGCTGGGAAATACGTGTTTTGTTGATGTTGTTGTTTTATTTATTTTTGTTGTTTTAGACAACTTAGGGAAGGTGAGAATCATAGTGTACAGAGAGGGTTCAGAATATTTGGGGCATCACAAATGGCAGGTGTTTATCACAGTAGCCACTCTGTGACTTGACCCCTCCCTGCCTCTTAGCTTGCCACAGCAGCCCCTGCAAATCCAGCATGTTCCTGTTCTGCATTGCATGGTGTTCTGTCTTATGGTTGTGGTTTATTAGTCTTTTCCCAGTAACATTTCCTGTTATCTAAAGTCCAGTTATTTCTCTAGGATACAGGTCTGAAAGAACAGTCATACACATCTGAGTTTTCATAGATACTATCAAACTACTTTTCCAACGGTTATATAATGTATTGCAGTTAGCAGCGTGTGAGCGCCTGTCTCTGTACTCTCGCCAACTCTGGTATTATCAGTCTCTTGACTTTTGCCAATCTTGTCTCAATTTCCATTTCTCTCATTACTGACGAGGTGAGTGGGCAGCCTTTCTTTCAGACTGTCCCTTCTCCCTGAAAAGCTTTTCTGCTGAGTGAACTTGTTTTAAAAGAGTTTCATTAATTCTTGATAGCCATAGTCTTGGTACTTCTCTTATTACTTTGTCACTGTAAATTCAGTTTGCATTTCAGAAATATTTTGACAAATTTGTTTATTTACTGCCTAAGAAAAAAAGAGTATTGATGGGTACATGGCGTATGCCTTTAATCCCAACTGCTCAGGAGGCTAAGGCTGGAGGATTGGGAGTTCAAAGCCAGCCTCAGCAACAGTGAGGCACTAAGCAACTCAGTGCCTGTCTAAATAAAATACAAAATAGGGCTGAGGATGTGGCTCGGTAGTTGAGTGCACCTGAGTTCAATCCCCAGTACCAACAACAACAAAAAAAAGAGTGTTAAGCATCTGCCTGATTTTTTGCACTGTGACATTGTAGGGTAAACCCAGACATGAAATATGATAACAGCAAAGAGAGAATGTTCAAATAAATTATTGAATTCTTATGGATATTATGGATAGTGTCTGTGACTGTGTGATGATCTATGCCATTGCTCAGAGTCAGGATGAAAAAGGCCAATCTGTTCATGGTTTACAAGGAGCACTTGATCACGAACTGGGGTGGCTCACTGTGGTGTAAAGTCTGAAAATCAATCAAACAATGTGTTAAAAACACAGCCAAGTTGATTTAAAAATACAGTGTGGTTATTAAGAGACGTAGCTGAGGAGTACCTTTTAAACTTTTCCAGAGCGTTTAGGTGGGTAGTTACTGTTGTCCTTAAAATCCCATGTTCTGTGGGTTTTTATATCACTGGATTCCATCAGAACAGTTTATAAGACATAAGCAGTTGCCATATAGCTCATATCAGTTGAATTTCTACATTTGCAGTCTATTCATATATGTTTCAACATTAAGCTAATAATATTCAGAGGCCTGTTCTTTCTTCCCCTGTATTTTCTCTTTTTTCCACCCTGTATTTAAAAAATGACACTATTTAAGTGCAAGAGAATCAGAATGTGAAGGACATTTTAGCTTATTTGAGCTTCAGGGCAAAAATGTGAATCTTTGCATGGATTAAAATATGGCATGCCAGTGTTATAGACCTTTATTTAAAAGAAAGATTTTATGTTTTTATTAAGGGAAAGGCTGTTTTCAGTTTTATATTTTAATTTCCTATATAAAAAAATACCTTTTCCAGATAACTTTATTAGACCTTGCAATCCATATCATTAATGAAATTAATTAGTTTATAATTTATTTTGACAACTTATTTTGAGCTATAAAATAGTTCGTTTTGGAAAATACTAGTTCTTTTTCTGAATGAAATAATATGTAAGTGTATTAAACAGTGTCACTTAACAGTCTAAGTATAAAATTTTAATTTTCTCCAAACTACCCTCAGTGCTTGGCTGCCTCTCTAGTAGTTGGATTAGTAAGAAGGCATTTATTAGTTTTATTCTTACCCTTTACCTTACAGTTTTTTAGAATTCTGTTTTTTAATAGGCTAGATTAGAATTTTTAAAAAGCAAATGAACAGGACTTTTAATTAGTTTATAATATCACTGGTCTGTTTGGTTAAGGCCCATATGAGGACATGACTCATGACTGCTACTCTTTTAAAAAACTGTCAGAGATCTGTTTTCTGTTTCCATGCTGGTACTTGAATCACATGATCAGAAAGCAGCTGCGGGGAGCAGACAGCAGGTTTGGTGTGGACAGAGGGAGTCTCTGGGAGAATCTTGCGTGTTTGAGAACCGAGTTTTGGAGGTGCATAGTTTGTTAAGTTAGAATCATGTTTGGAAACCCCTCACCTTTACGTGCTTCTCCAGTTCCCTTGCCAAGCACGCAGGTCTTACAGACCAAGCAGGTGTGCACAGCACCACGTCAGCCTCCTGAGCAGGCACCCAGGTGCTCTTCCAGCCCCCCCCCCCCCCCCCCCCAATTTGGTCACCTTCCTGTGGCCCAGGGCTGTTTCCAGCCTCTGCTCACCTGGGCCTGTGTGAAGGCTTTCACAGTGTAGGGAGCTAACCTCCTGGGCCGGTGTTTCTGAGGACAGTAGTTCTCCTTCAGACAGCAGCTGGGGTGTGGACCACTTGGTTGGCCTCAGATCTGAAGGGCATCAGTGTATTCCTCAGAGGAGAGCTGACCGTGTGAGGCCGCCTGGTGAGACTCACGGGAGCTCATCACCCAGAGTCCCCATCAGACCTTCCAGGGGACTTCGAGTCCCCTTCCCTCCCCCACTGAAGGAAACTGAATTTGGGGGTTGGTGTTTGCTGCCTCCTTGCCCAGACTCGGTATTGTCGCAAGTCCCTCTTTCCTACCTGATGGATGTGAGATGTCTTGTTTTGACTGGTATGCCTGGATCACTAGTGAGATGAAACATCTTTCTGTAGGATTGTTGGTCAGGCAGTTTCTTCTTACTGAAATTCTTTTTAACCCATTTTTGGATTGGCTTGTCAGTCGTGAGAATACTGATTTGTCCGAGTCCACACTCAGCCCTGTGGTCCTTGGGCTGCAGGCTTGAGGAAGAATCTCACTCTGTGCTGTTTGAATGCCTTTTGTTATGCCCGAGTTGGAGTTTTGATGCAGACACCTTTTTGATATTCTTCATTTTCTGTGTTTTAAATGATCCTTCTGCACCGTGAGGTCTTGAAGTATTTTCTCTGTTTCCTTGAAAAATCACTAAGAAAGATTCCCTTGCTTTCACCCCTGCCCCATGTTAATCTAGGAGGTCTTTAATGTGCCCACAGCTATTTCATTGTATTTAGGTGAGACAGGACCTTTCTGCTGTTTTCAGATTATTAGAGAATCACTATTGAGTAGTTCAGATTTTGCATATGAAATGCCATCTACTTCTTTGAGAGACTCTTTATTATCAAGATAATTAGAATAGTTTAGTTAAACCTTGTTGGACTTCCCCATGTGTGTACCATGAAACAAAAAAATAATTTAGAAAAAGAAGGAAAAATCCTCGTTGGACTTAACGAGTCCTACACATGTGCCACATATTTGAACTTGTAATTTCTAATGCTGTTCAGAACAGAAGGAATGGCCACATCTGGCTCAGTTGTTTTAAGAAGGATGATGCTGTGGCTGTGGCGGCCTGGAAGGTGTGCTCACAGGGGCCACATCCGTGTTCCAGGATGGGTGTCTGTTGGCGCACTCCTGCCACAGAAGCACACCAGGGGCGTTTCTTCATAGGACTGGAGTATGATGCAGTAAAATCCCGACAAGCAACCACTGTGCTAGGTCAAAGAGAAACAAAAGGAAAAAGCTCAATACTACTATCTTTGATTTTCTACCGTTTGTTTTAAAGCTAAATTTGATAAGAGAAAGATGAAAGAATTCAGTTGAATCCTTTTAATCATATCAACATCAGTAAAAAAATCTCATCAATCCTGTTTCCTGGCATTACCCTGGCACCATGACTTGTTCTTCTGCCTTCTCCCCCTTTTATCAGCAGGGTTAGCAGTGAACTGTTTGCAGATTAATTTAAAATAATAAACTTTGGAAGAATTTACTTGTTGATTTATATGTAAATGAAATTCTGTATGCAATCAGGTTAATCTTATTTTAATGATATTAAAGAAAGGTATAGGAGATGTTTAGTGAGGAAAATTGTATTTTATGAGGAAGCCAAATTCTGAAGCCAAGAGGAGAAAAATTGGACCTCTGAATGTATTTCCCTTACCCAATGAAACGAGGAACAAAGAGAAGCAAGTATTGTGAGAGCGCTAGGAGCAAAAGCAGTACTCCTCACGAGGTGCCGCAGATGCCCTGTGCGGGAGGGCTGCCCCTTCAGAGCTGTGGAACTCCTTTCCAGTTGAGCGGGTTTGGGGGGTGTGCACACGAAATAGCTGCTATGGATTTGGGGTACTGTAGCAGCACTGATAGTAAAAGCAGAACTACTTAAGACATAACGTGCAGTCGGGTGTGGCAGTGCATGTCTGTGACCCATCACAAGTTCAGGGCAGCCTCACTAACTTGGGAGGCCTTCAGCAAAACAGGGAGACCCTGTCTCAAAACAAAAAGGACTAGGGATGCAGCGCAGTGTAAAGTGGGCCCTTTCTTCAATCCCTGGTACAAAAACAGAAAAGCCCTGTGTGTGTGCGTGTGTATGTGTGTAATGAAAAGGTGTACACACACGCACACACACATACATATATGCATAAATAACCTGAAATCATACTCAAAAACTTTGTTTCATTGTCCAATTCCATGTCTTCCTGTTTTTTCAAAATCAGTTTTATTGGGATATAATTCATATATTGTACAGGTGACTCATTTAAAGTATACATTTCAATAGGTTTTAGTATTTTTAGAGTTATGCAATTGTTACTATAATCGTAGAATATTTTTATCACTCCAGAGTGACCCCAAACCATTAATAGTCATTTTGTCACTGTAAGGGGGTCTGAAGAGGTCTCCAGGACAGAGGAAACTATTCCTGAGACCTCCAGGTCTTGACCATGTCGTAGACAAAGTTCAAGGACATCTGGGTACGAGTAGCAAGCCAGAGGTCTGTCAAGAAGAACAGCACGCACTCGACGGGGGTGCAGGTGGTCTTGGAGGTGCCGGAGGGAGGCAGCGAGGGGCTGGTGGTGCAGTTCACGCATCGCCCTGCACGCTCCGCTCCTGCGGCTCCTGCAGGGCGTGACTCTCCGTGGCCGCAACTCCTGCGGTGCGAGCTCCTTAACTTCTCGGGTCTCAGCCCGGGCGGGGCGTGCTGTCCTGCTAGCGCTTCCTAGCGTATCGAGGCCAAGTCACCTTGGCCTCTCGGGTCTCGCCCAGCGCGCTGTCCTCCTGGCCTTCCTAGCGTAACGAGGCCAGGTCACGCATGCCCCTAAAGGAGCACCTCCAGATGCCAGGTGGCCTTGCTTCTCTCCGTAGGCTCGCAAGCCTGGCGAGGACCCGACCGCATCGTCAGGAGCCCAGCTGCTTGCCCGCGGCCGGGCAGCGTGGGGCCGGCTCCTCCTCCGTCCCTCGCCTCCCACCCGCGTGCCTGCTGCCTCGGCCCGCGGGCTGTCTGCTGGTCCAGTGCAGGGCCTCCGCGCCCCGGCCTGATGGTGGCTGTTGCTGGTCGCCGGCCGCCTTGTCATCTCCTGCATGCCTGGTCGTGAGCAGCTTTGAGATCCGATCCAGCCAGTCTGCCCCGCAGAGTTGGGTTTTGGGGCCGATCTCTGAGATTTTCTGACTTCTATAAGTGCTTAGTTAAGATGCTAAGATGCGCACGGTCCATCATCTTAACTGCGTGCGTGTGATGAAGGCAGCAGGAGGCGCCTTCTCCGTTGCCCCCGGCGGCTCTGCCCCTCTGCCCCTCTGACCGCCGTCATTCCCTTGAGCAGCCCAGACCCTCGCCCCGCGGCCTGTCTGCACTGACCATGGTCCTGCGGCGCGTGCCGCGCGTCCTTCCTCCCCGAGGCGGGCGCGCTGGTGGTCGGGGTGCCGGCGGCTTGGTCGCCGCTCGGGCTCTGGCCGCGTCCGCCCCGGCTGCGAACGCGGAGTGTGCCTGCTGCTCAGGTTCCTGTCCCCGCTCCACGGGGCGCCCAGCGGTGGAATCGCAGGCGACCGATTCCGTTTGTTTTCTAGAGTGGCTGCGCTACTGTTTTCCATGGGCTACACCGTGTCACCATTTTATCTTCCTGCCAGCAGGGCTTATGGGTTCCTGTTTTTTTTTACATCCTTGCCGACATTTATTTTTTCTACATCCATTTTAATGGGTATGAAGTGGTATTTCATCGTGGTTTTGCTTTGCATTTCCCAAATGATTAGTAAAGTTTAATATCTTTTCATGTGCTTTTTGACCATTTGCATGTCTTTGGAGAAGCATCTGTTCAAGTCCTGTGTTCACTTTTTAACCAGGAGTTCTTTACAAATGAGTAGCAATTCCTTATCAAATATGTGATTGCAAATTATTACTGCTGTTCTGAGGGTTTCCTTTTCACTCCGTTGAGGTGTCCTTTAGTTCTCTAAATCTTTTAATTTTCATGAAGTCCATCTTCTCTATTTTTCTTTTGTTTTTATTGCTTATGATTTTATTATAATTTCCAAGAGATCATTGTCAAACTTGGTGTCCTGACGGTCTCCTTATGTTTTAGATTAAATGTTTCTTTATTTGCTGTGTGCTCTTGGACAATTTCCAGAGACCTGAAATGGTCATTTTAAATTTTGACCAGTGATGGCGAAAATCAGTCATGGAAGCTGTGAAAGTGGAACATCTCTCCATGATTTTTAAATAATTAATTAAAAGCTCACTCAAGGCCAGATTATAACACCTTACACAGTGTTAACAGTTGTCCTGTCAGATGTTGATACGTGTTTATAGAGAACCTGCACCTGCCGGTGAGCTTCCCATGCCGCCCAGGCTCTGTGTCACCTGTCGGCGTCTGGCTAGGTGGACATACTCCCCAGGCTTCATGCAGCCCTAGTGTACATTCTCTCTGAGCATAAATTCCTCTTCTCTGCCAGTAGCCTGCATGTCATGCACTACCTAATGGTTGCTTCCAATGAATGGACTCCCCAATCCTTTGAAATAAACCTTTAAACAAGGTATTCTTCTCTAAACCTCCTGTTATAGCGATACTGCTTCAATACAAAGTACCTCATAAAAACTGAAATCAACTGCATCAAACATTGTGGGAGGATGTGCAGAGTGTTCACCCCTCATGCGGTTGTTCTCTCATGTTACTAGGAGAGCAGTTTTACCTGTATTCACTGTTTACAGATCAGTAAGTTGGAAAATGGAAAGTGAGGAAGGGAATCATTACCCTGAAGGCTCTCACAAAAAGCAGGTTCTTTATCTTGTACATTTTTGCTCTCATTGGCCCTCTTTACCAGTGGGTTTTGCGTCCATGGGTTCAAGGAACCATGGATCAGAAATGTGTCTGAAAAAGTCGCATCCATATTGAACACATATGTGCTTTTTTCTTGTCATCATTCCCTAAACAACACACAAGACGGCTGTTTACAGAACACTGCAGTGTGCTAGGTGCTGCAGGTCATCTGGAGGTGGTGTGATGTGCACAGGAGGCAATGTATTCTGTGCTAATCCTAGGCCATTGATAGAAGAAGCTGGACCATCTGCAGGATTTAGTTCTATGGGGACCCTGGAACAAATTCCCCGTGGATTCCAATGGATGACTGTACAGTGTCTGGCATAGAGGGCAGATTTTTGAGGACACGATCTTTATCTTTACCTCACAGCCCTTAGGCTGTGTCCTGCACTGCCTGGCTTATAGTAGGAGATCAATAAATACCTGCTTAATAAGTGGGTATTTCACTAAAATAAGGGATTAAAGCTGAAATTAATCCTAAGCAGTTAACCTGTTTGGAGGAAGTTGTGGAGTAGGAATGACCCACATCTCTGAATATACTGAACAGTTTCCTATCTGAATGTATTCATTAGTTATTTGATAAGCATGAAAATCACACTTCAGAGCCTGATAGATAGCTGGGCCTCTGCTCTGTGTAGTCACTGTTATAATGCCTACTTTCTACTGGACCTCACAGCTTCTGTAGAGAAAGTCGAGGATTAGCACCCTAACTCTTCAAGTTGTATTTTGTTTTCTGAAGGTAAGAGGTGGGTTGGAGATGAACCAGCTTTCTTTGCTGGCTCCTCTTGTTTTGTCTCCTGAAGAGCTGAGTTGGTCATGCAGACTGGAGATGCAGGGCTGCCAGGAGTTAGTCAGCATCAGGGGAGAAGCACCTGAGCCCCTCAGGACCTTGGGGTCCCCGTCACTCAGGTGTGGGTTAGGCTGACTGATGCTTCCTGATCTTTTCTCTCCCAAGCTGAACTTTCACAGCAGGCATGTTGCTTGTGATTTCTGGCATACAGTAGATTCTAAGAGAATTTTCTTTGTAATGAAATCTGGAAATGAATCCTTTTACAAAACAAGGAATTTTTCCTAAAGTAAATAAATAATGATAGTACTATCTGCTGATTGGATAATCGTATTGAAATAAAGTAGAAGTCATATTGACTTGTTCTGTATCTATTCAACATCTTTAATTTCATGCTACTAATTCCCTTTGGTAGTTTGCAATTTGTTTAAAGTGGCTTAAACTTTTTTCTTTCCCAAGTGTGTTTGCTTAGTCCAGATGCCATTGTCATCGTCTTCATATAGGAACTAATATCAAAGAGAATCTTCAGTTTCACCAGTCTCACCTCGTTTTCTTTTTGTGTTTTAGTTAAAATTGAAAGATAAGCTTTGGGTAAGAGAAACATCATTCTCTTTTGCTTGGGGCGTGACTGACAGCACCGTCATTAACCAGCTGAGTGTCCTGGTCGAGTTATCCTCTTGGAGCCTAAACTCCTGTTCTACAGTCAGGCTGGCAGGTCTGCATTGAGTCTGGGTGGGAAGTGCGCAGCTCTGCCTTCCTCGGCTCAAGTGTGTGTGGTGTCCAGCTTCATCAGGGGAGCAGGACACCACCTGATGTCCTGTGCTGGTATCGTGGGAGGAGACAGGAAGGTAACGGGAAAGAAAGGGTTAACCAGAATGCTGTGACTGTGGGGTGGGCGCTGAGAGGCTGGGCCTGGGGCTGACCTGGTGTCGAGGCCGCCTCCTGGGGCCAGAGCTGCGGGCTTCCCGTTTGTCCACAGTGGTGCATGTCCAAAGGACTGCGGTGGGAGAGTGGCACATTCCTCATTCCACTTTGTCGGCTCAGTGTGCCCTCTTCTTTCCTGCTTTCCTTAGATAAAAGTTAATGTCACTGATTTGAGACCTTTCCTCTTTTCTAATACAGGTACTTAGTGCTGAAAGTTTCCCTAAAGTAACATTTTAGATGGGTCCTGAAAATTGTGCTAGGTTGTGTTTTATTTTCATTTGCTCCCTTGTTTCAGGCTGCTGAGGCCCACTTCTGAGGCTCTGGAGGCCCTGTATGTTGGAGGTCTCCCGCTGGACAACATGAGTCATTCCCAGCCACCTGTGAGCTTCAGGTGTCATGCTTGCTGATGGTTCTTACCTCTGGTGGTCCTCGAACACGCAGGCAGAGCACTAGAGGCTTGAGTGCACCCATTTGCATCTCTCTAGAGTGTCCTCTGTCTGGAGTGCCCTCTGCCTCTCTGGACCACCCTCTCTCTCTGGAGCCCTTTCCCTTCTCTGGAGACTCCTCTCTCTCTGGAGCCCTCTCCCTCTCTCTGGAGCCCTCTCCCTCTCTCTGGAGCCCTCTCCCTCTCTCTGGAGCCCTTTCCCTCTCTCTGGAGCCCTCTCTCTCTCTCTGGAGCCCTCTCTCTCTCTCTCTCTGGAGCCCTCTCTCTTTCTCTGAGCCCTCCACTCTCTCTCTGGAGCCCTCTCTCTCTCTCTCTCTCTCTGGAGCTCTCTCTCTCTTTCTGGAGCCCCCCCCCCTCTCTGGAGCCCTCTCTCTCTCTCTGGAGCCCTCTCTCTCTGAGCCCTCTCTCTCTCTCTGGAGCCCTCTCTCTCTTTCTGGAGCCCTCTCTCTCTCTCTGGAGCCCTTTCCCTCTCTCTGGAGCCCTCTCTCTCTCTCTCTCTGGAGCCCTCTCTCTATCTCTCTCTCTCTCTCTGGAGCCCTCTCCCTCTCTCTGGAGCCCTTTCCCTCTCTCTGGAGCCCTCTCCCTCTCTCTGGAGCCCTCTCCCTCTCTCTGGAGCCCTTTCCCTCTCTCTGGAGCCCTCTCTCTCTCTCTCTCTCTCTCTCTGGAGCCCTTTCCCTCTCTCTGGAGCCCTCTCCCTCTCTCTGGAGCCCTCTCCCTCTCTCTGGAGCCCTTTCCCTCTCTCTGGAGCCCTCTCTCTCTCTCTCTCTCTCTCTCTCTCTCTGGAGCCCTCTCTCTCTCTCTCTCTCTCTCTCTCTGGAGCCCTCTCTCTCTCTGGAGCCCTCTCTCTCTCTCTCTCTCTCTCTCTGGAGCCCTCTCTCTCTGGATTCCTCTCTCTCTCTCTGGAGCCCTCTCTCTCTCTCTCTCTCTCTCTCTCTCTCTCTCTCTGGAGCCCTCTGTCTCTCTCTCTGGAGCCCTCTCTCTCTCTCTCTCTCTCTCTCTCTCTCTCTCTCTCTCTGGAGCCCTCTCTCTCTCTCTCTCTCTCTCTGGATCCCTCTCTCTCTCTCTCTGGAGCCCTCTCTCTCTCTCTCTGGAGCCCTCTCTCTCTCTCTCTCTCTGGATCCCTCTCTCTCTCTCTCTGGAGCCCTCTCTCTCTGGAGCCCTCTCTCTCTCTCTCTCTCTGGATCTCCCTCTCCCTTTCCTTGTACCCACCTTGAATCTGCTTGGCCTCCCAGATTCTGCACTTTGTCTGCTCAACTTGGCCAGTGCTGGCCTCTCTGGGCTCCTCTCCCCTGTGCCAAGGCCTGGGTCTCTCCAGGTCCCCTGGGGGCTCATCCCGTGGACTTATCTCTTCCCGGGGATCTCTGGCTGGCGGTCCTGAGGCCCTCCAGTGTTGGAGGCTGGTGTTTCATGTGTCTTTTGTTAGGTGTTCTAGTCGTTCACAGCAGGTGGGAGACCCAGTACCTGTTATTCCTTGGTGACTGGAAACAGTAGTTAACTTAATAAAGATTCATGCTGATTACTAAATCCTTCTAAAACAAATTACTCAAAAACTTTGATTTCAAGAAATTACTCAGATGAGTGATTTTTTTTTATTTGTAAGCTATGTGATTTTTATTAGACTTCTTATATATAATAGATGTAATCAAACTAATTGCATTTATGCTTCATATTTCTGTTGACTTGATCAAAGGCTGGGAGATTTGTGAGATTCCCTCTGTCTTCAGTGACCATTTCCCCATGTACTGCAGCAGTCTTTGCTTTGTAAGGATGAGGGTTTAGAACTGTGTATGGGAAAAAAATAAAGAAAGAAAGAACTGCGTATTGACACTTTTCCTCTTTTTTAAAAAAGTCTCAATGCACTTTGAATAAACAAATATAATAGTCTGGGATACTTTTGTCAATAAACATTTATATTCTTAGAATATTAATATGCAACAAATTTATCACCAATGATTTTTTGTGAGCTTTTTAAATCATTCTTTTAATACTTTTGGAGTGTTAATAAGGTTTACTTATTTGTTTATTTTTGGCACTGGGGATTGAACCCAGGGACTCTTTACCACTGAGCTAAAATTCCAGCTCTATTTTTTACTGTGTGACAGGTTTTGCCAACTTGCTTTGGGCCTCACTTAGTTCCTGAGACTGGCCTCGAACTTTCAATTGTCTTGCCTCAGCCTCCTGAGCAGCTGAGATTACAGGCATGCACCACCATGCTTGGTTTATTAATGGCTTTAAAAAATGGTATCTTATAATCGCTTTCATTAAGACCTAAACTATAACTCATGAAGTAAAATGTATAATCAAAAGAAGCTTTATCTAGCTGAGTGTACACAGTGAAATGTAACATTGAGCTCCTATATATGTAATGTCTCATTTGTGAAAGGATTTTTCTGAATCTTTTAATCCAGTCAAAACTGAATTTTAGAATCATTGTATACCTTCAGATTTTCATCTTATTTAGTGTTTTCTTCAGAGCCTTGCAGAAAGACATGGAACATATGGCTATCAAATTTGCAGGTGGGCATGGAGCTGGAATAAGTAATATGTTGATTTTTTTTCCCTTTGGTCCTAAAAGATGGGAGAATTATGGCACAGTAGAGTAATAGGTCAAAAAATCCGCTGGAAGGAGTGTGATGTTTGCCAGAGCTGAAGTCAGTCCTGTATGCGTCCCCTGTGGACACACGACACCCAGAACAGGTGCAGGTGTGGGCTCCTGACGTTGTGGTGCCAGATCCACTGACTGTGGTCACTTTGGTTTTTGTCACCAAGCTGAAATGGAGTGAAGTGCAGGGACAAGTCACATTCCACTTTTTCTGTTATTGCCTGTGTAGTTAGAATTGCCTCATTCTCTGCAGTTGTACCACATGCTGCTTGTGCTTTTTGAAATCTAGTTAAAATAATTAAAAATTAATAATCTGTTATTTCCTAAATTGCTTGTACAGTTTACTCATTTTTATCCATCCCACTACTTACCAGGAACCTCATGAAATGAGAACAGTGAGAAGGAGTTTAAAGGAACTCATCTGAGTAGAATGTAAGGTGTTTGTTTGTTTGTTTTATTTTGTTTTTGTCTTTTTCTTTTCTTTAGTGATGCTGGGAATCAAACTCAGGGCAAAGCATGCGCTCTACCACTGAGTCACACCCCCAGCCCTGAAAGGAGGTTTTAATGCATAAGAAAAGATGTGTCTCCCGCTCCCTGTGGAAAAGGAATGAAATGTGCCCCATGTGAGTTACTGTGATCTAAAAACCGAAGAATCGTGAAAAAGACGGGGGTGGGGGGGACTTGTAACGTTCCAGAAGGTTGACACAGATAAATTCATTCTCATGTTAGGAAGACAGCTGGTAATAAAGTCTGGTTGTCACTCGGACCTTCTTGGTCTCTGTTTAAATATAAATGTGTATGACAGGTCCCACTGACATCACCGTCATCCGAAGCGTCTGTATCAGATCTTGGAATTGGTATTCATAACCGCTTGGTTTATTTTTATGAAAGCCGTTCCTTTTCTTGTTGCTGTTGTTTTCTGCTTTCAGTGTGTGTGTGTGTGTGTGTGTGTGTGTGTGTGTGTGTGTGTGTGTGTGTGTTTGTGGGGGTGTGTCTTGGGGGCTGCACTCAGAGCAGCCAAGAACGCAGCGTGGAGTTGAGTTCTGGACTTGTGTGGCTGCGGCAGAGACTGTGGCTTATTGTTGGCCACACAGTAAGATGGGGAGGACGAGGTTGGCAGTCACGTGGGTTTCTGCACAGGTGAACTAAGTTCTCCGAGGCAAAGGCACGGTGCTGTTGCAGTGCCCACGGCCATGGGCCGGCCAGCCTGGGCTGGTCACAGATTTGCTCTCAGGTTCCCAGGGACACACCTGACCATGTCTCCCATCTGATCCCTCCCCTGTGCTGTTACTCATCTTTAAAAAATCACTTTATTGAATTATCTCTTTATGACTCCTTAGCCATTGTAATTTGTCAACAAAAGTTGACATAACATTTACCCTGAACTAAATCTCTTCTGAAGCATTAAAACAAGATTGTGTTTACTATGATTTTTATGTTTAGGTTATTTGACTATTCCAGTTGAAAATTGGTAACCCAAATCACTTCGAGAAACGGCTTGACAGTGTTTTCATAAAACTTTGTACCCTGTGATCTAGCTTGAAAGCCTGTGATTCCACTTCTTGTATATGTCGTATACCTGTGTTCACAAAAAGACTTTTACTGGAAAGTTTACAGTAACCCAATTTATAGTAACAACAAACTAAGAAACTATCCACTTGTTCATCAGCAGTAGAATAAATTCTGGTATGTTCACATGTTGGAATATTATATAGAAATGAAAAGGAAAGACCAACAAAATATTTCTCTGCAGTATGGATGCTCAGCAGTGGGGATGAATCTCACAAATCTAGTGCTGAGCGCAGTCTAAAAAGCATTTATTATGTTGTATGGTGGTTTGTATCCAGTGTGAAGCTAGGCCCGACTTTAAGCTGTGGGAAGCCATGTGGTGGCACTGGGGCTGGGTCGGGGGAGATGGAGGGTTCTTCTGGAGCACTGTGACCTGTTTCCTGATACGGCGTGTTTGGTTTATGAAAACTCAAGGTGCTGTTTCCTGATACGGGTGTTTGGTTCATGAAAACTCAAGGTGCTGTTTCCTGATACGGGTGTTTGGTTCATGAAAACTCAAGGTGCTGTTTCCTGATACGGGTGTTTGGTTCATGAAAACTCAAGGTGCTGTTTCCTGATACGGGTGTTTGGTTCATGAAAACTCAAGGTGGAAGTTACGTTTTATGCTCTATCGTAGTTTCAAAAACTTTTCAAAGAAAAGCAGTGTCTTTAGATATCATACAGCTGTTGTGTGCATTTACTTGTGTATCTGATATTCTGAGATGCTGTTCTGCATGCACTATTGCTGCCCAGCATCCCTGTCTACCATCAGAGGATCACAGCAACCAGGAGAAGAAAGTTGGGCATGCAGTCTCCTGGGCACGGCAGTTCTCTAAGGGCACCTGCATGTTAGCATAACGTGCCCAGCAGATGCTGCAGGTGAAGAGGACGCTTACTGTGGAGCAGACGCCTTTCGACAGGAGGGCTGGCCTGGGGTGACAAGGCCTGTGCATCTGGCCTGCGGTGCACATTCCGATTGGCCAGGCTCATCATGCTGCCTGCCAGACTTTGTGGATGAAAGAAAGTAAATGTGAGCTTGGTTGTGAGTGACTTAAATTTGAGGGAAGGAGGGGAATCGGTAAGCTATTGTTGGAAGTTGTTGTAGTATAATCAATAGGAAAGATAATATTTACTACTTTAAGACCTGTTTTTTCAAAACGTAAGTCAATTTAAGGCAAAATGATTGTTTTGAGAATTTTTGACTCAGGCGTATTTGATTTTTATAAATGCTCTCTAGTTTTAAATTAATACATGCTTTTCAAAATAGATTTAACAATAGATTCAAAATGATCGAAAGAAGATTCCATTTCCACTGGCAGACCCTCTGGCCCACACCCTGTTTGGCTGGCTCCTCGGTGCGCCCTGGAGCTCCGCCGTTCACCACGGTGGGTGGCTTTCACTTTGCTCTTGCTTGGTGGCACTCAGGAAGGAGTTGTCCTCACCTGCTGTGGGAAGTGGGGCCGTAGTCCTTTTTTTGGCAGGGTTAGGGGAAAGGGCTTTGCTCCGTGTCCCAGCCTGACCTTGAGCTCCTGGGCTCAACAGTCCTTCTGCCTGTGTCCTGACTCGCTGGGTCACAGGCACATGGTGCCGCACCAGCTTCTGGCCTGCTAGGTACCAGGCACGCGAGTTTAGTTGCTGTTCCAGGTATGTTGGAAAAGATTCGTTGCACCCTGGGATTAGAATCAGTGTGTGCAGCACAGAGGAGAGAGCAGAGAACCCGTACGCCAGGAGTGAAGCAGACGTTCACTGTTAGAAGCACGTCTGCAGTGCCCTTTCTGTGAAGCCAAACCAGGAGCCTGGTGGAACGGAGAAGAGCCACTCCTCTGTGAGTAAACGGAGGACTTAAGCATTTTATTCTTGAAACGTGCACAGAAGCTTTCCCTGTGACAAGCCAAACACTGCCGCTTAGGGCAGGAGAAACTGCCAAATCCTGTGAATTGGCTGGTGATCAGTTCAAGCACCATGCAGGTTTTTGTTTTTATTTGGGGGGATTGAACCAGGGGCTCTTGGCCACTGAGTCACACACATCCCCAGCCCTTTTTAAAATTTTAAGATATTTTATTTACAGACCGGGTCTCACTGAGTTGCTTAGGGCCTTGCTAAGTGGCTGAGGCTGGCTTTGAACTCGCATCCTCCTGCCTCAGTCTCTGGATTTACAGGCATCCCTCTGCTGGGTTTACAGGCATAGCCATGGTGCCCAGCATGCAGAACTTTGGTTAAGTCTTCACGTCATAGCCGTGGTTGCTAATGTATTCTTATAAATGATTTGATGAATCTGGCCATCTTTTTCTGTGTTTACTCATTTTTAACCCTGTTGATATAATCATTTGGCTTTTCCCTTTTGATCTATTAATACGTAACATTTTACGTTACTCCATTTTGTGATGTGAAACCATCCTGCATTTCTAGGAAAGCAACTTGCTGTTTTCTTCTTAAATTCATGATTATCTTACAGACTTCTTTTCAGTTTAGTAAGTATAGATCTTCCTCAATCTTTAAGACTGTGTTATTTTTCTATTGTATGAATATAAATTTTTTAAATAACTGCCCTATTGATATTCATGATTTCCAGCTTTTGCTACTAAAAACAATCTAGAATAAACATCTTCCTACATATACTTTTTTATACTCGAGCTAGTGTTTCTGTAGAATGAATTTCTAGAAATTTTAATGTGCATTTTCCTTGTTTGATAACATGAATGGGAATTGGAAGATAACTTTAAAAAAGGATTTGCTTGATTTAGAAATGTCAAATGTTGGAAAATAGCAGTGGTTTTCTCTGGGTGATTGTCTTATGTGTGATTTTTTTTGTTGTTAACTCTAGTACTAAGACAGAATCCATTTTAAAACACTCAGTGTTTATTAAACCAAATACTCCTTTAGACGTCTGGGGCTGCGAACAGTCGTAACTGCCACGGTACGTCCTGGGGGGCAGACTCGTGAGCGGTGGCGTCTGCAGAGTTAAGTTGCTTGCTGCACTGTGTGAAACCAGAATGATAACTCTATCACAATTCTTTTTCAGGGTTTTCTGATTAACTCAAAACCAGAGAATGCTTGCGAACCCATAGCACCTCCACCACTAAAAGACAATTCATCTGGCGCTTTCATCGTGTTAATTAGAAGACTTGATTGTAATTTTGATATAAAGGTACTATTTCCTTTTTAAAATTTGTTTGTTTTTTTAGCTAATTTAAATTCTCCCTTGTTTCAGAAAAGATTTGAGGCAATACACAAAGTAGTTCAGATTAGAAGTAGAAGCAGGCTTAAGGAGGGGAGCTGCGCAGGGCCGGTGGCCACGGGCAGGAGCAGGCTCTCGGCCCTCGCTCTGGCTGCAGCTTTCAGCTGCCCGGAGCCTGGGCAGGGAGACAGCACCGCTCGTGACCCAGGGCTGGGAACGGGTTGGCTGGAGATGAGCCCTCCTAGAGCTCTTAAGACCTCCAGGTGTTGCCGGGCGTCTGAACGGGGATTTAGGAGCGAACCCGGCACCCGATCTGGGTGGCGCTCCTCCTGAGTCGGGCCTCGCCCTCGCAGGCCACCCGCAGCTTCCTCTGCCTGCAGCTGCCCTGGCGGCCAGGCTTCTCTCGTGGCAGGTGGATGCTGTCCTGTGCCACCTGTGGTCCTCTGACGCAGCTCAGGCTGGTCCCATGGGAGAGAAGTTCTCCGTGGAACTTCACCACGACTGCTAGGAGGGAATTCCTCAGGCCAAGTCAGTTCCTTATCACGCCAAGCACAGTGTACCTGAGCGAGGAAAAACAGACCCATTTGTAAACCAGGCACCCCAGAACCAGAGCGAATCTCAGGGCTCCACCAGCGCGGTCCTTCGGCATTCGTGGGAGACAGAAGTGAAGCCTAGGAAACACCGGCTGCGGTGAATCAGCTGGCCAGCCAGTGGCGGCTCGCGTAGTCCGCCCTCCCGAGGCTCCTGCTGCCCCAGCGCTCAGTACTGCGACTGGGCTCTGGGTTGCTTTGGTCTGCTGGGCCGAGCGCGACAACTCAGTCCAGGTTCCTGGCCTCCATAGTGTCCCACCCGCTGTCACCAGGGCCCCTTGCAAGGGTGGCTTTATAGCTCTGTTCCTGGGTTGGCCTGGGCAGAGGCCTCTTGGAGACCTGCGAAGAATAGGCCCGATGTGGCTTGCCTGGACTGCGCGGGGTGAGGGCGCGCAGAGCAGCTTCCGGTGTCACTGTGCTCATCACAGTCTGTGCAGAAGGAAGGCGCCCACCCGCTGCACGCGAGGTGGTCTCTGTGACTCCATCAAGAGATGGAGCCTCCATGATAGCACTCTGAAGGCGTGAGGTGGCGACTGTGAGGGGCTGAGGATGCACAGCACTTCCTGAATGGCGGGTGTCGCGTCTGTTGCATATTGAGTCCACGTCTAGACTCTTGATTGCCTTTAAATGGAAAATAGATTTTGAAATCAAATCTAGATTTCCTGCTTTTCAGAGTCGTTTATGTAGTTTGACTTTAAACCATTATAAGATTTGATCCAGAACTAAGCTATAATAATTACACATTGTTCCAAGCAAAATGAAATATTATTGTAACATTTTGTTGACTTTTTGCTCATAGGGAACTAAAAATAAACTAATTCTGTGAGTGAAAGTTTCATCTCTACTGTGCTGTGTGATTTCTGACTGAGTTTTCCTGAGGAGAGGCTGGGCTACTTTGTTGCTGTTATAACTTTCCTTTTTAGGCGGATTGGGCGGCGGATTGGGCGTGTTCACTTTGAAAGTTAGGGAAACAAGGTCACAGGTGTTCTTTTTTGAGGTGAAAGCACATGTCGGAGTGAACAGGTAGGTGGGTTTGCCCTCTTGGCCCCTCGAGAGTGTGTCCTGGTCGCTGGACTGAGAGCTGGCGGAGCTGCAGGTTAGGGTTAGGGTTAGGAGTCTGCCTGCTGCTGTGCTCTGCTACTGTGCTCTGCTGCTGCCCCTCGGTGCCTTTGCACGGGTTGTGTCCTCTGTCCAGGCGACTGCTGCCACTTGTGTCTGACTGCTGGTCACTGCGCTCATTTAAAAATATGAGGTGATCTGCTCTGTAGCCTGTTCTGTCACTGGCAGAGCATGTCCCAGCCCGAGCGCCAGCTCACTTTGCAGGTGCCTCCTGTATCGAGCTTTATCAACTTGTTGTTTTATTATTTTCTTGTTTTATGAGCTGATGGTGTTTAGAGTTCATGTTTTAATTATAGTTACATATCCACTTCGTATCACAGTGCGTAGTGGTCAGTCAACAAAGGTTTGTTAAATCAAACCCAGCAATAGTGAGCCTTCTGCGTATGTGTAATGCATCTTAAAGCTGTATATACATGGGGAAAATGTGAAGTATGTAAATTAAGCCACTGTCATTTTAGAAAGGAAAATAATAATTTTCCCATTAACTTTATCACGTAGGCACAGTCTTTTAAAGCATACAGTCCTAGTCTGTTATAGATGTTTTTTAACTTGGTTATTTTTGTTTCATAAATGTATAATGGAGATTTTATGCATAAAGATTTTTACTTATCTCACATCTATTAATTTTTATCTTAATCTCGATTGTGTTAAATTTAGGGACGCTGGATTACAGGGGAGATGTAGTGATTCCAGTCAGGCCTAGGAATGACTGCACACGTTTGAATCCCATCTTTATCATTCACTAGCAGTGTGATCCTGCGCAAGTTATTTCGCCTCTGTGTGCTTCTTATCCTTATCTGCAAAGTAGGAATTGATGATTCGTCCTGTTATAGGGTCATTATGAGGATCAATGAAATAGTCCTATGAAATGCCGTTCACACGTGAGGAAGGCGGTAGATCCCAGCTGTTGCCGCTTCCTGATTTTACCATGGAGATGAGTGGAGATAGGGATGGTAAAGATGGCGACTCCCCGTGTTGTTCCCACGGTTACTACTTTTACTACCATGGCTATTATTATTTTTACCAAAGAATAAAATTGATGACTGGTTGGTGAATGTTGGAACTTCAGGATCTGCAGGGGAATTTGGACAATATCCCCAAGAAATCCAACTGTGGAATTTTCTTGTCAAAGGGGAAAAGATGTACACAAAGCTTTTTGTGATCTGTGATACTCTCCTTGTCTTTGCAAGACAAAATAATGTTCAGTGACGTGTCATTCTTTTAAGATAATATGGCTTTGCAGAAGTAACCATGTTCATGTCAAATTTGTCAAAGCAAATTTTTTCCAAAGACCCCTTACTTACTTATTGAGAAAAAAATTTTTTAAAGGAAATTTTTACTTGCCAGGCTAGATTACTTTGGAATGTGATAGTTCGTAAAGTACCAATCTCCTGTCATATCAGATGATCCCAGGGGATGACCAGAACTGGATGGAATTATGGTAGAGTAATAAAATCTATATCTAAAAAAGACGATGACTCTTCAGAAATTAAGTTACTGATAGATAACACTATAACATAGTAACGAGGTATCAGTTAACATAAGCTTTTGTTATGGAGCGCAACTTAAGAACACACTGATCACCACTGAGAAGTCCAAATTTGAGAGTCTTTATTAAGCCGACCAGCTGACTGTCTCACACAATGCCCCAAAAGATGGCTATTGGGAGAACAACCCCGACCACAGGGTTGTAGGGGTTCTTACACCAAAAATCACATTAATCATAAGTGTCTGTTGCTATGATTCAAAACTACACATTAACATCATGAGATCATTGACAGAAGGGGAAATGGGTCAGAATGACCCTTACCTAGGTACAAACTAAAGAATGGTCACACAATCACTGTTCACATGGTACATTGTTTAGGAGCAATAGGGATCAAAAGAGAGCAATTCTTTACTACATAGGAGTTGCCATTGTATATTATTAAACATGTCACACCAAGTAACTGATGATGGGCACAGAGGCGGGGTGTTCCCATGGGAGAAGCTTATTTCCCACATAACATGGAGTCTCAGAGCAAAATGGAGTCTGTCCAGTCATTTCCCTTAGAGTCTGGCCTGTGACATTCTCATGGAGCCAGATCTGTCAGCGTATCACACTTTCTGATTTGACTTACAAGGTATAGATTAGTTATTCTAGTGTGTAATGTATAAAATACAAGTTTTATAAATTTGGAAGAGTGATTATGGATCTCCTCTCAAGGTATTCTGAGTTGGTAAGGATATAGTCACTGTGGTCCCTGGAGAAACAAGTGGAATCTCATCCCAAAGACAGTTTCTAGTGTGGTTACTAGTGTGTAAGTGTTAGCTTTGTTGGCTATACTCCTTGATCAGAAATCTCTGGCTACATTTTCTGAGCTTTCAAATTATTATAATTTTAGCTTTATATTAGGTATGTTTTGGAATCTAATCACTTATGAGCATGTGCAGGACTTCTTCAGAATTGCAGATAAATTTCTCTTTGTTGATAATCAGTAGTGGTTCATGCATGTATAGCTACGCTTCTGTATGAAAGTATTGGCTGAAGCAAATAGAAAATTACTTCTTTGCTTATTCCGCAGGCAGCTCAGTAGACTGAGCAGCGGGGAAGCTCGATTCCGCACCACGCACAGTACTGCAGTCGATGTCGGTTGCAAGGTTATGTTTTGGCCTTTCTCCTAGCCAAAGTGACTTCTGAATTATCTCGATGAATGGGAACTGGCTCTGTCTTCCAGAGAGAAGGGAGCCCTTTGCACTGCAGACAGAGATGAGGGAAGAAGCAGGGAATAGATGGAGGTGATCCAGCTGGTCAATGGGATTACTATTTTATAGCTCTTTACATTTTTTCTTTCTTTCTTTTTTTTTCTTTCCTTTCTTTCTTTTTGTACTGGGGATTAAACCCAGGGGCACTTAAACACCGTGCCACATCCCCAAATCCTTTTTTATATTTTATTTAGAGACAGGGTCACACTGAGTTGCTTAGAGCCTCATTAAGTTGCTGATGTTGGCTTTGAACTTGCGATCCCCCTGCCTCTGCTTTGCAAGCCACTGGGATAATAGGCGTGTGCCACTGTGCCCGACTACACGTTTTGCTCTTAAGGTGAACATTGTGCTGGAATTAAAGAAATCTATACTTTCTTTTTTCTTCTTTCAAAGTTAATAATGAAGTAGGATTTATGTGCTTCAATAAAGGAAGTGGCACATTTTTCTCCATACAGATCAGTCCAAGTGACTTGTGACTGAGGCAGCCACTGAGACTGCAGAGGTGCAGCCAACGAGTCTTGGAGTTTGGAACTGCCTTGCAGATAAAGAGCGCTGCTGAGACGTTCTGCCTCTTTTGAGAGAAGCACATTTGAGTCTTTTAGTCTCTTGTGCCTTAAGGTAGAGGAGATGCAGCAAACTCAGATTTAATATCTGGATACGTGAAATACTGGAAAGGGCAGTAAGAGAACTCTGATGCCATGTCAGTGATGGACTCTGAAAGCAGTCGCTTTTACTCACTGACAGGAACCGTGTCCTCTGAAGTCCAGTGCTTCAGAGGACCCGCAAGGCAGTGCATGCGGCGGCCGTGCCGATCTGCTTGTTCTGTGCAGTGCTGCCCTTTTCTGTTACAGATGCTTGTTTGGAGATATTAGTTTTTGGTTAGGGTGAGCATTTGAGGTCAGAAACATTGTTGGCTCTTTGAAATAAATTAAAGGTATATAAATCTTAATTAGGAAAATGACAAATCATTCTGAAGAAGCAATCTAAGAGGAATTATTTCCTGTCTGAAACCCTTCCTAATTGCTTCCCAGGTAGACTGGATTCCTTCTGCAGTTTACTTATTTAAAGCCCATGTTGGTCTCTGAGCTCTGAAGGAAAAGATCACCGTTAGATCTGTGGTTCTAGTGCCTAATACGCTGGCACTGAATATGTGCAAAACGAGGCATTTTAAACCTCCTCCAGGGTTTTTAACATAATTTAAATGGAGTAGGAAAAAAACAGTATTTTGGAATTCTCTGTTGGCTTTGTGTTCATTTCTTGAAGTGCCCTGGGAAGTTTTTCTAGATCTATGTGTCCATTTTTACTATTTTTCTCGAGGTCCAATTGGTTTATGAGAGTTAAAAAGTTACCATATGCATTTTCTGGATTATTGTATATTTTGTGGCATTTTATCTTATGGATATCCTCTTGTTTTCCTTTCTGAACTTATCTTTTGTTGTCCTGTCTCTGGCCTCCAGGTGAACACATTACTAGGTATTCAAGTGCATGCTGTATTCCACATCAGTAGTACTAAGCAAATTGGTATGATTTTTGAGTTTAACTGTGGTTATTAAATGACTGATAAATATTAAATAATAACTAGTTTTTTTTGTTTAGCACTTTTTTTTGCAAATTTATTTTTATTGTAAACATGGGATACATGTTGTTTCTGTTTGTACATGGAGTAACAGCATACCATTTGCATGATCATACATTTACATAGGATAATGATGTTTGATTCATTCTGTTATTTTTTCCTCCCCCCCTTTTCCCTCTATACAGTCCCTCCTTCCTCCATTCTCGCCCCCCTCCCACCCCCCATTATGTGTCATCATCCACTTATCAGTGAGATCATTCGCCTTTTGGATTTTTGAGATTGGCTTATCTCATTTAGCATGATATTCTCCAATTTCATCCATTTGCCTGCAAATACCATAATTTTATTATTCTTTATAGCTGAGTAATATTCCAATGTATATATATACCACAGTTTCTTTATCCATTCATCAATTGAAGGACATCTAGGTTGGTTCCACAGTCTGGCTATTGTGAATTGAACAGCTATGAACATTGATGTGGCTGTGTCTCTGTAGTGTGCTGATTTTAAGTCCTTTGGGTATAGGCCAAGGAGTGGGATAGCTGGGTCAAATGGTGGGTCCATTCCAAGTTTTCTAAGGAATCTCCACACTGCTTTCCAGAGTGGCTGCATTAATTTGCATCCCCACCAGCAATGTATGAGTGTACCTTTTTCCCCACATCTTCTCCAACACCTATTGTTGCTTGTAATCTTGATAATCATCATTCTAATTGGGGTGAGATGGAATCTTAGTGTAGTTTTGATTTGCATTTCTCTTATTACTAAAGATGCTGAACATTTTTTCATATGTTTGTTGATTGCTTGTAGATCTTCTTCTGTGAAGTGTCTCTTCATATCTTTAGCCCATTTGTTGATTGGGTTATTTGTATTCTTGGTGTAGAGTTTTTTGAATTCTTTATAGATTCTGGAAATTAGTGCTCTATCTGAAGTATGAGTGGCAAAGATATTCTCCCACTCTGTAGGCTCTCTCTTTGCATTGTAGATAGTTTCTTTTGCTGAGAGAAAGCTATTTAGTTTGACTCTATTCCAGTTGTCGATTCTTGCTTTTATTTCTTGTGCTATGGGAGTCCTGTTAAGGAAGTCTGATCCTAAGCCAACAAGTTGAAGATTTGGACCTACTTTTTCTTCTATAAGATGCAAGTCTCTGGTCTGATTTCAAGGTCCTTGATCCATTGTGAGTTGATTTTTGTGCAGGGTAAGAGACGGGTTTAGTTTCATTCTGTTGCACATGGATTTGCAGTTTTCCCAGCACCATTTGTTGAAGAGGCTATCTTTTCTCCATTGCATATTTTTGGCACCTTTTTCTAGTTTGAGAAAATTGTATTTATTTGGGTTTGTGTCCGTGTCCTCTATTCTGTACCATTGATCTACCTATTTTTGTGCCAATACCATGCCGTTTTTGTTACTATTGCTTTGTAATATAGTTGAAGTTCTGGTGTTACAATACCCCCTGTTTTCATACTTCCTGCTAAGGATTGCTTTAGCTATTCTGGGTTTCTTATTCTTCCAGATGAATTTCATAGTTGCTTGCTCTATTTCTGTAAGGTACATCATTGGGATTTTAATTGGAATTGCATTGAATCTGTATAGCACTTTTGGTAGTATGGCCATTTTGACAATATTAATTCTGCCTATCCAAGAACATGGGAGATCTTTCCATCTTCTAAGGTCTTCCTCAATTTCTTTCTTCAATGTTTTGTAGTTTTCATTGTAGAGATCTTTTACCTCTTTGGTTAGATTGATGCCCAAGTATTTTATTTTATTTTTGAGGCTATTGCAAATGCAGTTGTTTTCCTCATTTCCCTTTCTGCTGTTTTGTCGCTTGCGTATAAAAATGCTTTAGATTTATGCATGTTGATTTTATAGCCTGCTACTTTGCTGAATTCATTGATGAGGTCTAGAAGTTTTCTGGAGGAGTGTTTTGGATCCTCTAAATATAGAATCATGTCATCAGCTACCAGTGACAGCTTAAGTTCCTCTTTTCCTATTCATATCCTTTTAATTTCTTTAGTCTGCCTAATTGCTTTGGCTAGAGTTTCGAGGACAGTGTTGAATAGAAGTGGTGAAAGAGGACATCCCTGTCTTGTTCCCGTTTTTAAAGGGAATGGTTTTAGTTTTTCTCCATTAAGAATGATGTTGGCCATGGGCTTAGCATAAATAGCCTTTACAATGTTCAGGTATGTTCCTACTATCCCTATTTTTTTTAGTGTTTTGAGCATGAAGGGGTGTTGTATTTTGTCGAATGTTTTCTCTGCGTCAATTGAAATAACCATATGATTCTTATCCTTAAGTCTATTGACATGATGGATTATGTTTATTGATTTACAGATGTTAACCCATCCTTGGATTCCAGGGATGAACCCCACTTGATCATGGTGCACAATTTTCTTAATATGTTTTTGGATACGGTTTGCCAATATTTTGTTAAGGATACGGTTTGCCAATATTTTGTTATGGATCTTTGCATCTATATTCATCAAGGATATTGGTCTAAAATTTTCTTTCCTTGATGGGTCTTTTCCTGGTTTGGGTATGAGGGTGATATTAGCTTCATAGAATGAGTTTGGTGGGGTACCCTCCTTTTCTATTTCCTGGAACACTTTGAGAAGTATTGGAGTGAGTTCTTCTTTGAAGGTCTTGTAGAACTCGGCTGAGAATCTGTCTGGTCCTGGGCTTTTCTTGGATGGTAGGTTTTTAATGGCTTCTTCTGTTTCATTGCTTGATACTGATCTGCTTAAATTGTGTATGTCCTCCTGGTTCAGTTTGGGCAGAGCATATGTCTCTAGAAATTTGTCAATGTCTTCAGTAGTTTCTATTTTGTTGGAATACAGATTTTCAAAGTAGCTTCTCATTATGTTCTTCATCTCAGTGGTGTCTGTCGTGATATTTCCTTTTTCATCACAAATTTTAGTAATTAGAATTTTCTCTCTCCTTCTCTTTGTTAGTGTGGCTAAGGGTTTGTCTATTTTGTTTACTTTTTTAAAGAACTAACTTTTTGTTTTGTCAATTTTTTGTTTCTATTTCATTGATTTCAGCTCTGATTTTAATTATTTCCCATCTTGTACTACTTTTGCTGTTATTCTGTTCTTTTTCTAGGGCTTTGAGCTGTAATGTTAGGTCATTTAGTTGTTTACTTTTCATTCTTTTCTGGAATGTGCTCCATGCAATGAATTTTCCTCTAAGTACTGCTTTCACAGTGTCCCAGAGATTTTGATATGTTATATCATCGTTTTCATTGACCTCTAAGAATTTTTTATCTCCTCCCTGATGTTTTCTGTTTTCCATGTTTCATTCAATAGCATATTATTTAGTCTCCAGGTGTTGGAGTAATTTCTGTTTTTTATTTTGTCATTGATTTCTACTCTCAGTCCATGATGATCTGATAGAACACAAGGCAGTATCTCAATTTTTTTGCATTTCCTAAGGGCTGCTTTGTGGTATAACATATAGTCTATTTTTGAGAATGTTCCATGTGCTGCTGAGAAGAAAGTGAATCCGCTCGTTGATGGATGGAATATTCTATATGTCTATTAAGTCTAGGTTCTTGATTGTGTTATTGAATTCTGTTTTCTTTGTTTGGTTTTTGTTTGGAAGATCTATCTAGTGGTGACAGCAGTGCATTAAAGTCACCCAGAATTATTGTGTTGTGGTCTACGTGATTCCTGAAATTGAGAAGTATTTGTTTGATGTACAGGGATGCACCATTATTTGGGGCATAAATATTTACTATTGTTATGTGTTCCTGATTTATGTTTCCCTTGAGCAGTATGAAATGTCCTTCTTTATCCCTTCTGACTAACTTTGGCTTGAAGTCCACTTTATCTGATATAAGGATGGAAACCCCTGCTTTTTTACTGAGTCCATGTGCGTGGTAGGTTTTTTCCCATCCTTTCACCTTTAGTCTGTGGATGTCTTTTTCTATGAGATGATTCTCTTGCAGGCAGCATATTGTTGGGTCTTTCTTTTTAATTATTCTGCCAGTCTATGTCTTTTGATTGATGAATTTAGGCCATTAATGTTCAGGGTTATTATTGAGAAATGACTTGTATTCCCAGTCATTTGGCTTATTTTTGGTTTTTAAGTTGGCTTGGTTTCTCCTTTGAGTGCTTTTTCTCTAAGGTAGTTCCTCCCTTTGCTGATCTACATTGTTGTTTTTCATTTCTTCCTCATGGAATATTTTGTTGAGAACATTCTGTAGTGCAGGCTTTCTATTTGTAAATTCTTTTAACTTTTGTTTATCATGGAAGGATTTTATTTCATCTTCAAATCTGAAGGTTAGTTTTGCTGGGTATAGGATTCTGGTTGGCAACCATGTTCTTTCAGAGCTTGAAATATGTTGTTCCAGGCCCTTCTAGCTTTTGGGTTGAGAAGTCGGCTGCTATCCGTTTTGGTCTCCCCCTATATGTAATCTGATGCTTTTCTCTCACGGCCTTCAAAATCCTATCTTTATTTTGAATGTTAGGCATTTTCATTATAATGTGCCTTGGTGTGGATCTGTTGTGATTTTGTGCATTTGGTGTTCTGTAAGCCTCTTGTATCTGATTTTCCTTTTCATTCTTCAGGTTTGGGAAATTTTCTGCTATTATTTCATTGAATAGGTTGTTCATTCCTTTTGTTTGTATCTCTTTGCCTTCCTCAATCCCAATAATTCTTAAATTTGGTCTTTTCATGATGTCCCATAATTCTTGGAGATTCTGTTCATGATTTCTTACCATCTTCTCTGTTTGGTCAACTTTATTTTCAAGATTAAAGATTAAATATTTTGTCTTCATTGTCTGAGGTTCTGTCTTCCAAGTGGTCTAGTCTTTTGGTGATGCTTTCCATTGAGTTTTTTATTTGGTTTATTGTTTCCTTCATTTCAAGGATTTCCGTTTTTTTTTCTTTTTTTTTAAGAATCTCTATCTCTTTGTTGAAATGATCTTTTGCTTCCTGCGGTTGCTCTGTCAGCTTATTGGTATTACCATTCATTGCCTGCTTTTGCTCACTTATCTCATCCTTTGCTTCGTGAATCATCTTAATCATGTATAATCTGAAGTCCTTTCTGATATTTCTTCTAACATACTGTCATTGGATTCTATTAATATAGAATCTAGATTTGTTTGGATCATTTTCTTCCCTTGTTTTTTCATGTTGTTCATGTATCTTCCCCTCTAGCAGTGCAGATCTGGGGTATTGCAGATTTCCCCCATAGGCTTATAGTGGCCCTATAGGTTTCCAAAACCTTTTCTTTTAGGGGAGATCAATATTAGCAGTGCCCAATTCAGACACTATGCAATCCTAGACCACATAGCCCCTATGAGGACAATAATAAAATTGTCATAATAAGCAGAATGAGTTCAAATATTATCTTCAGTATAACAAACAGATTTGCAATAAGGTTTGCAGTTTCAAATGGAGGACAAAGAGGATGCAGGGGGATGTAGGATGTAGCTGTTAATAGGATAAGAAAAGAATATACAGAAGTTCTATATAATAGAAAGGGTGAGAGTGTAATCAAAAGAAATTGAATGTTAGCATGCAAAAAGGGAGAAAGAGATTCTGAAGGAACAGGTAAACAAAAGGAAAAGAGAGTGAGAAAAGTAAAGAAATAAAAAAGAATTTTCAATAAGGAGAAAAAAGAAAATCTACAGTATAACAGTCATATAGTAATGAAACCTCCCAGAGTTCAGTAGCCTGATGCATGAGAGGTACCTGACAATGAGCTTCAGGCCTCCAGCAGGCCTCTGAGGATGGGATTTGCCCCACCTAAAGATGGGAGCTATGGCTTCCAGGATTATCCAAGATGGCTGCTGTGGCCTCCAAATGTGTTGGCAAATGGGGAGCTGCAGCTCATGGGTGGACGTGGTCAGCAGGAGGTCCTGGAGGCGGGTGCGGGTGGTCAGGCAGGGGTACTGGAGGTCAGGTGTGTTTGGTGTGGTTGCGGGATCCTAGAGGCCAGGTGCAATCAGTCGGTCTGGGGTCCTGGTGATAGGGCACAGTCAGTTGGTGTGGAGGTCCTGGCTGCAGGGAGCAGTCAGTTATGTGAGGGCCCCAGAGGCAGGGAGTGATCGGTCGGGCTGAGGGATCCTGGAGACCGGGCTCAGTCAGTCCGGCCAGGGGTCCTACGGGGCCTGGCTGTTGTCTCAAAACGGCGGCAGCCACGTGTAATCAAACCTGCAGGTACTGTAACAGTGAACTTCCAGGTGACAGCAGGCAGCTGGTGCTCCACTGGCTGGCTGCGGTCAGTCTGCTGGCAGCTGTCGGACGATTGGGAGGTGAACCTCGGGTGGTGGGTGATGGGTAGGTGAAAGGCAGGCGATGGACAGGCAAGAGGCAGGCAAATGGCGGACGATAGGCGCCTGACAGAGAGCAATCAAGAAACAGATATCCTCTGCTTGAGACTGGAGTTACAGAGCGACAAGGAACGCCGCCTCCCTCTAGTCCACCATCTTGGATTTCAATAACTAGTTTTTAAGTATTCCTATGAAGGGATTTGCAACCTTTTTTGTTGATTCACTTCAGAATCATGTTTTTAAAGACCCAGTGAAGGCATGTGCTCACAAGTGGAATCGTCCCTGCCCCTAGGGCGACAGACCCGGGTCCTCCCACTCCGTGGTTCCACAGAGCTCCTCGGGCTGCACAGTGGGCGTTGTGGGGCAGTGCGGTGCTGTCCAGCGTGCGGCTGAGGGGCAGGAGAGACCCGGCTGCAGATCACCCAGCCTGTCTTGTACTGTGTGTTTTGTTTTGACTTTGTACTTTTGTACAGTAGCATGAACAATGAAAGTATCATGAAGTATGTGTGATTTAAATAATAATAAAACAAATGTCTGCATATTCAGCTTAAGAGGAGCCTATCACCTTCTGATCTATAGATTTAATCTTCATTGACTTGTTATCGGGTCATTGTTCTAGATTTCATTACATGTACACACAGGTCTTGTTTCAGTGGTGCCCCTGTTCACCCTCCTAAGTAGCAGGGGCCACCAGAAGTCGAACACGTGCGGGAACATGGGGCCAGGGTACCCGCTAGCAGCCGCTCGCGGGCAGTCCCTCTGCTACTCTCACTGAGCGCCTGCCCTTTGCTCACCTTGGAGAGGTTCAGTCTTCATGGCTGGCCGACCGTAGAATTAGGGTGGGCACAGGGACAGGCCACGACTGTTAAGGCGAACACCAGATCTTAAAAATGAACAACATGCTTTCCATTTTTCAAAATGAGAGAACTTCCTATTCAAACTACTTCAACACTGACGTCAAATGTTTCAAATAAAGTGATGCACCTTTACCAACAGCATCACTTATTACAGCCACTCACTTTTCATCTTGTGTTTGAAAAGTTCCCAGTGGCACCCATTCTTTGCCAAGTCCAGAGAAAACCCAGCAACCCAGAGACTTCGGTGCATTTTCTTCTTCTCTCCTGCGGGTTCCTTCCTCTTGCTCTGTAGCACTGTCATCTCCCCCAGGCTTGACTCTAGCCTGAATCCCTGGGTAGTTTTCCAAAGTTGGGCGCCCGTGTTCCACAGTGCTGAGTCCTGAGCTTGCGTAGGTGCCCAGCAGGAACGGGCAGCAGGGGCCTGTCCAGAGGCTGTCACTGCGCGGCGCTGGCACCCGGGCTCCTTCTGTGGTTCTCCGTGACAGTGAGTCCCTGTCACCACTGGACAATCCCCAGCAGGCAGATAGCAAGTAGAGCGTCACCCTCGGGCTGCACGGCAGTCCCTCCAGAAGCCCTGTTTTCTGTGGCGTGTGCGTTGACATGGAGACCCTGCTGTGTCAGGTTGAGAAGTAGCTAAGATGTGACTGGCATGTGAGCCGGTCACCATCCAAAGCCAGGTAGTGTCTTCATTTTAGTGTGAACATTAGCATCGTTAGGAAGTAGAAAGTATTTTTTGAACACCCCTTTGGGGCTTAAATTGCAATTCTAACAATGAAATATTTAAGCAGCTTAGAGAACCCTTCATTTTAAAGTCATTCAATTACAGAGTAAAGGTTTTCTTTTTATTTCAAGCTAATCATGGCTAGCAGCAGAAGTAGATGCATGTAAGGGTTGTTCAGGTTTTCTTAATGTCACCAGGAAGAAAGGATTATATTGACTTTATTAACTAATTTTTTTGTTTCTTTTCTTGTCTTTAGTACTAATTGTATGCCAGACACAATATTAAACTTCACTGGAAGTCACATTCAAAGGCCCATAAGATAATCACTTACATGATATCACTGTTTTAATATGTGGAAAATCAGTCTCTTGCTTGCAGACAACCTATAGAACCTTGGGGGACTCTCTGTATGGGTGGGCATCAAACTTTTTTCTCTACAACCCATGGTTAGAAGTCTATTTTTACCCATGCCCCAGTATATATACACCACACAGCCCTAAAATGGTTTTATAAAACTTCCTTATACTACCTATAATACTTTAGTACATTAAATTCCTTCTTATTTAAAAGATAAGTTTCATGTGGGTCCACTAAATGACTACTGTGCTGATTGAGACTGATTTTTTTCTTTGTAGCAATGAAAACTGGCCAGGATGTGAAAGTACACGTCTGCCTAAGCAGTTATAAATTCAAAAGTTGCCTTTATTTATAATTAGTATGAAATCTTATCTCTCAGTATTTACAAATAGCAACTGGTTGTAGTGTGCACACCTGTGATCCCAGCTACTCAGGAGGAGAAAGGAGGATCGAAAGTTTGAGGCCAGCTGAGCGATTCAGGAAGGCCCTGCCTCAAAATAAAAGATAAGAAAAGGGTTGTAGAGCACCCCAAGGTTCAATCCCAGCACAGAGGAATTAAAAACAAAACAAAACAAAAACCCAAAACATTAAAAATAGTACAGATTTATTTTTAAGTGATGCCTTTGGAACATTGAAAATCTTTGATTTTTAAAGTTCCAACCATTCTGGCTTCTGTTTTCTGGTATTGTTGAAACAAGTAAATATGGCTTTTCATATAACAGAAGATTTTACTGACTCTACCAAAAATATTTTCTAATGCAATAAATAAATTCAACTTAGCTCTAAGCCTAGATGAACATGTGTGGGAGCAACGTGCCACCTTCCAAAAGGTCAGCTCTCCCAGAGCAAAACCTCACGTTTGAAAAGGGAACATGCTTTGTATCTCATGATAAATGTCACAGAGCTTCAGCATTCAAACCAGGTACTTCTGACACTGTTTCTCAGAATTTTTATGTACTTAATTTTTAGAAAAGAAAAGAAATTCTTGTCAGGTTTAGTTATTTCTCTACTGTAGAAAATAATGTAAGGTTGGACAGAGGCAGTGATGACTGTTACTGGTGTAAACCCAGAGAGGAGGAAGTAGCACTGACACTTGGCACTGTGGAGACAAGTCAGTCGCAGCGCACTCAGGCCTGTTCACAGCAACCCTGCGGCCTGGAAAGGTCAGCCAGACTTGGTGCCCTTTCACTTCTGAAAGCTGGAGAATTGCAACAGACATTAGGCATGTTTTTATTCACAATGACTAAAGTAAAAATTTTTGTGATTTTTAGGGGGAACTAAACAGGAGATAAAAGAAGATTTTGTTTCTGTGACTTTTTTCTTGCTGGATCTTAGTTACAGTTTATTTTAAACAACTCTTTATGAGCAGTGTTCTTCTAGGATTGAGATACATACAAATACGCAAAATTGCTCCTTTCCTTAAGGAACATCAAGTCTGACATTCAAAATGCTCTAAGTTGTATTTAGACCTCTGCTTTAGAAAGAGGCTTGGTTTTCTAGTAATTAATATTTTATCAAGAAACATGAAAGAAATAATCCTTTAATTTTTAAGGTGATACTCTAAAAATAACTTATCACAAACTTTTCTCATAGTGTGGTTTCCATTTATCCTCACATACAGCAGGATTTTGTTTTTGATCTTTTTGAGAGCATCATGAAATTAGCTAATAATTATGTCATTTTATCAATGAAACATGATAGATGCAAATTAATTTTGTGAAACTTGTCTGATTAAAATGTATCAGGTTGTTCAAAACCAAGCTGTATGTTAAAAAACAATGCCCTTAAGACGAAATTGTGGTTTGTGAGTGAGATGAAGACATAGGTGTTCTGCTGGAAAGAGTCCACCGTTAACCACTGCCAAGCATGTGTTCTGGACTGCCCTGAACTCGCCCCTGAGGTCCTGCTGCCTGCTGACCAGCCTTCCCACGTGTGGGGAGGGGGAGCAGCGCGGGAAGGGCTCTGATGAGAGGTTGTCAGGGCACAGGCTGAACTCTGCCTTGAAGATACTGCCCGTGGCTCCTGTGGAACCATTTCAGCGCCCGGCAGGAGTCCAGCTGCCGCCTTCTCATCTGCGGCACTCTTGATCTGCTTTCTTCCCTCTTCTGTGTTGTGTTTCAGTTTAATAATTTTTGTTGCTTTATCTTCAGATTAACTGAACTTTTCTTCTATAATGGCTAATCTTCTGTTAGACCCATCCAGTACATTTTCATATTGTAATAGTTTTTCTCTGAAAATTTCATTTGAGTCTTAAATTATAGGTGTGTGTATCTTCCATTTCTGAGCATTGTCCATATTTCCTCAAATCTTTGAATGTGACTTTTAGTTTGTAAGTTGTAATTTATCATAGCTGTTTTAAAGTCATTGTCGGCCAGTCCCATTTTCATGTCATTTCTGGATTTGTTTCCACTGACCAGTTTTCTCCTGGTTATGGGTCACGTTGTCCTACTTCTTTGTATGTCCAGTAATTGTTCACTGGTTGGGGGACATTGTGTTATGTTGTATGTCTGGGTTTTGTTGCCTTTCTTTAAAGATCATTTAGTTTCATTTTGGTTGGCATTTTATTCCACATGAAGTTGGAACTTCTGAGGCTTGTTTTGAATATATATTAAGTTGATCAAGAGTAGCCCTTATTCCAGGACTAGTATTTTAGCCACTGTCCTTTACTAATGAGATGTGACTCTTCTGTGTGTCCTCTGAATGCTCTAGGTGTTCAGGAAGTCTGGCCGCTCTGGCTGGTCAGACCTTGACCTCCTCTTGACTGAGCCCTAGAATTATTCATCCTGAGCTCCCCGTAATTGCTCTTTCCCGGGAGGGTTACTTGTCCAGACTCACAGCCTCCTGCCAAAGATCCAAGGGGACCCCATGCAGATATTTGAAGTAATTCTCTGCGTAGGATCCTTCAGTGGTTCTGTAGGCTGAAAATTCAAGTGTAAGCCCCTGAACCTCCTTGAACTCAGGCCTCTGTGCTCACCGCAGCACGGCTGCTGTGCTCTGCACGGCTCTGCAGGCTGTGGTCAGGCAGCTGTGGAAGTCACCTTGTTTTCGTGGTCTCACGGAGCATCACGAGCCAGTGTTCAAAGCCGTTGTTCATGGATCTTGCCTGGTTTCCTGGTCGTATATTCAGGGAAAGGAAATCCACATCAGTTCCTGTGTCATGCCTAGAACAAGAGTTTCCCCATTGTCTGTCTTTTGTGACATTGGTATTTTGGAATATTCCAGGACAGTGGTATATTGCATATGACCAGGTTGGGTTTACCTGATTGTTTTCTCATGTTAGATACAAATTAAACATTTTTCTGTAGGAATCTTACATATGAATTATTATGTTTTTGTTAATTTCAGTTCTATTCCACTGAACTATATGTCTGTTCTTATACACTATCACACTGTCTTGATTATTCTAGCTTTGATTAGTAGGTTTTGAAATTGGGAATTGTGAATCATCTAACTTGGTTCTTCTCTCAAGATTGGACTTTTCTGGGTCTCTAGAATTTTCATGCAGATTTCAGTACCACTTTTTTATTTTCAATTTATCACAGTGTTTTATAATATTCAACATATAAGCTGTGCACTTCTTTTGTTAAATTTAATCCTAGACATTTTATTCTTTTTGTTGCTATGGCATCTTTTCCCTTAGTTTTATTTTGGATTGTTCTTTGCTAGTGTATGGATGTGGATACGGATATGGATATGGATCATGCTTTTAGGTCCTTTCTGCCAACCCTGGCTTTTGATCGGGATGACAGTGAAGGGGCTGTGATGTGGCCAGTGGCAGAGCACCCCTGGGTTCAGTTCCCCCCACCACAGTGAATGAGACAGGAGAAGAGTCACACACCAAAATGTCTTCATACTAGTTTCATGTTACATGCGTGGCCACATTTGACAGTCTTTGTCTTGTGTAAATTCAAGTTATTGTTTCCTCACCATCCGTTTCAGCCGTTAATATTACTTACGGGACTGTTACGGATTGTCTCCGTTTTTGTCTGTCCGTGTCTTGGTCTCACCTTCCATTTTGTTGTTGCTGTTGTGTGTTGCGGTACCAGGATGGCACCTGGGTTCTCTATACT
Organism: Sciurus vulgaris; assembly: GCF_902686455.1. Lineage (NCBI taxonomy): Eukaryota > Metazoa > Chordata > Mammalia > Rodentia > Sciuridae > Sciurus > Sciurus vulgaris. Next base: position 143,374,883 of record NC_136470.1, on the reverse strand, counting down.
GAGCCTCGTCCCAGCCTTTTCATCTTTTACTTTGAGACAGTTGCTAAGGCTGCCTGGCCTGGAGATCCTCCTGCCTCAGCCTCCTGAGGATCACAGGCAGATTCTGCCTCCTCCTTGAAGAAGTTTGACGGGTGTAGAATTCCACGCTCCTCCTGTCTCTGCCCCGAGCCGGGCGCTCCCTTCCCTGCCTTCCTCCCTCCCTCCCACCCTTCGCGCTCCCGCTCTGTCCTCCTCCCCCTCACATCTTACTGGTGGCCCAGAGTTTCAGGACCGTTGAACAGTGGTAGCCAGAGTGAACCTCACTTGGTGCCCCTGCTAAGGAGAAGGGGTTTGGCCACTTACCAGAAGCAGTGTCATCTGTGGGATTTTTTGCAGGTAACACTGCTAACAAAAAAATATTTTAGAATAGCAATTTAGAATACGAATCCAAGTTTAGATTTGGCCAGGAAATTAGATTGTAGCAAAAACAAAATAAACATGCCTTAAAGTTGCAAAAGGTATAATGTGACTAAATGTCACTTCACGAAAATTTAGTCATTCTCTTGCTAGTGGGTAAGCACTCAGAGTACATTGTAAGCAGATGTGCTTTTATATTTATACTTAAGCCAGGATCGTTTGATTTCCCTAATATTTACTTCTTTCCCTACTTCATTTTATTACTAGTTTTACTAAATAAAATAATGACTTGTGACTGAGATTTCTACATACTATATATGCCATGTATATTTTTATTTCATGAATTACTTATAATCTGACATATTTCAGTATATTCTCACTTCCAGGTTAAAATAAACAATCTTTTTACACATAAGAAAAACATTGAAGTAATGAACTAAAGGAAGTAGTATCATTAAATTAGATCACATTTAAAGCAGCAGCTCTCCTCTTATCAAACACCTTTTGCCTCTGTCTGAAGCCAGTTCTCTGAAATGCTGGGCGTCCACGGGAAAAGCATGGGCAGTGCTGAGGGTGGCCCCTCTCAGCAGGTGAGGTACTCTGCTGTTGAACCTGTTCTTTCAGTGTTCAAACCCTACAAATTGTTCTCCATGCAAGAGAAAAGCTACTATAATCAAAAGTTTCAGAACTTGAAAAGCAGCTTTGCATTTCAAATAAATGTTCTCCATAAATCTTACTTTAACAAGCATCCAGAGTCCCCTGTGATACAGTAATTGGGCTCTTTTCCACCAAGGAGTTGCCCTGCTGCATTCTTGCCATTCTTGCAGGTATACAGATCTGTGTCCTCGAGTGTCTGTTCCTAGGGCAAAGATGACATATGCTCAGCTCAATTTGTGCACAGTTAGTAGCTGGGACCCAAGACTGTACGAAGGTGAAATGTGAATGGACTGTGTTTTATTGGAAGTTTTTGTTTTCAACAACAGGTAGTAGATTCATTCCAAGTATTTATTGAGTGAATAAATGAATGACTTTGCTGAAAATCTCTACATCAGGTCCTGATCACTCTTGGCCTCCTGCCTGGGAAACCTTGCTGCCTCTCACACGGAATGTGCTTACAGCCAGTCCCCGACCTCCCTGGCCCAGCAGCGGGCGTGCGGAGGAGCTCTGCTCCTCGGGCATGCTGTCACCTGCCTTGCGGGGCACTGTCCGGCGGCCAGGCTCCTGTTCCGTGCTGTCCCACAGCCTCGTAGCTGCCCCAGCCTTGCTCCCTGTGTTCCTGTGTCACCCCGCTAGCAGCGGTAGCATGGGTGGCAGGGAGTGGCTGCAGTGTCTGGGCCCGCTGCCTGTGGTTCTGTGGTGAGGAGCATGTGGTGCCACAGGTGCTTACCTCAGTGGTGGGCAGCGGAGGAGGAGCAGACCAGTGTCCCGCAGCTCTCTACCGGTGACCTGAGACCTCTTATTAGGCCAGCTCTTCCAGCTTTCTTCTGGAAGTGCCAGTATTGTGGTTTGGACCTGGAACACCCCTGTGTGCTGGAGGTGTGGTCGTGCGCAGCATGGTTCCTGTGCTGGAGGTGTGGTCGCGGTGCAGCGCGGTTCACGGGCTGGAGGTGTGGCAGTGCAGCGCGGTTCACGTGTTGGAGGTGTGGTCGTGGTGCAGCGTGGTTCACGGGCTGGAGGCGTGGTCATGGTGCAGCGCGGTTCACGGGCTGGAGGTGTGGTGGTGCAGCGCGGTTCACGGGCTGGAGGTGTGGTGGTGCAGTGCGGTTCACGGGCTGGAGGTGTGGCAGTGCAGCGCGGTTCACGGGCTGGGGGTGTGGCGATGCAGGTGGTTCACGGGCTGGAGGTGTGGTCGTGGTGCAGCGCGGTTCACGTGCTGGAGGTGTGGTTGTGGTGCAGCGCGGTTCACGTGCTGGAGGTGTGGCGGTGCACTTGGCGGTTCACTTGTGCTGGAGGTGTGGCGGTGCAGCACGGTTCACTTGTGCTGGAGGTGTGGTGGTGCAGCGCAGTTCAAGTGCTGGAGGTGTGGTCGTGGTGCAGCGCGGTTCACGTGCTGGAGGTGTGGCGGTGCACTTGGCGGTTCACTTGTGCTGGAGGTGTGGCGGTGCAGCACGGCTCACTTGTGCTGGAGGTGTGGTGGTGCAGCGCGGTTCAAGTGCTGGAGGTGTGGTCTTGGTGCAGCGCGGTTCACTGCTGGAAGTGTGGTCGTGGTGCAGCCCGATTCAGTGCTGGAGGTGTGGCGGTGCAGGAGGTTCACGGGCTGGAGGTGTGGTCGTGGTGCAGCGTGGTTCATGGGCTGGAGGTGTGGCGGTGCAGCGCGGTTCACGGGCTGGAGGTGTGTTCATTGTGCAGTGTGGTTCAGAGGTGGGACTTTATGCAGTGACTGGATCCTGAGGATTCTGACCTCGTCAGTGGGTCATCCATTTGATGGACTAATTCATTTATAGGTACGTGGACTGTGGAGAGGCAGGTCCTAGTTGGAGGCCGTAAGTCGCTGGGGACCAGCGCTGGAAGGGCTTACCTTTTCCATGGCCTTTCTCCCCTCTGCTTTCCCTGCCAATGCCTAAGCCGCTTTCCTCCCCAGGCCCTTCTGCTGTGATGTTTCTGCCGTGCAGCTGTCTGACCACAGGCTGAAACACTGAGCCTCCTCTAAGTTGTTCTTGTTGGGTATTTGGATCACGGTGACAGAAAGATAATTAATACAGCCAAGCTAAAGACCAGGCCTTTAACACGTGGAACTCTGGAGTCCATTCAGGATCCACCTGTGCTTCTCTGTCTGACTACTGTAATGTAGTGTTCAAATCTGAGCTCTGCCTAAGTGTGACTTGGGGGCAGTTTCATTTACCTATCTGTCCTTGTTTTTAAAATATAGAAAAGCATATCTGCATTGTAGAGTTGTGTTGGATACTGGAAATAGTAAATACGAATCTCATGTAGCTTTTGTTCTGGAGCCTGTGGTACGCCTTCTGCCTGTCAGTAGTTTCCCCAGCTCCTCACGCCCAGGTGTCCTTAGAAGATCTCTGTCCATGAATCATCTTGACGCACAGTCACTTCTTTCTTATTTTTATAAAATGTTTTTAATAGTGTCAGTATTATTTTATCCAGACAAGAAATAAAATGAGCTATTATGTCATTTCCAGGATTTATTTTAGAACCTGTCTTATTGACAACTCTTCCTTGAGCAATCTGGTATCTTCTGATATATTGGCTATTTGTAATAGCAAGCCAACAGTCCCTTATTTCTTTAAAGCCCTTGGTTAGAAGCCACCTGGTCCTCAAAATTCAGTTGCATCTAATTTGTGGATTAAATGTAAAATAGTGCATTTACCATGGTTTGAACTAATAACTCTGATCAGTCTCTTTTAAAAGGCAGATTGGCAATACAGTTCAGAAAGCTTTTTAATGCAGTTTTGTTTTGATGGCTGCTCTGACTTAAGTTTTTGTTTGTCATGCATGTTTTTTATTCATGAGTCTTTGAGCTCTTTGCTTCCATCTGACACCATGTGTTTGAGGTTGCATTTTATGAATGTGAATCCTTTCACATGATTACTAAATGAGTTAGGTTTTACTTCTGCCTCATGTGTTTCTTAAAATACCAGCTGCTGCTTAGTTGAAAATGTAATTTAATTTGACTGACACATGAGTTTTATAGTTCCTAAACATGAATGTATTTTCTTGTTTGTGTTCATAAGCCTGTTGGTCCATATGTTAATGTGTTCCTTGATTTAGTTTCATTTCTTTATTTAAAAAATCAATAACAACAACAACAAAAACCTTGGGGAAACAAGGTAGATTTTTGAAAACATGCTTCTGTTTTTTTGGAGTTAACACTTAAAGCTTACAAAATTCTTTCCCATTTCAGTGGTTTTTATTTTAGAAGTTTCATTTTGTAGTGATATGATTTTACATTGTATTTATGTAAACAATTACATTTTGGATATGTGTGAGAACATTCCTCCTTGGTGCTTGGTGCAATTTAAGAAACCTGGTGATGAGACTTGGTTCCGCACATGGTATGCTGTGCATCCGTTAATGCATCCTGCTGGATCTGGGTAACAGGGTGAGCATCACGCAGGATTGATGCTGCTTCGTCTCTTCTCACCAAAAGACTTCCTAGACAGAGGCTGCGGGAGACGTGGGTCCTTCTGCAGACAGGTTTGGGTTACCGGATGGCACACGATGTGTAAACACGACCCGTGGACAGGTCGCCTCAGCCGCTCTGAGAGGTCGTGTGAATGTGGGCGGGACAGCTTGCGGAGCAGGTGGGGCGGCAGGCTTCCTTGAAGGTGCTCCGAGCAGACAGGTCTGAACAGACCTCCGAAGCTGCAGTGCCCGGTCTGGGCCTCCGGGGCCACAGGGCTCTGCCGCCTGGACTCTGCACTCCGCCTGGACGTGCTGCCTGCTCCTTGAAGGGCACTGGGGCCACCTCACGGCACTTCCTGAGGCCACCCCTGTGTCACACGTGCCGCACCGTTGCTCTCGTGTTGTACTTGCGCAGGGAAAAGTTAGGTGGTGTGGTCTGGTCATCACGTTCATCAGTTAGCTCTAGGAGGAGATCTAGAAGTGAAGCTGTTGATGGTGAGCCGAGCATTTCTTGAATGGTACCTGTGGCAAAAGGCACCGGTGAACGTGGGAGGAAGTGTCCCCCATTGCTGCAGTGGTCACTGAGACATGCGACAAGCTCGCGGGAACCCCGCCGGGCAGAGGTAAAAGCTGAGGACGTCTTCACTGCCAAGGTGCCGACGGCAAGTGCAGGCCGCTGCCTGTGGTAGAGGGGCTCTCGACCACAGTGTCGTAGGGGCCTCGTTTTCTCCTTCTAGAACGAGGTGATCAGGAGGCTGTGCGGAGTGGCGTTTTATCAGTTTGGATTGAGTGGTGAGATCCACCCAAAAGTAAAGCCTGCACCATGTGGAAAGCGGCCACTCTGCTCTGGTCACCGAGCTTCCCGCGGGCGGCAGCACTCCTGGAGACCGCTCTGCTGCCTGCGGATTTCCGCCATTATTCCTAACAGGAGTGAGTCCTGCGGCACAAACTAATTATTTTACTTTTTAAAAATCCCTTTGTGCCCGATTGTATCACTTAGATTTATAATGTTATAATGTGAGTGTCAATTTGAACGAATGACGTGTTCATTGACTTACTCAACCCACGTGTACACGGTGAGTTTCCCTCTGTAGGCCACTTAATAGATGTTGTGGAGGCTGTAAAGATGTATGAAATATTAATTTCTTGAGATATTCATATATTCTACAGATTCAGTTATTTTCAGGAATAGGATAAAATTATTCTGAAAAATTGTTCTGTTGTCTCTTTCAAAAATCCAACTTGTATTGGGGGCGTAATTCTGGAGAAGTCAAGGTCACTGTCGGAGAGAGTCTTTCTCTGTGAAGTCAGCTGGCCAGGCCGGGCTGAGGACGGGCCTCATTTCTTGCCTGGCTTTCAGGATCTGGGTCTGTCTGAATAATCACACATCCCTCTTATCTTGGGAACGTGGACTCCTCGGGTTTTCCCTAACTCCCTGGAACTTGATTTAGGTTATTCAGTTATAACAGAATCTTGAATCATTTTAATGTTGGTAACTAAAATGGAGCTAATATTAGACATGGAAATTCTTTTCAAAAATTAATTTGCGTTTTTCTTAAAAACACAGGTACACAGAAAACACTTTGAGAGACATATTACTATGTAACAATCATAAAGTGATATATTTCAAGAGTTCCTATTAAGTGTTCAAAACCATACATATAAATGTTTGTGTTTCTGTTACAGTTTTATATACAACTATGTTTTAAAGCGTATATTAAAAAATGTCCAAGAGCGTTTCAAGTACTTAAGATATGTACATTTGTGTTTGTGTGTGTGTGTTTATCTGATATGGACATGATGATCTGATCCTTAATTCTTATCACTAGTCTAGGGTCATACAACTAGTAGTTTAGCTCTGAGTTAATTTTTATTTATAACAGATTATTGTTTTACAAATGAAGTGTAACAGTGTGTTTGGATACTTTTTAAATCTTTCATGAAGATTCTACAGTACATCCACTGATATTCTTAAGGTGCAAATGTTACTATTTTGGAAGGTAGCTTTAAGAAAGATTAAAGAAGCAGTAAGTAAGTAACTTCAGACTGGAGGTAATGTTAATTTTTCAAAACTTTCAAAAGGAATTTTAAGAAATCAATCAATGATAAGAAATTGATTTTATTTGACTCATTTCTATGTGTTAGGCATGATAGCGATTAAGCATTTTAAATGTATTTTATGTATGATAAAGACATCATTGCCATTCCCATTTTAAATTTACGAACTGAAGATTAAAAAGAAAAAAGTAATTTGCCTGAATTATTCCACTAAAAAGTGGCAGAGATGGGGTTTGAACACCCAGGGTCTGATTACACCTGAGCCAGAGCATGGCAGTCTCGGCGTTACAGAGCCCTGCAGGTTTATTGCTTAGGGGCTATTTAGTGTTTGGGCCTGTGTCCCTGTCCTTTATTAGCTTCTGATTTCACTTCCTGTCATCAGTGAGATCAGGAAGGTACCTTAAGAAGTCACTGGTCACCAGTGGCAGCATCCTTAGGAGCACCTGGGCTTTACTCCTGCTTGTGTAGGTAATCCAGTTCTAGATACCCAGTGGAGATTCATTAGTATTTATTGAAGTTGAGGGATGTTCTTCCTCATCACACCAGTGTTTTCTGACTTGCAGGTATTAAATGCACAGAGAGCAGGATACAAAGCAGCCATCGTGCACAATGTCGATTCCGACGACCTCATTAGCATGGGATCAACGACAGTAAGTACAGGTATCACTTTTCTTCTCTCCTGTTTGACAGAGCATTTGAAACTAAAAGTAACAGAATTTTCCTTCTCTCATTTTTTGTTTAAACATCGAATTTCTTCTCTATCGTCATTCCCAGTTCTAGCCCTCTTCAGGTAATCTTATTACCTGGAATTCACTTGTTCTTGTCTGAACCAGTTTTTTTAAGCCTGAGTTTTTAATCTGTTGATATTTTGTTGACAACTGAAGGAAAACCAAAGCTTTAAATAGAGATTAAAACACTGAGTCAAGAATGCCATAGAAAATTTTTTGTGATTTATTTATAGATTCACAACATAAATTTTAGAACACACAAATACTCTGCTATTTTGGTGGAATCTCAAAGCCCCACAGCTGTGCTTTCTTATGGTTATTGTTCTTGACTTTACGTTGCATGTCCATTTTCATTTGAAATAGGAGTGTCTTTCCTTAGTCTCTGTGGAATGTTGGCTTATAGGGGAAATGAGCCAATTTTAGTCACAGCTGCTTTATTCGGATGGTGTGTTTAAGCTGTGTGCTTCACTTAATGCAGATAGTTTCTGTAACGCAGGGCCTGTAGGTTTCATCAGAACCTCTGATTGCTGCTGACACTCGTGATCAGAAGAGCTTGTTTCCTTTCCGTACATAATCCCAATATCTCTTGCTAGTAGCTCCATCAGCTTACGTGTGCAAGGGAGAGCCATAGCGGAACGTGGATGTGAAGCTTGGGCGACGGTCACTGGGGTGTGCTCAGGAGCCCGGCGGCTGTGTCCAGCCGTAGGTGTCCTGTCTCGGTCTGCTGGGGGTGGATGGCCTCGTGCAGTGCTTTTCTGGTTGCCATTGGTCATTGTCCTCCTTACCCCGATGTGGTGAGGTGGAACTATGACATCCAGAAGTTAATGAGTTCCTGAGTTAATTTCTTTATGTTTTAAATCATTATTTGAATCAAAGAGGTGATTGATCTTTATGATTATAGAATACTTGAAATAATCCTAAGCTTTTCTAGCATTTCAGGAACAGTTCAATCACCGTGTGGAAATTACAGGATTTACTAGATGAAGGGAGTTTACTTATCAAGTAAAATAATACTGTTGCTATTGCATATTTTTTTCTAATTAAATTTATTTTTAACAGATACACAAAACCATAAAATTTGTATATACTAATGGGTTACCTTGTAATATCCAGTACATGTATGTTGCCCATGTTTAAATAGGGCGAAACATTTATCTTCCCAACCATTTGTTCTTTGTAGTGAAAACTTTAAAAGTCAGCCACCTTACTGTGCAAGAGTGCCACAAAGCTTCTCGCTGCGTCCCACTGAGATTCAGTACCGCTGGCCAGACTTCCTGCACTCCCACTGCCCCCGTTCTCTGATAACCCAGCTGTTCTGAGGTCACCTTATAGATTCTACTCAAGGGACCACGGGGTACTGCCTTGCTGCGCCCGGGTGCTTCGTGTGGCACAGTGATGTCCACTTCCATCCACGTTGTCACACGTGGCAGGGCTTCGCTCTGCGCCATGTTGTCCACTCCTCAGGCAATGGACACTTCGGTCATGCCCATTTTTGGCTTTTGCAGATAGAGCTGTGGAGAACACAGGCATGCAGGTGCCTCTTAGGAGCCGATTTCATGTCCTGTGGGCAGACCCCAGTGTGGGCTTGCGGGTCAGGTGGTAGTCCTCTCTGCCTCTCGGGCGTCTCATGCTGTTTTCCACAGTGGCAGTGCTGACCTCGTCCCTCCAGCATGGGCAGGGCTCCCTGTTCTCCACCTCCGCCGGCACAGGCTGCGTTCAGTCTTTGGTGTCTGCCGTTCTTATTGGGGTGAGTCGATACCTCATGGGCTTCGGTTTGCACTTCCCTGGTGGTCAGTCATGCTGAGCCTTTCTCATGCACCAGCTGCCACTTCTATACCTTCGTTTGAAAAATGTGCTTTTAGATCTATTACCCATTTTTGAGATTGGGATGTTTTTGTTGTTAGATTTTCGGTGTTCCTTACGTATTCTGCACATACACTGTCAGTTGTGTGGTTTGCAAATGTTTTCTCCCATTTTGTTGGTTGTGCTTCATTCTGTTGAGTGTCTCCTTCACTGTGCAGAAGGTACTACAGACTTGGCACGTTTTTCTTTTCCTCCTTTAAATGCCTCCCTTAAAAATATCACGTCAGTTGACACATCCTAGGTGGGTAACTTTGCCATCCTTGCACAACATGGGAACATGACACATGTGCTCTGGCCAGAATGTGAATTCAAGCTCCACTTAAATTAACTGCATAACTTTAAGCATGTTACTTACTCCTTGTATATTTGCTAAAGGCCTGAGCCCAGCTTGTGTTAGCCCTCCAGGCCTTCGGTATGTTCTAGGTTGAAGAAACTGATCATTATTTACCAGCTGGAAGTGTCAGTTCCCTTTAGAAACTGTTTTGTCTTTGTAATACCATTAAACCCTTTGGTGACAATCACTTCAGTTCCTAAGGAGGATGTGCTGAATATTAAAGTAGCACTTACCTGTATCATCCTGTTGTTGCCATGGAAATTTTCCAACTAATTTGTTGTATCTCAAAAATGGCTCAGGATTTTGGTTCTTTGTTGCTTGGTTTGCTTTCTGTTTTTTCGTTTGTTTTTTGTTCCTTGTGTGTGTAACAAATGTTGTAAAGAGCTTTATCATTTTCAACTTTGCTGTTTCTTGGTAGAGGAAAGAAAGCATGGGTATATTAGAAGGAGCTTGACTGTACTTCTCTTTTCAGGACTTGGTCCCTCCCTACAAGGAGTATTGGTGTTTTCTTGAGTTAAGATTCTAATGTCTGGAAACAAAAGGGAGTTTTAGTAAAAGCTCCTTCTGCCACACTTCCTACAAAAACCACACTCACTTTTATTTCAGCCAGCATGCAATGGGTTAAGTCAGGGAGCTGACAGCATGCTGTGTCTTCAGGAGGCAGTAGAATGGGTGGGAAGAGCAGCAACTTCAGGACGAGGACAAGTACGTGGATTTATTCCAGGCGGTTCAGCACCTGGAACAGCCGTTGACTTTGGGAAAGTCACTCAGCCTTCCTGAGCCTTTGACAGTCACCTGTAAAAGTACAGGGTGTTTTAGTTTCTGTTTGACCTGACAGGGTTGTGCAGACCCTGTGAGAGAACCCATGCTGCGGCAGAATGGAAAGAGCCCAGGAGCTGCTGGCCTCCAGCGTGAGTCCGGGTTGAGCAGAGTCCCAGCTGCATAACCAGGGCAGGTTAGCAGTGTCTCTAGGATTGTTTCTTCTCCATTTTATCTTGCTTTCTCACTTCTTCAAGTATTTTTTGATAGCCTGCTTCACATCAAGCACTGTTTTAAGGTATTGTAACTGTGGTGGAGAGATATATCGTCAGAGGCTCTGCTTTGCACCTTTCATTGAGCTAGCAGAGTGCAAGTCAAGAGGACTGTCTGGAAACTGCCTACCAGGTAGAATCTAGCTTGACCACCTGCGGCTCGTGACCTGGTGTCTGGGAACACATTATCCAACAGCCGTGCCTCCGTTTTGTCATCTGTGAAGCGGGGGTGAAGAGCGTACTTCCCTTGCTGGTTTGCTGTGAGCTTACCTGGTCCTTGGTCTCATTTGATGGTACAATTATTATCATTATCACTTTCTGGAGTGGAGAGAAGTGAAAATGTAAGCAAGAAGAGTTTGCTGCGTTGAGTAGTCCTAGGTTCTGTGAAGGAAGGCTTCACAGAAGGTGCGGGATGCCCAGTCAAGGGAGAGGGCCGGTGTCTAGGCAGGGTGGTCAGAGGCTTCTCTTAGGCCCCGAGACGTGAGCGTGAGTCTGAGGGAGAGACTGTACCCCGTGGATCGCGGGATCGCTCCGGAGATGGGCACAGCCTGTGCAGAATGGGCTTGACGTTCCCAAGATGCGTTGGGGTAGAGTGAGCAAGGTGAAGGGGCCGCAGGGACGGGAATCACTTGGACAATTGATTCCAAGTATTAATTGTCAAATGAAATAGATTTTAAACTGACATGTGGTAGAGGTAAATGTCTTGGCAAGACAGAAAACATCTCCCTAAAATACAGATGGTGCTAGACCAATGCCTCTGCTGCTATTTAAAATGGCGAGGTTGGGCTGCACTGTGCCTTGGGGGTGCAGCGCTTGCCTCGCATGTGTGAGGTCCCGGGCTCAATCCTCGGCACCACACAAGAGTAAATAAATATAATAAAAGACCATCTCCAACTAAAAAAATCTTCAAAAAATTAAAAAATAAAATGAGGTTGATGCATATTTAGTGGTGTGACAGGTTATCTGATGTGTATCATTAAGTGGGGAGAAACTTTTACTTTTTTCTATTTTTATACCATTGATAAAACATAGTGAAATTTTTATTGATTCTGTTGGTACAAAAATAGTGATTAAATATTCCTTGATAGCCATTGTGGTTTCTGCCTTCCTGGGACTTACATGCTTGAGTGTGTGCATGTGCGCATGCATGTGTGTGCTTGTGTGTGTGTGCACGCGAGGGGGAAGGGCTAGCGTGTGGGAGCGAATGTGGAGTGTGTGAGACGCTAGGGAAGGGAAACGAGCACTCTGTGATTCTGGGATTCTAAAACTTGTAAGGATCTCACACACACACACCCCAAAACCAGGTCAGTGGGTGCTGAGGCCAGCGGAGAGGATTTGGGGTTGGTGACGGTGGGCAGCTCGTTGTGGTTGGGTTGTGTGTGTGTGTGTGTGTGAGAGAGAGAGAGAGAGAGAGACACAACCCTGGAACTGTGGGCACTTCTGGTAAACATGCCCAAAGAGGGAAGTGCTGCGGTTGGGTTTTTCTCCTCTTGTTCCCTCCCCACTGTTAAGTGGATAAAGAATATGCATTGTTTTTTAAAAGTAGAAGAAAGTTATTTTGAAAACAATAGCAAAAGAAAAGAAATGGCCTTTCTCTAAGGCCAGATCCCTTGAATTACTCACGGCTAATCATAGGCTGTTTCTTCTGCTGGAAACAGTAAGATCGTTTTTCTTTCTGCTCCTGAGTAATAGGTAATTTTTGACAAAATTCTTTTTTCGGTGGCATTTGGTTTTGACCTTGAACATGGGTGTAAGGGTCTAATATCGTGAGATTCCAGTCCAGACAGAGCTTGCTGGGAACTCAGGCTTAGGGAAGTAGAGGTCCAGTCTTCTCAGCCCTTGCTGTGTCCACCTGCCGGCCTCTGGACGGCCGTGTGTGGTGTGGGGCCAGGGTTGTAGTGTTGCGGTCTGCTCTCACCCACACCTCTCCTGGAAATGGGTATGTAAAAGAAGCCTTTTCTCTTCTTTACTTAGGAATTAAATTACTTCTTCGTTCACTAACAGTTAAGATTATGTCTGTAGAGGAATAAGTCAAATGGAAATATTAAAGGTAAAAAATGATGCTCAGTCTCAAGGGGCTGTTGAGAGATTAAGTGAGGAAGTGCATTATGAAGATGCTCGCTTTGTGATTGTCAGCGTACGGTACTTCTAACCACTTGGGTAATAAGGGGGATTTATAGTCTGGAAAATCAACCATGGACAGTTAAGTTGGTTATAATTGTTTCCAGTTTAATTTGCTGCTATTATGAAGGAAGTTAAGTTGATTATGTACTAAGAATGGGCTTTTACAAATTATTTCGTTGTTCTTTTATGCAGTTGATGTGTTAAAGAAAATTGACATTCCATCTGTATTTATTGGTGAATCATCAGCCAATTCCTTGAAAGATGAATTCACATATGAGAAAGGGTAAGTAATGAATATCAAAAATAATCATAATCTTGAAACTTAAAATTCTTATTCTCTCCTCTTTTTTTTCATTTTTTATTTTTCCTGGTACTGGCAATTGAACCTGGGATGCTTTACTGCTGGGCTATGCCCCCAGTGCTTTGTTTATTTTGTTACAGGCTGGCCTTGAACTTGAAATCCACCTCCCCTAGCCTCCCAGGTTCTGGAGTTAGGGGCTGTGCCACCACGCCTGGCTGAATTCTTCCTTATGTTCTGGTGGAATTATGTGATATTAATTGTAATCAGGATTATATTTTAGTATGAACTCTATTGGCTAAATGTTCTCTTTTTAAGTCAGGATGATTTTAAGACTGTTGTACCATTTCTTCTGTGTATGATCATATATTAAAATAGATTGGTGCTAGAGAGTAATATTGGCACCAATGTTGCTAACAAGATAAAACTTTGCCTTTATATTTCAGTCCACCTATTGCTGAAACCTGGTCCTTGTCCCAGATGCCTATATCATATCGAGGAAAAGGAAAAAGAAAGGTTATTGCTTTGCTAGCGAAGGAGAAACGCGGGGACTCAGGTCCCAGAGTCTGTGATTCTGCCCGTCATAGGGACGGGGCTTTCATAGGGGTGATTCAGAGAGTAAGCCTGGGGAGGAGAGATGAGGAGGGAGAGGAGCTGGGAAGAGAAGGTCAGGGAGGAGGAGGTCAGAGAAAAGAAGTCAAGGGAAAAGGTTGGGAAAAAGAAAAAAACATGGAAGTTTCAAAGCGACAAGGGATGTAAGTCAAAGCATAAGTGAACCCCTGTTACAAAACCACTGTTACTTAAAAACCATGCAGCTTATCTTTCCATGAAGACGGGTTTATATATATGCACACACACAATAGCAGTACTAGGTATTGAACCCAGGGCCTTGTGCAAGCAAGTGCTCTGCTGCTGAGTTACGTCCCCAGACCTTTTGATGTTTCATTTTGAGAGGTCTTGCTGAATCGCCCAGACCGGCCTCAAACTTGCAGTCCTCTTGCTGTGGCTTCCAAGTAGCTGGGGTTACAGGTGGTGTACCTCTGTGGCCAATTTATATCCTGTTAAAGAAATGATTTTATCAACATAGAATCAGTTTGACTAACTTCTAGAAAGACAAAAAGTCAGTTTTAAAGTTTTATGTTTATTTGGAATAGAATCTTCAATATGAACCCCTTCCCCAAAATCTCATTCGAAGGAGCCTTTAGACTAAAATTAGCATTAAGGCACAGCTTTCTCATCTACGGTAATGCAGTGAACACCCCAAAGCTTCTTCCATGAAACAGATCTCCAGAACATAGTGGGCAAGAACTAAGAGGAACAGTAGTGAACTATGGGCAGCAAGTGCAGCTAGCATCCCTCAAGTGTGCATGTGGGTGCCAGGCCCTCCTGAGAGCAGGACTTCTCCATGGCCATACACCTGATTCTCACACGGCCACCTGGAGGTCAGTGCTGGTATCTCCTCGAGTGTGCATGTGGGTGCCAGCCCTCCTGAGAGCAGGACTTCTCCATGGCCATCCACTTGATTCTCACACGGCCACCCGGAGGTCAGTGCTGTCAGTGGTCCACATTTGACAAAGGACGAGACTGGCACTGTGAAATAAAATTCTGATTATTTGTGGGGGAATATATGAATATTTTAGTTTGCAAATGCATAAAAAGAAGCAGGCGAGATATTCTCTTAACTGTTTCTGTCATTTTTTCACCATATAGTATTGATGATTTAAAATACTATTCTCATACACTAAGAACATCTTATTAAGTTAGGGGACCTATCTTTTGGATGTTCTATCAAAAAACAGTCATAAAAAATGGCATTTTGTCAGCCATGTTCAAGTGGTAGTAGAGGGGAGGAAACTAATATTTGCTTTTACCTTGACTTTGTAACTTCATTAGAAAATTCTGTATTTTAATATGCATTGTATTAGTCAGGGTTCTCTAGAGAACTGAGCGATAGGATGTAGATAAGGGTACGATTACGAGAGGGGTTACTAGACGGGCTCACACCACCGGAAGCTGGCTGATTCCACAGTGGCCGTCGCGGGCTGGAGAGCTGGGGGAACGGATAGCTGCTCCGTCCACGAAGTTGGGGCTCTCAGAACCAGAGGGATCGTTGGTGCCGACCCAGTCCAGGACCGAAAGCCTGGGGGACTCCCCTGGAGACGTCAGCGCAGAGCGCTTTGGAAGGTTAAGGACGCAGGCCTTGGCCGGCCTCGGGATCGCAGCAGCGGTCGGAACCGCGCAGGGACGGCAGCTCCTGCGGCTGCGTCCTTGTTTTTCCCAGCTTCGGTTTCCATCCAAGCCTCCAGCCTACGATGGCGAGGCCCACGCTTAGGGTGCGCCCCCACTTCCCTGTCCCACACGCCATCATTCCTGGAACACCCTCCTTGAGACCCCGGGAGCCTCGTCTGGCCTCCCGACGCGGTCAGGCTGACATTCAGGTCACCCACACATGCATCTTAAAGAGTCTTTTGTCTTTGGTTATAAAATCATACTTTTTACATTAAAAGTAATACACACATGCTGGTAAAATTATGTAAAACTGTGCAGTGGAAACATTTGAAATAGAGTCCCACTATGATGCTCTTAATAACAGCTGTTAAAGCTTCAGTTTTCCCATTTTGATTATCCCATTCATTAATGGTAATTGTGTTCTAAAATGGAACCACACAGTATGTAATATTTTGTAACTTTCTTCAGTTAATACTCTTCCATGGTAAGACAAGTTCACAAGACCTTTTATTCCACCTCTTGGAGAATTATATTGAGGAATTGGGAAAATTTTGGATTTTTTTTCAAGTTAACTTTTCTAAATAGGACTGAAGCAGCATCTGAAATTATACAAGTTAATGAAACTGCAATGAGTTTATAAGTATATTTTCCTGCCAGTTCATTTCCAAGTTGATTAGAAAATTGCAAACATTCTAAATAGAGTGCACACACTGGGGGGTGAACCCAGGCAAATGTTATATTTAATGCTTTTAGGTTTTAGAATTGTGTGTAAAGGTTTGTAGACCTGTACATATCGATTTGCCCTTTTGAACTGTCTGTTTACCTGTACCTAACCTATACTCCCTCCTTCTGCCCTCCCAGCAAACAAAGCTATGGAAAAAATATGAGAATATGTTAATATTTAATATAGATAAAATATTATTTTTTATGAACTTTTGCAGTTGCTGACTATATATGTTTTTAAAAGATACAATAAATCCTGAAGGGATACTATGTTTCCAATTTAAATTCAGGACTACAGGATTTTTACATTCATTTATCTTAAATGTTTTATTTTTCTAAGCTGAAGACAACAATATAATAATTATATAGTTTTAATTACATAATATAGACACAACAGACTCAGGAGAATGATATCAGTACTATTGCCAACATTTTTATATTTCTTTCTTTTTTTTTTTTTTTTTTGCGGTGCTGGGTATCAAACCCAGGGCCTTGTGCATGCAAGGCAAGCACTCTTACCAAGCTGAACTATCTGCCAGCCCTGCCAACATTTTTAAAAAGCAATTCTTCCCCTGCTTGAAGTGTATCATAGTAGATATTAAGTTAAATTACTTTTTTGTAAGACATGTGGAAATCATCTGTGCTGTTGTTTACAACTGGAAACAAGTCTGTTTGATTCATTCCTTGAGAGCATGGAGAGTGCTCCTTCTCTTCCCAGTGACAACTTTGATAGTTAAGTGTAAAGTCAAAGCAACGAAAATAAATTATATTCAAAGAAGCCCAGACTCTGCGTATCATCCACCTTGTCCATCTTGACTCTATCCTTGCCTGAAAGTAGTAACAATTTTTTCAAAAAGATTTAGTTTATTATTCATTAAGTTAAAAATTAATAGGCAAATGACCTCTCTTCTCCTTATCTTCGACCCTCAGTGTGTAGACTGTATCCTCGACCTGCTTTTGGCTTAGCAGTGCATCCTGGAGGCCAGACCAGAGCAGACAGGGACTCTCCCTTCCCGCTCGGAGCTGCCCAGAGCTGCCCAGAGCTCCAGCCTTTGTCTGTGTTAGTGCTTTTTCCAGTCTCCTATTGCTGGAGGTATGAGTTGTCCACATTCTTTGGCTGTTGTAACTGGTGCTGTAGAGAATGACCTGGTAGGTAAGTCCTTTGGTGTTTCGTTGGTATGCTTTTGCAGTGGCTTCCTGTGAGTGGGGTCGCTGGTTCAGAGGTGGAATACGTGTCCATCTTTTCTGGACATTGTCTCGTTCCATTCCAGGCTCGGCCAGTTAATGTGTGATGTTGTGATAGAAAGTGTGTGTCAGTTCCTGTCTTGTTGTATTTCGTTCTTTGTAGCTATTTTCCAGTCTTTTAACTACTGTTAAAAAACACAAGTACAGTAGTCCTTTATTTAGATAGACCTTGATTTACCCACCCTGTGAAGCCACTAGATGAGCAGGGATTACCATCCTGACTTCCGCCACTTCCTAGGATGTGACTCTGAGCAACAGTTCATCACCTCTGGGCCTTAGCTTCCCTCCTCTTTAAAAATGGGAACAACAATGGTAGAATCTACGTGACAGCATTTCTGTAAGGAGGAGTAAACACGATCATAAAATTTTTTGAAGACTATCCAATACATAGTGAATGCTTTCTAGGTACTAACCTTTATCCTTCTTCAAACAATTGCTCGTGTGCTAAACAGAGTGCTATGATAATATCCTTGACCATACAGTGTGTGTAGTTGTATAGCTGCCTCTTCAGCAAGAGCACCTGCATGTGATTAAGGATAAATTGTTTTAAATTTCAGTAAACATTTACCACACTGCCCTCCCAAAAAGGTAGTTACTAGTCTTTTTAGTTAACTGCCAATCTGATAAGAAAACTCATTGATTACATGAATATTTCTTTATTCATAGGAACGTTTTTTGTAAACTGGTGTCCTTTGCTATTTTGGTCTTTTAAAAACTTTAAGTCTACAAGCATTTTGTAAATTTCTACTAAGAAAGGTAAATAACTGGGTGGCATACAATTTTCAAAGATTGCAGGCTGAGGAAAGGACTGTCGTCGATCAGGGTGAGTGGTGGAACATGGGGAGATGGCTGGGGCGGCTTCCAGGAGGTCACTGAGTCTCCGTGGACTTGCTCTCTCTTTTGAATGTGAGGAGGACGAGGAAAGAACCTTGCACTTCAGGCTTTCTGTCTTCTCTTATGACTGTGGACGCTCACTTTTTGTATGTCCCATCCCTAGCGCTGGGTACAGAGACTCTGTCATGGTCAGGGTTCAGTAGATGTGGGTGAAATCAAACTGCCGTTATGCCACCTCAGGATTCCCAGCACGACAGAGCAGCATACTGGCAGAAAATCGGGGGTGCTGCTCGGGGACACAGGGCCCACTGTGCCTGTCTTGTGGACATGGGCTGTTGGCCATCAGCTGTGTCTGGAAGGGGCTGGTTCGTGCAAGCAGTCAGCTGAGGCCATGGTGGTGTGCAGCCCAGGCAGAGCTTGTTGCCTGGATCGCTGGTCTGTAGCCCAAAGCCCTGGTGTGGCTGTAAGTCCTCAAGCTGGGTCGTTTGGGCGGTGGGGTTAGGTGTCAGAACAGGAGAAGGCAAGGCTTCATGCGTGAACAGTGGGGTTGGGAGATACTGTTAAGAAGCTTAGGGGCTGGGGAGATGGCTCAGTCGGTAGAGTGCTTGCCTTGTAAGAACAAGGCCCTGAGTTCGATCCCCAGCACCCAAAAAACAAACAAATAAGAAAAAAGCAGCTTAGGTCTCAGTAGTGGTTTGAAATGAGCCTGGGAACACATGCAGTGGAAAGAAGGCCTTAATTCCTGGGTCCTTTGGGATTCCGCCTCAGTGATCAGGCGTCAGCTGCAGAGCTCTTGGAGGGCACTCAGGATTGGGCGCGGAAGCCGCGCGGTGAGGTGCTCACTGAAGCCATCTCAGTCCTCCTTTTTCACACGCACATCAGTCTGGGACCAGGACCAGGGTGCGTCTGCAGGCTGAAAGCACAGAGGAAACAAGTGCAGCCACAGGACTGGCATTGCGTGTGGCTCCCCACCCTGCGGCCTCAGCGTCACCCTCAGCGATTCTTGAGGGATAACAAAAGCAGTGTCTTGCATGTGCAGTCAGCTCTTCATTCAAGGTGTTCACGATCTTTCATCGATCATGAACATTTGAAATATGCTGTGTCTTAGCAGCAAACTAAAATGACTTGAAATACAGCAGGAAAGCATTAGCGAAGTGTGAGAGTGTCAGAGTCATGCCAGTGAATCCTGACACTGCTTCCAGAAGACTCTGGAGTTCATTTTTGTAGTAATAAGCACACAGGAAGTTTCTGCTAAAGTGTGTTCATTTCTAGCTCACTGGGACTGTTCTTTCAACTTGTTTCTTCTTACCTAGCAGCTTGTTTATTTGTGAGCAATCCTGGGACTTGTTTTATGGAACAGTGTTTATTTATCTTGTACAAACCCAGTGTGTCTTAGGAGGCCAAGAGCATAAAGAGAGAAGGAAAAATCAGTACATAAGTGGAGTAAGCTTTCCTGCTCCTGAGATGTGAAGGAGCTGCAGTGGGCCCAAGTTAGGCTGTGCGGTAGTTGAGCTGCTAAATCCCAGCAATGTCGGTTCCTACGTAGCATGTGGTGGGGTGGAGGGGGAGGCTGCAGAGGGTCAGCAGCTCACAGAAAGGCCCTTTGTACTTAGAAGTGGTACCACTGGCTCATGGCAGTCTCAGAGTTTGTGCCAGGAACAGGGACATTATTTACAGAACTGGCCTCCTGCTAGAAGAGATGGTACCAGATAGATAAGCCCAGACGCACTGCACTTTCTCTTAACACTGACAATTAAAGCTACAAAAACTGCATGTGAAATCCTTTGTACCCTCGTTCTGCTGGAAAGTGACTGGAGTTAAAAAAAAAAAAACAAGGAAGAGAAAAACCCACTTATATTCAAGGTGTCTTAGCAATTTGGGGAAGGTATTTAAATCTTGGAGGAAAATGACCTGGTATTACCTTTCTTTTGGTGAAGCTCAGTGCAGCTCCTTGAGTGTGAGTATAATAAGTAGTAGCGTGAATAGCAGCAGTTTGCTTTTGTGATTTTTTTCAAAAGAACGGTAGAATCCACAGTACCTCCTCCATGGCGGGGAAGGAACCACCTGTTTTTATTTACCTTACACTGTAAGTTCTTGTTTCACCTTGAACCCTCGTGTCATGAAGCACCTGGCTTTGCTACCTTAGAAACACCCCAGCACTGGACGACAGGTGGCATTGCTGGCACCGTCCTCGCCTGGAGGCCTGGCCCCGTGCCGTCGACTGTCGGTTGTGATGCTGACACTGCAGAGACCCTCCCTGGGGTCTCATGCAGAGCTCTGAAGCCACGTGAAAGCTGCTGGTGCGACACAAGGGTGCACGACTCTGATGGCGGTTGTCACTCCAGGGCCCCGGCGGCTCTCCCAGCAGTGATGCCTCGGCAGCTGATAGCACAGCAAGGAGCAGGGCCGAGGCCTGCAGCGGCCCTTGCTTCCCACGCCTGGCGTGCACACTCTGAGGCTTCCTCAGTCCAGCATTGGAGAACAGAGGAGATGGGGGTTCGCGTCCCTTCCTCTGCTCACAGACGAGGGGCGCAGGGCCGTGTCTGTGGTGCGCGGTGCAGCAGGCACACGTGAAGGATGTTGGAGGAAGCAGCGTGACGTTCTATCAGCAATGTCTGTGTGTTTCCACAGAAGGAGGTGACAAGCAGTCACTTTAGTTTTTATGCTTATGATGCATATAAAATACAGCTTTTGTGTGGGCAGGGAGATTCAGTAAATAACACCTCTCCAAGATAGACACAGTAAGTATTGATTGACTGCTTTTCTTTAAGTCCAGGATCTTCTTTTAATTATATAGGCAAATTATTCGGAAAAATAAGTAAGCTAGACTTGATATAAAAAGCATTCCTTAAATTATTGGAGATTGTTTATTAGAAAATGAGATGTATTGCCAGGTGCTCTGGCGCATGCCTGTAACCAACTCAGGAGGCTGCGGTAGGAGATCATTTGAGGCCAGCCTTAGAAACTCTGTGAGACTGTGTCTCAAAATTAAAAATAATAAGGACAGGGGATGTAGTTGAGTAGTAAGGTACCCTGGGTTCAATTCTAGAAAAAAAGAAAATGAGATCTATATAGTGGATTGAATTATAATGTGTCTGTGTGTTTTAAAAAAATATTTTTACTTGATTTTACTTAACCTCATAATTTGACGGCTCTTACTCATCATCGGTGGTGGCTCTTTGCTTTCTTCCAGGGGCCACATTATCCTGGTTCCAGAATTCAGCCTTCCTTTGGAATACTATTTAATCCCCTTCCTCATCATCGTGGGCATCTGCCTCATCTTGATCGTCATTTTCATGGTAGGTGAAACAACTTTCCGTAATTGTAATAAACGGGGTGTGAATGGACCTACACTGCACTGTGTTGGACAGGGAAGCCCGACAGGGAGGAGGAGCTCGTACTGCATGAGTCCAAGTGTATGCAGTCTGGAATGCAGACGGCACCAGTGAGCAGCAGGGCAGCGGGCACCCTGGGACCAGGGTGAGGGGTGTGCTAGAGGGGGCAGGAGGTCTCCAGGGCCGGGTCCGTCGCTGTCTTGGTAGAGGTTTGGGTTGCACAGATGTGCGGAATTTGTCTGAATCCACCTGATCTCATCCTTGGTTTTGTGCGTTTCATTGTATGTAAATTGTACCTCAAAAAAAAAGAAAAGGAACTGTAAAAAGTATTTAACTCTTAAGTAATGTGGTGTGGGCTTTAGTATTTGGGGGGAAGCCTACTGCAGTCTGCAACTTACTTTGAAAAGTATTGTAAAACATTAAGAAGAATAAGGTAAGACTAGTGAGAGGCAGATAGGAGCAGACGTGTGATAAAAGCATAGTAAGATGTTAATAGGTGGTGGGTGACTGCGTGTTCGTGGTCAGAGTCTTCACCTTCCACCTGGGTGTTCATGGTCAGAGTCTTCACCTTCCACCTGGGTGTTCATGGTCAGAGTCTTCACCTTCCACCTGGGTGTTCTTGGTCAGAGTCTTTACCTTCCTCCTCGGTGTTCATGGTCAGAGTCCTCACCTTCCTCCTGGGTGTTCATGGTCAGAGTCCTCACCTTCCACCCGGGTGTTCGTGGTCAGAGTCCTCACCTTCCTCCTGGGTGTTCGTGGTCAGAGTCCTCACCTTCCTCCTGGGTGTTCGTGGTCAGAGTCCTCACCTTCCACCCGGGTGTTCATGGTCAGAGTCCTCACCTTCCACCCGGGTGTTCGTGGTCAGAGTCCTCACCTTCCTCCTGGGTGTTCGTGGTCAGAGTCCTCACCTTCCTCCTGCGTGTTCATGGTCAGAGTCCTCACCTTCCACCTGCGTGTTCATGGTCAGAGTCTTCACCTTCCTCCTGGGTGTTCGTGGTCAGAGTCCTCACCTTCCACCTGGGTGTTCATGGTCAGAGTCTTCACCTTCCACCCGGGTGTTCATGGTCAGAGTCCTCACCTTCCTCCTGGGTGTTCATGGTCAGAGTCCTCACCTTCCTCCTGGGTGTTCGTGGTCAGAGTCCTCACCTTCCTCCTGGGTGTTCGTGGTCAGAGTCCTCACCTTCCTCCTGGGTGTTCGTGGTCAGAGTCTTCACCTTCCTCCTGGGTGTTCGTGGTCAGAGTCTTCACCTTCCTCCTGGGTGTTCGTGGTCAGAGTCTTCACCTTCCTCCTGGGTGTTCGTGGTCAGAGTCCTCACCTTCCACCCGGGTGTTCGTGGTCAGAGTCTTCACCTTCCACCTGGGTGTTCGTGGTCAGAGTCCTCACCTTCCACCTGGGTGTTCGTGGTCAGAGTCCTCACCTTCCACCTGGGTGTTCGTGGTCAGAGTCCTCACCTTCCTCCTGGGTGTTCGTGGTCAGAGTCTTCACCTTCCACCCGGGTGTTCGTGGTCAGAGTCCCCACCTTCCACCCGGGTGTTCATGGTCAGAGTCCTCACCTTCCTCCTGGGTGTTCATGGTCAGAGTCCTCACCTTCTTCCTGGGTGTTCGTGGTCAGAGTCCCCACCTTCCACCCGGGTGTTCATGGTCAGAGTCTTCACCTTCCACCCGGGTGTTCATGGTCAGAGTCTTCACCTTC
This sequence comes from Sciurus vulgaris, assembly GCF_902686455.1. Classification (NCBI taxonomy): domain Eukaryota; kingdom Metazoa; phylum Chordata; class Mammalia; order Rodentia; family Sciuridae; genus Sciurus; species Sciurus vulgaris. Next base: position 143,351,911 of record NC_136470.1, on the reverse strand, counting down.
CACCTGGGTGTTCGTGGTCAGAGTCCTCACCTTCCACTTGGGTGTTCGTGGTCAGAGTCTTCACCTTCCTCCTGGGTGTTTGTGGTCAGAGTCCTCACCTTCCACCCGGGTGTTCATGGTCAGAGTCTTCACCTTCCTCCTGGGTGTTCGTGGTCAGAGTCCTCACCTTCCACCTGGGTGTTCATGGTCAGAGTCCTCACCTTCTACCCGGGTGTTCATGGTCAGAGTCCTCACCTTCCTCCTGGGTGTTCGTGGTCAGAGTCCTCACCTTCCTCCTGGGTGTTCATGGTCAGAGTCCTCACCTTCCTCCTGGGTGTTCATGGTCAGAGTCTTCACCTTCCTCCTGGGTGTTCATGGTCAGAGTCCTCACCTTCCTCCTGGGTGTTCATGGTCAGAGTCCTCACCTTCCTCCTGGGTGTTCGTGGTCAGAGTCTTCACCTTCCTCCTGGGTGTTCATGGTCAGAGTCCTCACCTTCCTCCTGGGTGTTCGTGGTCAGAGTCCTCACCTTCCACCCGGGTGTTCGTGGTCAGAGTCCTCACCTTCCACCTGGGTGTTCGTGGTCAGAGTCCTCACCTTCCACCCGGGTGTTCGTGGTCAGAGTCTTCACCTTCCACCTGGGTGTTCGTGGTCAGAGTCTTCACCTTCCACCTGGGTGTTCGTGGTCAGAGTCTTCACCTTCCACCTGGGTGTTCGTGGTCAGAGTCTTCACCTTCCTCCTGGGTGTTCGTGGTCAGAGTCTTCACCTTCCTCCCGGGTGTTCGTGGTCAGAGTCTTCACCTTCCTCCCGGGTGTTCGTGGTCAGAGTCCTCACCTTCCACCCGGGTGTTCGTGGTCAGAGTCCTCACCTTCCACCTGGGTGTTCGTGGTCAGAGTCTTCACCTTCCACCTGGGTGTTCGTGGTCAGAGTCTTCACCTTCCTCCTGGGTGTTCGTGGTCAGAGTCTTCACCTTCCTCCCGGGTGTTCGTGGTCAGAGTCTTCACCTTCCTCCCGGGTGTTCGTGGTCAGAGTCCTCACCTTCCACCCGGGTGTTCGTGGTCAGAGTCCTCACCTTCCACCCGGGTGTTCGTGGTCAGAGTCCTCACCTTCCACCCGGGTGTTCGTGGTCAGAGTCCTCACCTTCCACCTGGGTGTTCGTGGTCAGAGTCTTCACCTTCCACCTGGGTGTTCGTGGTCAGAGTCTTCACCTTCCTCCTGGGTGTTCGTGGTCAGAGTCCTCACCTTCCTCCTGGGTGTTCGTGGTCAGAGTCCTCACCTTCCACCCGGGTGTTCGTGGTCAGAGTCCTCACCTTCCACCCGGGTGTTCGTGGTCAGAGTCCTCACCTTCCACCCGGGTGTTCGTGGTCAGAGTCCTCACCTTCCACCCGGGTGTTCGTGGTCAGAGTCCTCACCTTCCACCCGGGTGTTCGTGGTCAGAGTCCTCACCTTCCACCCGGGTGTTCGTGGTCAGAGTCCCCACCTTCCACCCGGGTGTTCGTGGTCAGAGTCCTCACCTTCCACCCGGGTGTTCGTGGTCAGAGTCCTCACCTTCCACCTGGGTGTTCGTGGTCAGAGTCTTCACCTTCCACCTGGGTGTTCGTGGTCAGAGTCTTCACCTTCCACCTGGGTGTTCGTGGTCAGAGTCCTCACCTTTCACCTGGGTGTTCGTGGTCAGAGTCTTCACCTTCCTCCTGGGTGTTCGTGGTCAGAGTCTTCACCTTTCACCTGGGTGTTCGTGGTCAGAGTCTTCACCTTCCACCCGGGTGTTCGTGGTCAGAGTCTTCACCTTCCACCCGGGTGTTCGTGGTCAGAGTCCTCACCTTCCTCCTGGGTGTTCGTGGTCAGAGTCTTCACCTTCCTCCTGGGTGTTCGTGGTCAGAGTCTTCACCTTCCTCCTGGGTGTTCGTGGTCAGAGTCTTCACCTTCCACCTGGGTGTTCGTGGTCAGAGTCTTCACCTTCCACCTGGGTGTTCGTGGTCAGAGTCTTCACCTTCCGTCTGATTGTTTCTGGTCAGTCTTCAGCTTCCACACACAAGGATTTTCATGTTGAAGTGTAAAGGAGGACTGGAGGCTGGAGGATGGGGATGATCTGGTGCTTTTCCAGCAGGGGGTTGGGCACACTCCACAGCTGTAGTGCGGGACACCTGGCTCCATTGTTCTCGTTCTTTTGGGTTGTGGTGGACGTGTCCAAAAGCCGATGGGTGACACGATAGGGGGACAGCAGAGGAGAATCTCTCTGTATTCTCTTCACACATAGTCAAAGAAATTTGCAAAAATACAGAGCAATACCACTGTTCTAAATTTTTGCTTATTTTTCATGAAGAATATATCAATATCCAGTGAGTTTATTGTCATTTTGAAGTTATAGATTAATTTAGAGGTCGAGTTCCGTTTTTGAAATGTTTGATTTCCGATGGCTTTTTTTTAAGTTGATGTGGGTCCTTCACATCCACAGGTGTAGTCATTTTTCTGCCAGTCTTTGTGTCTTCTGTTATCCTTATTACATAAAGGTCTGTCTTCGCTATTACAGAAGAGATTTTTGAAGTTGCAGTTCTAACTAGTCATTACTAGGACATGAGAGCATTGATGGTTTTTAGCCATCAGCTTTTAACTTTGGAGCACTGTTAGGGTCACAGGAAGTTTCACAGCGTTCCTCGCATCTCCCTCGAGTTCCCATTGTGGTCTGTCAGAAGCAGGAAACTCAGTGGGACGTTCCCATCAACCAGACTCCAGCCGTTGCTTGGATCTCACCAGCTTTTTCATTCTTGTGCTGCTTCTGTTCCCGGATGCAGCCTGGTGTTCCATGCTGTTTGTCACTCCTCCCTGGTCTCCCCTGACGGGCAGTTCTCAACTGCCTTGTTCTTCAGGGACTTGGTAGTCTGAGGACTGCAGGCCAGGTGTCCGCATGAAGATCTGCCAGTCTGATTGTTTTCCTTGTGATTAGACTGGGTTAAGTTTTTCAGAAGGAGTATCAGCACAGAGCTGAAGTGGTGTCTTCTTAACAGGGTCAGTGGGTACGTGATATCCACCTAACAGCCCTGATGTGAACCTTCTCCATCGGCAAGGCAGTGCGGCCCAGTTCCTCCATTATAAAGTTAATGTTTTTCCTTTCTTCTGCTCTTCCTTTCTTTAGAAACGAGGCACCATGTGTAGCCTACTCTAAAGGTGAGGAGGTAGGAATCAAGCCCCACCTCTTTGGAGCAGGAAGTATCTAATATATTATTTGAAATACTTCTGTAAGGAAGATTTTCTCTGTTCGGCATTAATTTGTTCATTATCATTTATATTAGTATGCACTCAGGTATATTTATTTTATGCTTGGGTTTAAACTGACGCTACACTATTTTTCTTATTTAACGTGTTTGAGTCCTATATTCCTTTTACTTGACCCCCGTCCTTTTGTGTATTTAGACTTCTTTTTTATTAGTGCATCATAGGTATACTTAACAGTGGGGTCATTTTGACTGATCATAAATGCATATAGCATAATTTGCTCCATTGCAATCCCCAGTGTGCCCTCTTCCTTCCCCTCTCCCTACCACTGCTCTGTTGGTCCTACTTCCTTTAATGAGATGTTTTGATTGGCACGTGACAGTTGAGTCCCTGTGGTGTGTGCACAGCTGCGCACCTCGGATGGGCTGCCTCCCTCCGTGGCGCCTGCCTCCCATGCCTCCCTCTCGGGCCTCCCATGCCTCCCTCTCGGGCCTCCCTCCTGCCTCCTGCCTCACCCCTTCCTCTCCAGGGTTCCTCTTCTGTGCTGCAGGCTCATCTCGAATTTTCCTTGGCACAGCCCTGAAATCAGCCATTTTTCCTAGAAAGAAAATTCCTTTGCTAGAGAGCTATAAGGAGAAACCAAGATTTCTGCATTGTACATCTTTGATTTTTATATATTAATCATATCCACAAACTTGCTGGAATCTCCTATTTTGGTAATTTGTTGATATTCTTGGGTTTTCAGTGTAAAAGGAAGGATGTATAGAAAATTTGAAAATGAACAACAAAAATGCCTCTGGCAGATTAGGTGTAGATGTAAACATCTTTAAGCTGATAAGGATTATTGACTAAAAACTTAGAATAAACATTGTTAAATAGTGGCATAATAGAAGACTTCCCTGGAAAATCAGAACAGAAACTGGATAACTGTTATTGCACCTCTTCATACTTAACATGGTGCTATATTTTTTTATAAAACCAGTGGAAAAAGCAGAGTGTTAAAAATAAAGCAGATTTTTTTTTTCTTATTTAATGGGTATTTTATATCTCTCTTCTGTGTGTTGGTCTTTTACTCTGTTCATGTGTTGGGTGACATGAATCTGTTTTGTAAAATTTAAACATCCTGGTGTTCTGGGAATACTATTTGGTCATGTGTGTAAGTTTGTCTATATTTTTGGATTATTTACATTTCTTCCATTTGGATATAGATGCAAAATTTTCAAAGTATTGACAATCTGAATATCCAGGTAAGAAAAATCTTTAGTTTTATGGAGTCGGAATAACCTGGACAATCAGAACTCAGACATCCCTGTGAGTGCTGTGGGTGGAACTGTAAGGTGGCACATCCACTCATAGAAAACAGCATGTCAGTTCTTCAGAAATCACTGACGGTCTGACAGTGACGCCTCTGTGTATCATGCCAAACAGACTTGAAAGCAAGGACTTGAATGTAACTTGTGAATTCATGATGATCTTTTACAGTAGCCAGGGTGGAAGCAACCTAAGTGTCCGTTACAGAGGAACAGATAGGCGGAGTGTCGCGTGTGGGCAGTGAATGGTCCGCACGAGAGAAAACTGAGCCCGCAGCAGTGCCTGGCAAGCGAGAGGACTGCTGTCATCACGGGCAGGCCGCGCAGCACAGGTGCTGCCTGAGCCCCTTGACCAGGTGGTCGGATGGCAGAAGCAGAAAGCAGAGCAGTGGTTACCAGGCCCGGGGAGGGAAGAACGGGCCTGAGGTGTGATGGGCAGAGTCGGTTTTGCAAGTGGAGAGTTGTGTGGCTGGTGGTGGTGGTGGGAAAGCAGCAGTGTGAGCTAAGACGTGGTGAGGCGGTGAAGCATGTGCATTTTTACCATGATTTTAAAGACACAGAAATAGCCAATATGAATTATTCTAGCTCTGTTAAACTAAAGCTCTCCTTTATTTTCTCTTTTCTGAAAGTTTTTTTTTAAATATAAAATTGAGATTTATCTTCTACATGATTTCTTGGTGGACGTTGCCTATAAAATCATCTAAGTCTAGTGACCGCTCTGATAGTCATGTGGATGTTCAGCTATTTTTCTGCTCCTCACTGAAGTATGTTTTCAAGAAATCATTTTGAAGACCGTGGGACAGAGTGATCTGTGCTGTCCATGTGCTCCTGCCTTCAAGAGCGTCTCCACAGACGTGGAAGCCGTCTCTGTTGTCTGTGTTGGCAGAAGTCACCTGTCTTCTCGTCTTCCAGAGAAGTAGACCTCAGTGAGTGCGTGTTTATTCTGCGCCCACGACAGACCTGGGCAGGCACTGCTCTAGGATCTGCAGATTCCTCACTGAACAGAAAGCCTAAAGTCCCTGCTGTCAAGCAGCTGGAATCTTAGTAGAGCTTAGATTCTAGATGCTCTGCTTTCTCTCTTATCTTTGTTGTGCACTCTGCTCTTGTGACAATTGGTATCATTGGTATCTTCTTTCTTCCACTTAGTCATATTCATTTTCTCACTTGTTCATCTGAACGCTTACTAACTTTTTCTTTCTAATATATGTATGTGTTATGAATTTATCTTTTACAATAACTTTAGTTGCAACCCATAATTTGGATAAGGAATATTTTATTCTCATTTGATTTAAATTTTAAAGTTTTACTGATATGTATCTCCGTGCCTCTCTTGATGTTTGCATCCATGTGAGGGGGAGCTCAATGACTGCCACTCCTTGCCCCTCTCTGCCCGTTTACGGATTCCCTCTTGGAGGAGAGGAAGTGTCTCTGGCTGTGTGGCACATGGGAAGAGTGCGTCGGACAGACTTCTCAGCTTCACCTTCTTTCCTTGGGGACTAGGCTTTCGCGGGGCGGGGTGCTCATTCAGGTCCTCCAGGTTGGTTCTGCAGTGCTGGGGCAGCACGTGGCATGGCCGTCTGATTGCTTAGCACAGCTTAACTGCGGCTCAGCTGGAAGTTGTTCTCCAGTGAGTAAGTTACTTCATCTTCCTCCATCTGCCAGTTTACCGTCTCATTTCTCATGTTGCTTGGAATCTAGGTGGAAGAGAAGCACCAAGGATACAGGCCCTGGCAGAAACTTTTGGTTATCCATTATGATCTGTTCTGTGACTGAATTATTTAGTAAAATTTTAAACTTCTAGAATACATATATTTTACTATCTTTTCCTTTTAATTTCTACTTCAATTGCATTGTCTTCAGAAAACATTGTATGTTAGAGATTTTTTGGTTATTTTCAGACACTTACTTTGTAGCAGGTGTGGTTAAATTTTTAAAATACTAACCATGTACAAAAAGATCAGTAGAACGCAGAGTTATATGTCCATTGGTTCAAATTTGTTGTTTTGTTTTGTTTAATTTTTAAAAGATTCTAACATCTTTATTATAATATAATTTACACAACATAAAAGTGACCCATTTGAAATATGCAATTTAATTCTTAGTATATCCACAGGGTTGTGCGGTCGTCACCATAATTGTCTCTAGTTCCTTTTCATTAGGTTTTCTAAAGCACTGCTAAGCAATAAAACTATAGTGTGATTCACATTTTATTGTTATTTTAAATCTTTTGATAGTCAAATGAAAAAGGTAAAAAATTGGGAGGTTAGTTTTAATGTTTATTTAACTTAATAAATCTAAAATCTATTTCAACATTCAATTAATATAATCATAGTTATACATTCTCTACACTATGAGTTTGCAATCTGATGTGTATTTTATACTTAAAGCACACTGCAATTTTTAAAAATTTTAGTTTTAAAATAAAAATACATAAAAACAAAATTGCACAGGCTAACGGATCCCATGTAGTAATGTTCAGTACGTGTGTACAGTTTCAGCAGGGTCAGAACTGTCCGCCTCCTCAACGCTCATTCGTTCTTTGTAGTGGAAACTTCCAGCCCTTTCTTCTCGCTCTTTGAAATGTCGTAGCCACTGTCCTGGGCCGGCCACAGAGCTTCTCGCCCCGCCTGTGCGTGCACCTGCGGCCATTGCTTCCAGCACTCCACTGTGGCTGGCCTCTGGCACCCACCACCCTGCTCTCCACTGCGGGGCGACCATATTAGATTCCACTCGAGGGACCACGGGGTACTGCCTTCCTGCGCCCGGGTGCTTCGCGTGGCACAGTGATGTCCACTTCCGTCCACATTGTCACACATGGCAGGGCTTCGCTCTGTGCCGTGTTGTCCACTCCTCAGGCGATGGACACTTCGGTCATGCCCATTTTTGGCTTTTGCGGATAGAGCTGTGGAGAACACGGGCATGCAGGTGTCTCTTAGGAGCCGATTTCATGTCCTGTGGGCAGACCCCAGTGTGGGCTTGCGGGTCAGGTGGTAGTCCTCTGCCTCTCGGGCGTCTCATGCTGTTTTCCACAGTGGCAGTGCTGACCTCGTCCCTTCAGCATGGGCAGGGCTCCCTGTTCTCCACCTCTGCCGGCATAGGCTGCGTTCAGTCTTTGGTGTCTGCCGTTCTTACTGGGGTGAGTCGATACCTCATGGGCTTCGGTTTGCACTTCCCTGGTGGTCAGTCATGCTGAGCCTTTCTCATGCACCAGCTGCCACTTCTATACCTTCGTTTGAAAAATGTGCTTTTAGATCTATTACCCATTTTTGAGATTGGGATGTTTTTGTTAGATTTTTGGTGTTCCTTACGTATTCTGCCCAGCAACTGTCAGTTGTGTGGTTTGCAAATATTTTTCCCTACTTCGTAGGTTGTCTCTTCACTCTGTTGTTACCTTTTGCTGTGCAGAAGGTTTTAATTAGATATAATCCCATTTGTCTCTTTTTACTTTCATTTTCTGCACCTTTGGAGTCTCGTCCAAAAAATTCTTGCCATTCCTATGTTATGAAACATTTCCCTTATATTTTCTTGTAATAGTTTCATAGTTTCAGGTCTTACATTTAAGTCTTCAAGTCCATTTTAATTTATTTTTGTAACCGGTGAGAGGAGTCTAGCCTCATTCTTCTGCATGTGAATATCCAGTTTTCCCAGTGCCATTTATTGAAAAGAAAGCCTTACCGCCTGTGTCAAAAATCAGCTGGCGGTAGATGCCTGGGTGTACTCTGAAGCCCTCTGCTTTCCTGTTCTGTGTGTCTGTGTCGGCAGTGCTGCTGCTTCCGTTACTACAGCTTTCAGGCATGTTTTAAGTCAGGTCTCTAATGCCTCTGCTTTGTTGTTTTTGCTCAAAAGTGTTTTGGCTATTTAGTGTTTTTTGTGGTTCTGTATGAATTTTGATAAGGTTCTTCTCTGATTCTATGAAGAATGCCATTGGTATTTTGATAGAAGTTGACTTGACTCTGTCAGCTGTTTTGGGCAGTGTGCATTTTGGCAGTATTGGTCCTTCCATCCATGAACACAGCTGTCTTTCTAGTTTTGTGCATCCTCTTTAATTTCTTTCATCAGTGTTCTATGATTTTCTTCCAGAGACCTTTCATGTTTTAGCTTGATTTGTTCCTAGTTATTGTTTATTTATTATTGCTATCACAGTGGGATTGCTTTGCTGCCTCCTTTGGGCACATCTTAGTTTGGACTGACTGCTCCGAGTGCTGATTGGTGACGTTCCTGGCGCCTGCACCCTGGACGGCACAGGTCTGGAGTCTTCCACGCTTTTTGTCTGCTCCAGTTTAAATTGCTGAGCCTGTGGCTCATGTGTCTCATCCACAGCTTCGTTGTTTTCTGGTGGGGTTCCTTTGTGGTCTCTTCGTTTTGTAACTGGGGATCGAAGCCTTGGCTTTGTGAATGCAGGCGGACACTTTGCCGCTGAGCCAGTCCAGCCCAGCCCTGCTGTTTTCTGAGTGAAGGGCCCTTACTGTCGTTGTCGTGACGGTCTCTGTCTTGGAACACCGCTTTTCTTTGCATAATGTTGCCCATGGCATATCTTTGCCTATTTTTTTTTTTTACTTTTATTTTTGCCTTAATGTGTCATTCAGTCAATAGCATATAGTTGGAATTTTTTCCTTATACAGTGCTGTGTTTCTTTAAAAAAAGAAACTGGTGAACCTGATTGAGGTCACACATATATCTGGGTTATTTCATATGATTAGCATTTTATTTTCTTGGTCTTCTGTCTATACTTTTACTTTCTCTTGTGACTTGAAAGCTTATGTTGCTATTCTTTAATGGTATTAAGCTTTTTAATTTTTTTTAAATTTTTACACATTTTGGTTCATTGTACACAAATGGGGTACAACTTTTCATTTCTATGGTTGTACACAGTGTAGATTCACATCATCATGTAATCATACATTTACGTACTGCCGCTTGCCACCGATCAGCGGGACAAATGACACGTACTCTTCAGAAGTTCATGAAGCAGCTTCCGCTTTATTCGGATAACACCCTCAATATATAAGCAGTCTCATGCATAAGCAATTGTAACCAGATATGTCCATCCAATCCTATTAAAGGTCAAGTGATCACGAGCTCAAGCACACATGTAAGATATATCTGTCCACGCGCTAGGTGGCTGAACCAATTATCATACAGCCAATGATAAACGCTTCCTGTTTTTCTCAAGGCGCGTTCAGCACGCCCTTTGGCTCTCTGCCAGTCGCCATCTTGGATGCATGTGGCGTAACCCTGGGCCCCGGGTCTCGCCCGCCACAACATACGGTGATACTGTTTCATTCTACTATCTTTTCACCCCCACACCCACCCCATTTTCCTCTATATCATCCAGAGTTCCTTCATTCTTCTCTTACTCCCCACCACCCTCTTTTATTATATGTCGTCATCCACTCATCAGAGAGAACATGGGCCTTTGGTTTTTTGGACTTGGCCTATTTCACTTAGCATATTTTCCAGCTTCATCCATTTACCAGCAAATGCCATAATTTTATTCTTTTGTTGCTCGGTAATATTCCATTGTATATATATACCACAGTTTCTTTATCCATTCATCTATTGAAGGGCATCTCGGTTGGTTCCACAATCTGGCTATTGTGAACTGAGCAGCTGTGAACATTGATATAACTGTGTCACTGTAGTTTGCTGATTTTAAGTCCTTTGGGTATAAACTGAGGAGTGGAATAGCTGGGTCAAATGGTGGGTTCATTCTAAGTTTTCTGAGGAATCTCCATACTGCTTTCCAGAGTGGGTGCACCAATTTGCAATTCTGCCAGCAATGTATGCGTGTGCCTTTCTCCCCACATCCACACCAACACTTATTATTGTGTGTGTTCTTGATAACAGCCATTCTCATTGGAATTAGATGAAATCTTGGGGTAATTTTAATTTGCATTTCTCTAATTACTAGGGATGATAAGCACTTTTTCATATATTTGTTTATCACCTGTAGATCTTCTTCTGTGAAGTGTCTGCCCTGTTCCTTAGCCCATTTATTGATTGGGTTCTTTGTAGTATTGGTGTAAAGTTTTTTAAGTTCTTATAAACTTTAGTTTTATAACTAAAGAGATTAGTGCCCTGTCTGAAGTGTCTCATACTAGACAAAGGTGGCAAAAACTTACAATGGAGAAAAGACAGCCTCTTCAACAAATGGTGCTGGCAAAACTAGAAATCCATATGCAGTAAAATGAAACTAAACCCCTATCTCTCACCTTGCACAAAACTCAACTCAAAATGGATTAAGGGTCTAGGAATTAGACCTGAGACCCTGCACCACATAGAAGAAAAAGTAGGCCCAATCTCCATCACATTGGCTTAGGACCAGACTTCCTTAACAAGACTCCCATAGTGCAAGAAATCAAAGCAAGAATCAATAAGTGGGATGGATTTAAACTGAAAAGCTTTTTCTCAGCAAAAGAATCAATCAATAAGGTGAATAGAGAGCCCAGGAGTGGGAGAAAATCTTTTGCACACACTTCAGAGTATTAAACTTTTAAAAACATGTATTCCGTATGATCGGCATATTATGAACCATACATATTAGATCGCAGAATTCGGTCGGTTGGTTCTCTCCTTCACACACACACGCACTGCTGTGGAACCACAGTGCAATCAGGGCAGCAAAGCGCCTGTCACCTCAGCAGTCTCCGCTCCTGCAGAACCCTTCTCGCCCCTGGCAGGTCGTCCTGCACGTCCTCCCCCTGCCCCATCACCAGCCACAAATCTGGTTAGTACACTGTGAACTAGTTTGCTTTTTCTGCAGTTTTACGTTGCCAAATTATAGAGTGTGTGTACTCTGTGTCTGCTTCTTCATCTTGGCATGACTGTGAGATCCCTCTCACTCGAGATCCCTCTCACTCGAGATCCCTCTCACTCGGTGCACTGGCTTCGAGATCCGTGTGTGTCGCTCGGTGCACTGCCTGGCCACCCTTCTTGTTGCTGAGTCCTGTCCTGCTGTGTGCATGTCCAGCACCCGTCCCTTTGCCTGTTGCTGAGTCTGGCTGTGTCCAGGTGCTGACTGGGGCAGGTCGAGTTGGCATGGGCACTCACGTCACGTGGCGTGGACACTTGCCTTCCTTCCTGTGGGGCGGGGGTACCTAGGAGTGAGTCAGTGATGTGCTTCTGTAGCTGCACGAGGACTGGCCACAGCAGCTGTGCCGTGGCGTCTGGCAGGAGTAAATGGGAGTGGGTTCCTGGAGTGTGGCGCCTTAGGCGTCTGGCCTGGCTTCAGGGGCCCGGCTCCCGTGTTCGAGTGATGCCGCGCTCGGGGTGCCTGTTTGTATGTGTGCATCTTCTCTCAGTCCCAGCTCTTCATCATGGCATGATCAGCTGGTGGCATTTCTTAAATGAGTTCTGAAAGTTCTTGGTACATTCTGGGTACGAATTCCTTATCCTGCGTGCAGTGGGGAAGCGTTCTTTCCCAGTCTGCGAAGTCTTTGATCTGCGGACAGAAGGCCTCAGCCTTGACGTGGACAGACTGTCCCATTTCCTTGATGGGTGGTGTTTTGGGTTCTGGTCCTGTGGATTCCCTTTTCTTCTTGAAACCCTAGCAGTTTATTTATAAAGTGTTTTGTGTGTTTCCTCTTACGTTTCTAATATATGTAGTAGATGCATTTAATATCATGTCCATTATGCTGCTAGATCAAAAAGTGCAGTGACTAATAGATTTATGTTTGAAAAGTTTATTAGTGTGTATCGTGTTTTTTTTTTTTTTTTTTTTTTTTTTTTTTTTGTGGCGGTGCTGGGGATTGAACCCAGAGCCTTGTGCATGCAAGGCAAGCACTCTACCAACTGAGCTATGTCCACAGCCCTACTTTGTATCTTTAAAGGAATCTCAATTTCTCATTCTTTTTGACCCATCAAGGTCTTTGTAATATGTAGTCTATTATCTGTATTTTTGTAAGCAAGCAGTTATAGGTTATTTGTAATGTATCAGTAAGTTAAAAATGATTAAGGTCAATAAATAAAAAATTCAAAAGATAATATATGACTAATCACATTTAATTTAATGCTTTATAATATTATTATAATTAGGATGTAAATAAATTGAGTAGTTTGCAGCAGCTATACAGAAACTTAAAAGATACTGTTATTTTAATAGCCATTTCTATTTGCATGTTTAATTTCTGCCTTTTTTTTTTTTTTAAAGATCACAAAATTTGTCCAGGACAGACATAGAGCTAGAAGAAATAGACTTCGTAAAGATCAACTTAAGAAACTCCCTGTACATAAATTCAGGAAAGGTGAGTGCACGTCTTATCCTCTAAGTACGAGCGCTGGCTCCAGGGTGCGGGAGGCCACCCTCTTCCTCCTTGCCAGCGCCGCCTCTGCCTGATCCTGAGGAGACGGTGGCTCAGGGAGCGCTGGCGGGAGGTGGTCCTGCCCAGGTGCTTGGAAAGCGGGAGGGGCGCTCAGACCACAGAGTACGGAACGGCAGTGAACCGCCCGGAGTGCGTCTGACCACCCGTGGCTGCCACCAGCTCTACGCTGCGAAGGGCCAGGTGGTGGCCCTTTCCTCTCTTTCCTGTCACGTGCCGTCATACGTGGCATGGACGGAAACACAGGTGGCAGTTATGGCTCTGCTCACCCGTGTCCTCTCATCTAGCTGTCCCTTCCCCGTGGTGGGACGGAGCCGGGCTCCATGCTGAGAGCGGCCCAGGCAGGGCCCTTCTCTCCGGGGAGCTTGACACAGGCCGCGCTGTGGACCTGTGGCTGGTGCTTCCCAGACCTTTGCTGTTGTGCAGCAAGAACGTTCTGTTTTCTCTTTCAGCAGAGAGAGTGTAGGAATGAAGGGGAGAAACAGACGGTGGCATCAAAACGTTTCTGCAGAAGTTTTATTTTCCCAATAAAATGTTTTAAAGATATTTTTTATTGCAGTTGGACACAATGCCTTTTTATTTATTTGTTTCTTTTATGTGGTGCTGGGGATCAAACTCAGTGCCTCAATGTGCTAGGCAAACTCAACCACTGAGCTGCAGCCCAGCCCTAAAATGTTTTCTTACCATTTACAGTTACCATTATTTATTTAAAAAAAAATTAACAAGAAAAAGGAACGTCAGGTTAAAATGACCACGTAGACAAATACTTACGTGAAACTGTAGTGAACTGTGATTACAGAGGATGAATTGGGTATGACTTTATTCAGGTCATAATGTAATAAAAACTAGTTTTAGGAATCACTCATTAAAGCTCAATTTCGTTTATTTTTTGTGTTTCTTAAACCCAGAAAAAAACTCTTTTAAAGAGACAGTGTTAAGATTGCCTGGGTTGGGCTGGGGATGTGGCTCAGTGGGTAGAGTGCCTGCCTGGCAAGCACAAGGCCCTGGGTTCAATCCCCAGCACCGCAAAGAAGAGAAAAAAAAGATCGCCCTGGGTTAAAAAGACAGCCAGAGTTGGCTTTTCCCCTGAGAAAGGTGAGTAGCCCCGCAGAGCGTCCGACAGGAGAGACAACAGCCACGTTGATATTAAGAGGAGCTCTCTGTGCTGAGGAACAGACTTCAGAGGGTCAGAGCTGAAGCAGCCTCCAGTGACGTGCACGTGGCCTGGAGCAGAGCGGTGGCACTGAGGAGTGGAGACACTTCCTTTAGGATGTGCCGGGGATGGAGCCGCCGGGTCTGCTGAGGGACTGGCTGTGGGGCAGGAGAGGCCAGGATGGCCCCGCTGAGTGTGGTCTGAGCTGTGGGCAGGATGGACCTGCAAAGTAAGAAGGGCCCTTAGACAAAAGGCGGGATGGTCATTCTGGCAGAGCAGGTTTGGGGGATGTTGGGAGGGCGCTTTGGACGTGGGATTTCAGGTGTCCCCTCGTCAGTTCAGGTGAGTGTGGAGCGTAGGAAGGGGACAGAACGGGAAGTACGGGCATGAGAGGAGTTGAGCGTGAGGCTGCTTGAGATGAACGCGCGTGTGAGCACAGGGCGAATGATACTGAAGCCTGGGAAACCGGCAGTAAGAAGAGGAAGAGCCAGCAGCGGAGATGAGGAGTGACCGGTTAGGAGAAGGGTCACGGAGCATGGTTTCCCAGAAACCCCGTGGTGCAGATCTGTCGGGGAGCCAAGAGGGAGAAGCTGTCGGTGCTGGCCCGTCGACAGGAGCCAGGAACTGCAAGGACAACGCCGTCTTGGTGAGCAGTTGGACAGGAGTGGGCAGCCAACCTCGCTTTGCAGTCATGGCTGTGAACCGGTCAGTCAGTGCCGCCGAGTGTGTCTCTAGCAGTGTTCGTTTGTATAGAGACGTGTTCATCTTTATCAGCCCTTTTCTATTAAAATGCGAAGTACAGCAGATAGAAAGAATAGGAGGTAAGGTGTGTATTTCTGGAAACACCCACACGTCCATTAAGAAGTGGACATCCGCAGCACGCGGACCCCACACGCCCTGTTTGAGGTGCGCTCCTTCCTCCACGGGCAGTTCTGGCCTGGCTCGGGTGCTCTGTTCCTTGCCTCTCCTAGGTCTCACCACGTAGGTGTATGTACCCAAACAGATGCTTTAATGTTGCCTGTTATGAATTGTACTTTTTCTTCCCTCGTCCGTTAACATTTTTGGTCAGGTTGATCTCCCTTATTGCGTTTAGGTGTAGCTTATTCACTTAGTAGACATTTGAGTTCTCCTCAGTTTAAAGCCATTGTAGACCATGATTTTGAGAACATTTTGTACGTGTGTGCTGATCCACGTGCACCTGAATTTCTTGAGAGCAGGTAGAAGCACATTAGGTGGGTCTTGGCATGCGCCTGTCTTCAGCTTTATTTGGTATTGCACGTCACCTCCAGAGTCCCCACTCCCCCAGCACTATAGAGAAGTTCTGTTGTTCCGCGTGTTCACCCACATCGGGTCAACAGTCTCGATTTTAGCCACTCTGGTGGGTTGATAAGTATGTCTCCCGTGGCCTTGATTGACAGCTCCTTCTGGTGGACTGATAAAGATGTCTCATGTGGCCTTGATTGACACCTCCCGCGTGCCTGTGAGGGAAGTGTCTGCTCATTTTGTCCTGCCTGGGTCTTCACTTCCGTGGAACACCTGTCCATTTTTGTTCCACATGCTCCCCGCCCCTTTCTACCTTGGGGGGTTCTTTCTGTGTTCTTACACCCCTGGAGTTGCACAGGTGTGGTTCAGGTCTCCGTGTTCTAACTTTTGCTGGCTTGCAGCTTTCAAGGCCTGACGTTCTTGGCTTTCGTGGTAGTGTCCTTGTGCATTTTAAAGCACTCCTCTCCACTCAGACTTTATTTGGTACTGTCTCCTGAAAGCTTGTACTTTTACCTTTCATGTTGGGTCTTTAATTCACCTGAACTGATTGTATAAAATTGGA
This sequence comes from Sciurus vulgaris, assembly GCF_902686455.1. Classification (NCBI taxonomy): domain Eukaryota; kingdom Metazoa; phylum Chordata; class Mammalia; order Rodentia; family Sciuridae; genus Sciurus; species Sciurus vulgaris. Next base: position 143,336,114 of record NC_136470.1, on the reverse strand, counting down.
GTCCAATTTAAGTGGGTTTTTTTCCCCAATTTGATACTTTAACTTAAGGAGATCTGATTGTCCCAGAACTGTTGAGAATGCACTCTTGTTTGTTCCTGGACTCCCTGGTCTTACTGCTTACGCAGACATCATAGCACACTGCCTCCGTTGCAGCAGGTGTGAGTTACATCCCACAGAACTGGTCCCACCTCTGCCTCTGCAGCAATCTTCAGCTGTGCTTGACATCACACTTTGATGTAAAGTTAAAAATAGATTTGTCAAGTCCACCCTACTTCCAAACATCTCTATAACTTATTGTATTCATTTTTAAATGTAAAATACATATAACATAAAATCTGTTATTTTAACCATGTAAGTTTCACAGTTTTATTAAGCATATTGTTATGCAACCATCACCACATTCATCTCAAGAATTCTTCATCTTCCCAAGTTGAAATGCCACACCCATTAAACAGCCAGTCTCCACTTCCTCCTCCCACCAGTCCGTGGTAGCCCCATCCTGCTGTCTGTGAAGTTACCTCCCATGAGTCCAGCCAGTTTCTGACTTACTTCACTTAGCCTTATGTTCTCAGGGATCATGCATGTTGTATCATCTATCAGAATTTCTTTCCTTTTTTGCTGCCAAGTAATATTCCATTTTATGTTATTGCCACATTTTGTCTATGTATCCATTAGTGGACACTTGGGTTGTTTCAACCTTTTGACCATTTTAAATAATGGTACAGTGAACACTGGTGTAACAAGGTCTGTTCAGATCCCTGGGTTCAGCCCTCTGGGGCATAGTTCAGGAGTGGTGTTGCTGACCTGTGGGCAGCTGCTGCAGTCCCTGTGACTCACCTTCCCAGCAGCAGTGCCCGGGGTCCGAGCCTCTACACCTGTGTGCCCTGCGTTTGTTGTGGTCACAGTCAATAGTGGATGTGAAGTGGCATCTCATGACTTGGTTTGCAGTTCTCCAGTGATGAATGCTGAACATTTTCCTGCGCTTACTGGCTGTTTGGCGGGCCTTGAACTCGAAGTCCTCCTGCCTCAGCCTCCCCAGGAGCTGGGATCACAGTGTGTGCCACCGTACTCCAGATTTCCTCCTCTGATGGCTCTGCTGGGCCTCTGCACTGTGCCACTCAGGGCACCCTGGGCATTCTCACCCTGTGGGTGTCTTAGAGGAGAAGCTCTCCGTCTCGGTCGAGGACGATGACTGTGGGCTTTTGTCATGTTGAGGTGGTTTCCTTCTGTTCCTGGATTACGGAGTGTATTATGAAACGGGTGAATTTTATTTGCATCAGGTGAGATGGTTCTGTGGGTCTTGCCCTTCATCTTAACGTGGTGTATTACGTAGATTGATTTCCATACCTGAACCACCCCATTCCCGGAACAGATCCCACTTGGTCATGGTGTGTGATCCTTTTACTGTGTGTTGAATTCCACTTTCTCGTATCTCGCTGGGAATTTCTACATCAATATTTATAAGGAATGCTGGCCTGCAGTGTCCTTCCTTGCAGTTCTGTGCCAGGGTCGCGCGGACCTCGTAGGAGGAGCCTGGGCTGTTCCCTCCTCCGTTAGTCTTTGGAAGAGTGTGAGAAGGGTTGGCGTTAATGCTTTTTAAATGTGCCTCCCTGGTAAGGGACAGTACTTGTACCAGCTCAGTCTTAAATTCGTTGATCCTTCTGGGGCCGGACGTGTGCCTTGGAGACTGTCCACGCACGTGAGGCGACACCTGCCCACTGTCCCAGGTGGCCTTCTGTGCTGGCTGCCCAGCTGCCCGCAGTGGGGTGACCCGCCTCCCCACACGCTCTGCACGCCTTCGCACTGGCTCGCGACCGGCCTCTGCCTTCGCCCTTCAGCCTTGGCCACTCGTGCCGGGGTGGCCCTGGGTTTGCCATTGTTGATTTTGCTGGCCAGCTGATGGCTTCGCGGCACACGCCATCCTTTGTCCGTTTGCACGGTGTCTGCCTTAAAGTAGCAAGAACTCGTGCCGCCTTCAGCTTCTTTTTCCACTCCAGTCACTTGTCAACCATGCGTGCGCCTGGATCCGGGCTAGCCTGTGCGGACGCCTGGAATCGGTCTAACCTCGCTTATGCCGGGATCCGGGCTAACCTATGCTTATGCCCGGATGTGGTCTAACCTATGCGTGAGCCCAGATGTGGTCAGTTCTACTTGTGTGCCTGGATGTGGTCTAACCTATGTGTGTCCCCCACGTGGTCTAACTTGCTCCTGGATGTGGTCTAACCTACATGTATGCCTGGATGCAGTTCCTAATAGTATGTCTTGTGCTTTAATTCCTGTAGTTAGTCTGTGTCTTTGAATGGGTTTATGTACTACATTTACATTTAAAGTAATTTCTGACATAGACTTCTTATACTATTAATTCTTTTTCTGTCCTATAGCATTTTTCTCCTCCTGATATATTTCTCTTTGTTGTTTGTGATTTTATTTTTTGTAGTGACATCTTTTTGGTTCACTTCTCATTTTCTTTTGTGTATATTTTATACAGAATTTCTTTGTGGTTACCTTTGTATTATATAAAGTATCTTAAAGTTCTACTGATCTGTGTTAAAAAACTGATGAATTAACTTAAATCGTATGCTAAAATTTCTGCCTCTTCATATCACTGCCTGCCTTCTATTTTGTTATTGATGGCACAAATTATATTTTTGTTTTGTGTACATTAACATGGATTTACACTCTTCATGCGTTTAAGCACTGTCTGCCTTCTATTTTGTTAATGATGATACATTGTTTTTATTTTGTATTCATTAAAATAGATTCACAAATATTTTGATGCTTTTAAGTACTTATATACCAGATTTACAAGTAATGTAGTCACCTGCGTCAAATGGCACAGGATTGCTTGTCCACATGCTTTATCTTTATATGCGCATGTGGTTTTGCGTTCCTGTTCGTCATCCTTTCAGCTCAACTTGTGATATTCTCTCAGTGTTTCCGATAGGGGAGGGCTGGTGGCGATAAGCTCCCCCAGCATTTGTTCACCCGTGAAAGTCTTAACCTTCTGTCCTGAAGGATCCTGGTTGGTTGGGCCCCCACCCCATTCTTATTTTGATGTATCATCCTGCTCTCTTCTGGCCCCAGGTCTCTGCTGTAAGGTGTCTGATAGTCTCATGGAAGCTTTCTTGTGTGTGGTGTTGCTTTTCTTTTGCTCTCAGGATTCTCCGTCACTCTTGTAACAGTTGATTGTGATGTGTCTTAACATAGATGTTCAGATTTTGTCTGTTTGGAGTTCTCTGAGATTACTGAATCTGGATGTCCACATCTCTCCTTCAGTTTGGGAACTTCTCACTCACTATTCATTCAGATGGTCCTCTGCACCCTGCTTTGCTGCTTCTCCTGAGGGTCCCGTGCTGACATGCTCTTCTGTTGGGTGGTGTTCCCTCGATTCTCCTCTATTCTGCCTCTCCTCCTCTGCCTCAGTGATTTCGAGTGTTGATCTTCAAGTGCACGGATGCATTCTCCTGGTCAAGCCTTTTGTCAAGTCCCTCCATGAATTTTTCAATTCAATTATTATATTCTTTAGTTCCGAAATTTGTTTGGTCCTTCTTCATAGTTTCTAGCTCTTGTTGATATTCTCTATTTTTTTGGATAAAGACAGGTTGTGTTAAGTAGATTTTCTTCTTGTTAATGCATCCTTTTCTGATTTTGGTTTTCTGTGTTCTTTTAATTCACTGAGTATCCTTACGACAGTAACTTTGGATTCTTTATCTGGCAGGTCACATGTCTCTACATCATTAAGTTCCGTTTCTGGACATTTTTGTTCCTTTAATGAATCATGGCTATTTCTTTGTGTGTCTTGTGTTTTTGGGATTGGGACATTTGAAGAATCAACCTTCTCTTCCAGACTTGGTGACCTCGTTTCATATAGGAGGACTTTCTCTGGTTATCCTGGCTAAGGATTCTGGAAACATCTCTAAACTTTTATGGGCATGCGTCCTCTTTGGAGTGGTGTATGGAGCCTGTCTGAAGGGGTCTGTCAGCTGCTCCTTAGACTCTTTTCCTGGTGTCCTGCTGTGACACTGCAGATGGATGGAGAGCTGATTCTTTTCCAGGACCCTGAACCTGGTACCCATTTCCTGGTTTTTTGTTATTGTTGTTGTTTGTTTATCATTTTGTTTTTTGGATTTTGTTTTGTTTTGTTTTGTATTTTTTCTCCAGCCTTAGGTGGAACCGGATAGCTTGGGGTTGGGGGTAGTGGAGTTGGGTATTTCCTTTCCCAACTAGAGGGCTAGAACGGGCGAGCTGGCCGGAGGTGTATATTCTTCTTCTTTCCCCAGATCCAAACTTCAGGAGGTCATGGGCTGGTGACCCGTTTCTCTGGAAGGCGGCCTGCCTTTTCAGATCACGACACTCCCCCCTCCGCTCCTCGTGGGATCCTGGGAGGGTTTTTCCGGTGCAGCCCCACGGGTAAAATGTAGGAAGGCTTTGGTAAAATGCCCTGAGCATTTTACCTCTGACTCGTCCGCACTGAGACTCTGACACTTCTGAGTCACTGCTCGGCTTTTCCACAGTACTGGGAAAATCTCTGTGAGTTGTGAGTCTCAGTATCTGCCTGTTCCTCGGTTTTGGGGACAGTGGTTGACCCTGTGGCTCCCCTTCTTTACTTCCCTGGTAAACCTAAGACAAGTTGATTTTTCAGGTTGTTCAGCCCTTTACTTGTGACTGAGTGGTACCAAGTTCCTCAGGCACTTTACCAGAAACCCTGCCCAGCATCTCTGCAGAGCTTTCTGCTCCACAAAGTTGGGGTTCTATTTATTTGTCAGTCTGACCAGTTTGGGGTGCAGTGGTTTCCTCTGGGGCCTTGGTTCTCTGAACTGTTTACTTGCAGTCTCTCAGCTTTTTGCCTAGGGTAGGATGGGTGTGGAGACTTCCGTGCCGTGCAGAGACCTGAGCCCCCTCCCCTTTTCCCCTTTAGGGAATGCTCTTACTTTCTGGCATGACAAGATGCTCATCTTACATTTTCTCGCTGCAGTCCTGAAATCAGCATTTGTCTGAGGAGCCCAAGTTCTTCTTAGTGGGAATAGTATCAGGAACTAAGGTCTGATGCCAGCTCTGGTCACCAGTGCCTAGGGTATGTCTGCTCCTTGGCCTCTGTAGGGGCAGGGCAGGAGGTTCGTGAATGCATGTAAATACACACACACACCTATATGTAGCACATGTACACAAACACACTTTAAAACAGTGACCCACACTGTTCTAGGTGCACTGTGCTCCCTGAACAGGAGATCTCAGAGTGGGTGTAAACGAAGAACAGACTGTCATATTTTAGGTTGTGTATAAAATTTCCCAAAAGACACCATGATGATGTTTCTGTGAATACTGAATTCATAGAGCCAGCTTAGAAAACATCTTCCTCTAATGCACCTTCCTGTGAATTCCTGATACATAATAAAATGAGGTGGACCTCATTTTAAAATCATTAGTCTACACCTTGAAGATACTTTTCTTTTCATAGGATCATTTTTAATTCCTAAAAAACATTGATGCCTAGTATGGCACATAGTATGAACTCAAATATTTGCTTACTTGCTCCAAATTAGACTCAGTCAAAATCCATTTAAATTCAGTTACACTGGCCCCAAGATATCACTGACCCTTACTGGCACTTTGCGAGTTGCAGACCTTCGGGCGTGCTCGCTGATGGCAGATCGTCCCTGCTCCGCACACAGACACATGTGAGACCCCCACCCACAGACCCAGCCCTGCTCCGCACACAGACACGTGTGAGACCCCCACCCACAGACCCAGCCCTGCTCCGCACACAGATCCACGTGTAAGACCCCCACCCACAGACCTGGCACCGCTCCACTACAAGCTGAGGCAGAGTGGGCGGGCCAGTCACCGGCGGGCGGCAGTCGGACCCAGTGTGCGCAGGGCCCTCTGACTACGCCGTGAAGAGGCTGGGGTAAAACTCATTTCCACGTGGACACAGAATTGGAGATCATTTAAATTTTAGAATCTCTAGTCATTTCTCTGCCCCAAACTTTCAGCTCGATGGATTTCGCACCCCTGCCCTCCTGGGGCCACCCTGGCAGGGTGGAAGTCAGAGGCCCACACTGTGCAGGGTGGGGCCTGTGGAAACCGGGCTGGTCACCCGGCCCCTGTGCAAGGTCCCTACTGTCAGGAAGGCAGCGCTCAGAGCTCCGCGCCTCGGCTGCAGCAGGCAGCCTGCGGTGTGGACGTGGACGGGGAGGCTGCAGGCCCGCAGTGTCTCCTCAGGCACCGCGACCTCGCCTGGCGGCAGATAGAAACCTGTGCGGGGGAGGCGGCGCTGCGGCCTGTGGATCTGCCTGATGGTGCACTCGGAGCAGAGGTGTTCTGGACACCTCTGCCACACAGCCTGTGCAGAGCGCAGCCAAGTGCCGGGCGGACCCCCACGTCGTCGCAAGGAGGTGGCACAGAGGGGCGGGCTGTTTAGACGAGGGACCGACAGGGCACCAGTCCCAGGCAGTGGGTGTGCCTTGCCGGGACCCTGGCCGGTGCGGGTCTCCAGAAGACATGGAGACACTGGGGAAATTCAGAGTCTGCTTTGGGAACTGGATATCAGATCGTTATTCACGTCGTTAGGCTGACAGTAGCATGGTGGTCATGCTGTTTTAACGTCCTTATGTCTCAGAGATACAGTGGCTTTTAATTTCTTCAGGGAAACAAAGTGCAGGAAGGCGGACCTATTGAGAATGATGGGATGCTGAGACTCGCCTGGTGGGTGATGGTACGTGACAGGGATAATGGGAGATTATATTTTTGTGTATGTTTGAAATTTTCTCCAAGAGAGTGATAGACAACACCTGCTCTCGCTGGCCCTCATTTCCAAGTAGCAATCCGGAAGTCAGTGAAGACACGGCTGCGTCACAGCGCTCCCCGGGCCTCCCCTCAGGCCCGCAGCAGCTCCAGGAGCCGCAGGAGCCACTGTCCTCTCTCCTGCCTGTTCCCAGTCCCCTCCTGTCGCAGACCCACTTCAGCACTCACCACACTGCACCACAGCTGCGTCCACAGGGGGCCGGGAGGCATACGAGTCGTCCTGTGGACCCCATAGCAGAGAGTTCCCCAGCAGCTGGTCTTCACAGGTAAGTGTTCTCTGAGGACAGTGGAGTGGAATGTGCACGGGATTTGGAACCACAGGACTTTGTCTACGACTGATTAAACGTGGCCTCCAGCAAGCCAGCTCATCAGCCTCTCTGATCATCTCTGCCCTAAGCATCTCTCTAAGGTCTGAGAAGAAAGTCCTGCAAGTGGCTTTTCAAATGCAAGTTATTCTTGCAGCCCAAAACCCAGGTCTCATTCCTTGAGAGCCACAAAATCTTTGAAATCCCGAGGGCCAAGTCACATCTTCAGGATGTCTTGTCGTCTTCGGAAGAGGAGATCTGAAGACGTCGCATGGTCTGCACGTGTCCTGGTCGCTCAGAATCGATCCTTCAGCTGCGGGCCTTGTGTGGCGTGCTTCTCCTTTTCACACAGTGCCTCACCTGGCTGCTTTATCTGTGACCTGTTTTCTATGTTGTTTAAGTTTTCCTCAAAAAGCCGGTGTCATCACCAGTCCACACTGAAGTGTTCGCAAAGTTAGGTACAGCTTTTTCCAGAAAGAGGAAGGGCAGGTCGTGGCCCGGAGTCTCCGTCGTTTTCTGCTTCAGTGGGGTCATTTCCTCGTGCAGCTTGTTGCCCTCAGGGATTCCTGCTTGGAGGCCGCCTCTACCTGGAGGCCGCCTCTACCTGGGGGCCTTTGGGTGAGGGGAGCACGCTCAGGAGCCTGCTGGGCTGGGGACCCTCCTGGCCTCCCAGGCTGGAGGCGCCTGGCGGCTGTGACCCTTGGGCTCACTGCTTATGCTAATAGCAGACTTTCTAGGCTGTCTGTGCGGCAGGCCCAGGTCTGCAGGGCCTCTTCCTGTGGTGTTTCCCGGGCCCTCCCGCTAAGCCTGTTCCCTGTGTCCAGTGGACCTCCGTGCCTGTAACCCGTAGCCTGCTAATCTGGAACATCCCAGACCGTCTCCCTAGCCCGAGTGGGTGGAGAGCTCACTGTTACCTTCAGCAGAGTAGCCTGCTAGGGAGGGCGTGAGCACGCGTTTTACACAACCCTGGGACTCCCGGCCTGGCCCTTCTCACGCCCCCACCTCACTGCTGCTTCCCTCCCTTGGTCCTAAGTTCCACCCTGAGCTACTTCCTGTGCCAAGTTGATTACCTTGGTGTAGTTTCTTGGCTTTTAGTTACTTTTAAGCTCTGCTTTAGTCCAGTTCATGGCACCCAGCAGGCACTTCGTCCATATTTGTCGAGTACATGAATCCGTGTGTATCTATCACTGTAATGGACACTTCCTGAAACTAACTGCCTGAAAGTTCAAATCTTCTAGCAGTATCTAAGAATCATTCTACATTAACAAGGCAAATTACCCATTCATATTTCTGCTTTCATTACCTGTCAGACCTTATGTTAGTTTTCTGTTGCTGTAACAAAATACCTCAGATAATCAATTTAAAAAGAGGAAAGGTTTATTTAGGCTCACAACTTGAGAGGTTATAGTCCATAGTCAGTTGGTCACATTGTTTGGGCTTTGAAACAAGGCAGCATATCATAGGAGTGTGTGATGGAGTAAGCAGCTCGCCTCATGGTGGCCAGGCAGCAGAGAGAGGGGACAGACTGGCACCCTATGATCCCCTCGCCTGTGTGCCCAAGTCCCCCACTTCCCAGCAGACCCTACCACCTCCAGATGTTTCCATGCTGGGCGAGGCTGCAGCACAGCCCTGGGAGAGCATCCAAGGTCCACCCTCTCCTGCACCCTGTGCTCACGTTTATTGGGGTCTTAGTATCATCTTATCAATTTGTGTGCACTGTTTAAAAGGAAAATTAGTGTTTGATTTTCTTTATAATCACCTTTGCTACAGAGACAGGTGTACTAAATACTAGACCACTCTAATCAACAGGCAGAAATCATCTAGAAGCAATTTGGCTTCATGCAAAAATAATGCAGGTCTCTTGCCCCAGGTGTACCTGAAGCTGAGCAGGCCTCTTATTTAACCTCATGTATATGAAGCAAAAGCAAAAAAATACCGGATTAGAGTGCACTCGCATTTCAGGGCATATACGATCTAAGTGTCTGCAGGTCCACTGTAGAAGTTCTAGAAGTGTTCTACACCCTTTCTCAGGGGCCTGAAAAAGAACAGTGGAAAACAAATAGTGAAGCTCCGTGCTCACTCAAGCCGGTGCTTTTTAGGACTTAAGGTCTGGTACATTGTTTACCATCTAAAATTCCATTAACTTGATTTGTCTCTTCAGGATGATGTCAGATTTTTGAATTTATTTGATCCTCTATTCAGAAATACTTCAGGTACAGCTGTAGTTTTTCTGCATAAATCATGCAATCAAGTTAGAACCAATTGAAAGTAATACAGAAAGATTGTTTAAAATACAGGGAAAAGCTTTTTTAAAAAAGACTACCCAAAATCAAATTTGGCCAAAGCCGATATCTGTGAGTAGACTTGGATTTATATAGGTTTCTCTAGGGCCTGCAAGGCAATCATTTTTATTCTTATTCCCAATTAGTGAAATAGCTGTCTGACACAGTTTCCCAAAAGGCTGCTCACACAGTGCCCTCTCCTTCCGTGGACTCTTCCCGGTGGTTTCTTTTCCAGCACACGCACTATCTGAAGTTCCACCATCAGAATATATAAGACATATCTGACCCCAAGTTCAAGTTGCAGGATGGAGCTGTTCTTTCATAGCCTCCTAGAAAGGCGTGCGACAGTATAAACCGTGGGCGATTGGCGTGAAAACAGTCTCCCTTCTCCAGGTAAATGTCTGGCTTCTAGTTGGAAATATTTCCATTTCTAAGTAAATAGGTGACCTTTGAAGAGTATCTCTAAGAACTGAGGTTCCCAGGGAAATCTTCACCTGTGGCCAGAGTGCTGAGCACATCTCGGGAGACCGTGCACCGTGGTGCCAGAGACCTCGCGTGGACTGAGTCCCACAGCCTGACTGGGCTGTGCGACCTGGGGCAGGTCTGTGACCCTTGCAGAGACCTGGCCAGCATCACCCCTGGTTTCAGCCATGTCACCAGCGCCTGCCACTTGCAGGAGCCCGAGACAGCAGCAGTGCTGCCAAAACAGTGACCCGCCAAGATCACCAGGGAAGGGTCCCTGTCTTCAAGACTCAGCCATCGCATTTCTGCACTTGGAAAATGTCTGTAGTCACAAACAGGTCGCTGGAGATCCAGTAAGTCTGAGGTACCTGTATTTCTGTTTCATGTTTGTGGTGGTTGTGATATTGTCACGTAAAACCAAAGGGCTGTATTCAGGGACAGCACCGATGGGACGCAGCCCCCGGCCCTCCTGTCCTGGTGGTCTTCGTCCGCGGCGCCTCGGAAGCGTTGGCCCTGCCTGACAGCATGCACGCGGACGTACCATGCCTGGCACACATGGAGTGCACAGACTTTTAGGCAGTGTTCTGAAACAGCTTCCCGATACCTTCCTCATGACTCATCATCGTTCTCTGAATAGCTCTTGTGCAGACTGGCCTCCTGAGTTTGCTGCATTTCCCCACCTCTCCCCACAGGGCTGGGTACCTCACCCTTTTCCTAACGGGAAGCCCCGGCTTTCCCTTGACAGCCCCTCAACCCAGCCGCCCATGAAGCAGTTGGGTCCCTGAAATACAAATGATAAAACGTAGATGCCACACCTGACATTTTAAGTTACCAGGAATTTTTCTTGCTAGTTCACATACTGGAATTTTCTAAGACAACACATGTAGCAAGATCCTTACCTCAGAGATTGGAAAATGGCAGCCTGGCGTCATATAGCAGAGTGCATAAAAGTGGGGCAGGGCTTTGCTTTTAAAGTTCTCACTTCAGTCCAGTCAAGAAACACTTGATATTTTGTAACTATTCAACTACCTTTATTCTAAGCTTAAAAGTAAATATTTGTTTTTGTTTTTTCTTTTTTGCTCTGAGCTTGAAAATAATCAGGAAAAATGCTCAAAAAAACTGACTTTGAAAGTGTTTTATCCTGTTGTTTTGTTCGGATTTCTTGGGAACTGGTATAGAGGAGAGGAGAATAGAGTATAAAATTCATTTACTTTTATTTGCTTGAAAAAGATACTGTTTTTTACTGGCAGGTGCATGAACAAGTGACAAGACCCTTTCTCAATGACAATGATTTTTGCTTTGAAGCTTATAAATCCAGTGATACATCTTTCCTGGGCATATCTATGATACGTGTTAAATCATTCTCTCTCGTGAAGCCGCCAAGCACTCGTCCTGAATGTTCACCTTTTCCTGCTTGCTTTGGGGAAACCTCTTTGCCGACTCAGTGCCCGGACTGGTTTGTGGTAGAGTCGAGCAGTCAGGTTCTGCATCATTCGTCTGCACTGTGACGAGGTTATCTCGCTGCCGGGTTTGTCATCTTTAGACATGTGATTCTTCTTCCTGCGTCTGACGTGAAGTGCAAATGTTTAAACCCACCAAACCGACTTTCCCACTTGTTCCAAGGCTGGAAGAAGGCCAGTGAGGACTGGGCAGAGGACTGGTGGGAAGCCAGGGGCCGGGGTCAGGTCCTGGACAGCCACCGGAGCTCAGGGTTCATCCTTGACAGAAAAATCACATGGGGCAGGAGCAGAAGGGAGGCCAGTGAGGAGGCTCTTGGGGAAATCCAGGCTGTGGGGCCAGAGTCATTGTGGAGGCAGAGACAGGGACGGGTCAGGGTGAGTTTGCAGATGCAGGCTCACAGGAGTTGATGACAGACTGCAGGCCCAGGGGGCAGGCCTCGAGGACACGCCCAGGCTCGGAGGCCACCACAGGGCTGCCGGGTCTCGGTGTGACTCCACTCTGGTGGGCCAGCGCTTTTGCTACACCCGAGGAGCCAGTTTGCGAGTTGAAATGTAGAGGAGAAACCAGGCAAAAACAGGTGAGGGGAATCAAAGTCCCGTCCACCCCTATGCTGTGACGTAGCACCCCCAGATGGACGAGACTTGGTCAGGAGACGCTTTGGAAACTATTCAAGTACTGCTGCCGGAGACATTCCAGATAGAAACGTTTCCCTGTTGCTTCCCCTGAAGAGACGTTATCTCCCAGCTTGTGTGTATTATACCGAGTAACGAGTCAGCCGAACTTCGTTAGCCTGGAGGGGAGGACATCAGGATTCCCAGCTCTGCACTGCTGGCTCTTTAGTTTGGGGTGATTTTGGGGGGGGGGGCTTCCCCCCTGCCCCAGGGCAGTGGGGAGGGGCCCAGTACCCTGTAGCATGTTTAGCAGCATCGCTGGGTCACAAGAGGCCAGCTGTGAAGATCAAGAACCTCAGGGCAGCACGGGACACTTGGGGACAATCCAGTTGAGAACCACAGGCTTACACCAAGCAACAGAACTTTCTAGCATGATGCCAGGAGAGCAAAGCGGCACTTACTGTGGGCTTGTCGGTTCTTTTATCTGGTACTCCCAGAGCAAGTAGGAAATTTTAATCTGCTATCAGTGGAAAGAATACATAAATGCTCCAAATTCATCTTTAACTTAAATGTAAACAAATCCATGTAGCAGTCATTTGATCTTGGCCCGCAGCCTCTTGTGGGCCCATAACTGGGTTTCTGAATCCTTGGTATGCAATGCACTCCTTGGTCTTCTCAGTTTCTGGCACTTTTAAGTGGAACAAAAATTGGATTTTGTCATCATTCTTGGGTTGTATTGATACACAACATTTTCCATACCTAATTAACCATGGCTGGCTGAGGGCGAGGCATGGCAGGAGTAATCAGCTGAGTGTTTGTAATGCGTTCAACCCAGCTTTCAATAAAACCAGAAGTCTTTCATACTCACAGGTCAAGGACTACTGCATATTTAACTTACATAATTTGTGTTAAGTACAACAAAAAGATTGAGTGCCCATTGCCACTGGCTCATTGTTAGCTGACCATCTGGGACAGGAGTGGAGAGCTGGGGGTCCTGCAGCCTGCGTATACCACGCGACCCGTACTGTTGGAGGTGGCTGCGGGGCACTGTGTGCCAGCACCAGGAGCTGTACCCGTGGGCTCTCACCTCACAACTACCCTAGGTCAGCCTGTCGGCACTGTGGCTTTGCCCCTGACAAAACTGAAACATAGGATAAGTGTCTTACAGAAGGCCACGAAACTAGCAAACCTGACCGCACAGGCTGGGACTAGGCTGCAGTCCACTCGTCATCCCAGGGCCCTGGGCTGCAGTCCGCCCGTCATCCCAGGGCACTGGGCTGCAGTCCGCCCGTCATCCCAGGGCACTGGGCTGCAGTCCGCCCGTCATCATAGGGCACTGGGCTGCAGTCCACTCGTCATCATAGGGCACTGGGCTGCAGTCCGCCCGTCATCATAGGGCACTGGGCTGCAGTCCGCCCGTCATCATAGGGCACTGGGCTGCAGTCCGCCCGTCATCCCAGGGCACTGGGCTGCAGTCCGCCCATCATCCCAGGGCACTGGGCTGCAGTCCACCCGTCATCCCAGAGCACTGGGCTGCAGTCTGCCCGTCATCCCAGGGCACTGGGCTGCAGTCCACTCGTCATCATAGGGCACTGGGCTGCAGTCTGCCCGTCATCATAGGGCACTGGGCTGCAGTCTGCCCGTCATCATAGGGCACTGGGCTGTAGTCTGCCCGTCATCCCAGGACACTGGGCTGCAGTCCGCCCGTCATCATAGGGCACACCCCTCCGTCTTGACTGTCATCTTCACAGCAACTGTTTTGGCCAGAACACAGACCAGCCTAAGTGCATCACTTCGAGCTATTCAGTGCCTGTGTGTCTCACTGACCATTCACAGCTCAAGGCTGATGCTGAACTTTTCTCTCACTCAGGCCCATCTGGGAATCCAAGCTGTTCCCCTACCTCAGTCCCTTTAACCACATCAGGTTTTAAGTCATTTTCCCCCACAAGGTGATGAGAACATGGGTCATAGTTCACTTCTTAATATATTCGAGTCCGAGTCAGCAGATCATTTGCATCGCCCTTCGTGGGATCGGCCCTGGAGGCCATCAGGGTTGGTGGTGACGAGAGCCGCCCCACCAGTTCTAGCAAGGCTGACCGCACTCTCGCTTGCAAGAGACGGATCTGATAGTTGATGAAATAGCACGGGACCAGACCACAGGTTCAGGACAATGAAACGCATGAGGTGCTCCACTTAGGAATCCTCCTGGAGAGTTTTTAAATGACTGGAGGACATGGAACCACCACCTCTTTTATGAGTCATGTTCATCCAGGCTATCCAGACAATGGCTGGTTCTGCTCTCTTGGGTTGTTTCCCTGTGTGGACAGGCAGTGAATTGGACTATATCTCGTTCCCTGTGACTTTTACAAGTTTTTACCTAGCAAACATTCATGTAATGGGGAATCCTGAATTGAAAGCAGTCACTGAGGTGTCTAAACCTCTATTAACTGAAAACCTGAGTTAAAAACAATTTAAAAGTATTGATTTAAAAACTTGCACTTTCTTTAAATATATAATTTGAACTCTAAAAAGAGCTATGAATTAATAAACTTGAGTGTAAAGGTAATAAATTCAACAGTAAAACAATTAAAACAGCAGTGATATTAGTAATGAATATCACTTATTGAACACCTATGTGCCTGCTTCTTGGCTCATTCCATCCTCAACCCTGAGACAGGTAAGATCCTTTTACAGCTTAAGCATGGATGTCAAAGGCTGAGCATGTGCCAGACACTACAGACCTGGTGAATGCTGGGGTCTGAAGCTCTGTGTCTCATTTCAAACCTGTTATTACTAATGTATTAAATACGTTTTAATGTTTCCTTTTTAATTTGAAAAAAAAAAAAAATGACCCAGCACTAGGAGTGTATGTAGCTCAATGGTAAAGTGCGTGCCTAGCATGTGTGAGGTCCTGGGTTCAGTCCCTGGCATTGCAAAAATTAAATGACCCCAGACTGTGAGAAATTTAAGTAGTGAAACTTTGTTCTTCAGCATAAAATATTTCAAAATGGCATTTGAAAAGTTGTCTAACATCCTAATGTACTTATGAATCTTACTAAAATCCTTTGCAGATAATTATGGTAAAATGTGACAGCATTTTCAATTGGCTGTTTCAGGTAGAAGGTTAACTACTTATAACGCCAGATCCTTGAAGCATTGAATAGCTAAGTAGCTCCCTAAAGTATGACGAAAAAACAAGCAAACAAGCACAAGGCATCAAAGATGGGCAGGCAGTCAGAGGGCACTTGAAGTGACCATGGGAAACGTAACACGTGAAAAGTCTGAGGAGCTCAGAGACCCTCCACACATCCTAACCGATGCTCTCGCGTTACAGGAGATGAGTACGACGTGTGCGCCATTTGTCTGGATGAGTACGAAGATGGGGACAAGCTCAGAGTCCTGCCCTGTTCCCATGGTATGGGTGATCAATGCTCTAAACTTAGAGAATCATTTTATATTTGGGTTCAGTATCACAGGGGGGAGTTGTTGGTGCATGCGACTCTGCACCGGTTAGTGGTCCCCTTGAAGGAGAGGGTGCATTCACTCCCCTCTCTCGTCCCTGCGTGATGGGCGGGGACCACAGCACCGAGCACACAGGACGGGAGGCTGGATGGCGTTCCCGGCCACAGCATACTTACCAAACGCCTTATTTTGCTTCAACAGCTTACCATTGCAAATGCGTAGACCCTTGGCTGACCAAAACCAAAAAAACCTGTCCAGTCTGCAAGCAGAAAGTCGTTCCTTCTCAAGGAGATTCAGACTCTGACACGGACAGCAGCCGAGAAAACGAGGTGTCAGAACACACCCCTCTGCTGAGACCTCTGGCTTCTGTCAGTGCCCAGTCCTTCGGGGCTTTGTCAGAATCCCACTCCCACCAGAACCTGACCGAGTCTTCAGACTACGAGGAAGAGGACAGCGAAGACACGGACAGCAGTGACGCCGACCGCGAGGCCCCCGCGCACAGCGTCGTGGTGCAGCTGCAGGCTGGCAGTGAGCGGGACCTCAGCCTGGCCAACACCGTCTGACCGTTTCCGAGTGTTCACTTAGGTGTGTGATTTGATCCTGCCCCTTCAGAGGTCTCTGTAGAGTCGGCTTATTTCTAGCATTCTGCTTTCATCCGATGACGAAACCGGCTTTGGATCGGTACCTACCTGCAGGAGCGGGCTTCATCTCACTGTAACAGACTGGTGCTGGCCCTCAGGCATCAAACGAGCTCGTTGGGGACGAAACCTAGCCAGAACATTTAAAAACCTCACCATAGCTTGCAGTTAAGACATAGACCGCAGCGCGCGGATGTTTTGTGCTTTACACACGCAGTCAGTCCTGCGACGCCAGCTTGAGCTGTGCTGCTCCCCAGATTGCCATGCTTGGTGAGAGGCAACAAGCGACTTAGTGTTTCTCCTCCTGTCAGCACCAGACTTGAAGCTGCTGCTTTCCTGTTTCCAAGTAGTCTGATCCTGATAGGAAAGTCTACCACTAGTGCAGATTTTAAGTTTTTTTTTTTTTTTTTTTTTTTAATGTTTTTTAATACTATAGTGTTATGTATGAATTTGAATCAACAGTTAAGGTGACGCCTTGGGACTTTACTTGCTGAACTTCAGTATCCATAAGGGTTCTGTGTTGTGATCAAAGTGAAAGGAAAACGCTACATAAAAATACCAAACTTCAGCAACTGTTAACTCAAATCATATACCTCTTAATAAAGAGCATCTTATGCTAACTAGTCCTGCAAAACTATGTACAGAGATTGTTCAAGTACTGAATTTGAAAATAAGTACTTATGTTTAACAGAACTAATGTACTAAACATTGTATTATGAAAAGGTAGATTATATTATACATCACTGTAACTACTGTAGAAAATATAGACTTCTGTATGATTAAAATGCTAAGAATTTTTATATGGCCTTGAGAGGAATCTGAATGTTAATAAACGTTTTCCACTTTAAGAATCAGTAGATGTTTGTTCTGCTGTGCTGTTACCTACCACGTTAGCCTTATCTATATATCCAGCATTATAAAGGGATGATGAATGAGATCAGGTAAACACACACCACTTAAGAATTTTGCACAGTGTGATGCTCACAGCATTTAGGTTTAATCCACAAAAATATTAAAACTGCAGCCAAAAGTAAACAGCATATGTTATGGTACTGTTATAAACTATGTGCACTTTTGCAATAGATACATTTACTGACATGGGAAACTGCATAACATGATGTTTTGGAATAATAAATACTAGGTGTATGAACCTTTTGTTAAAAAATAATGCATTTTTAAATAAAGTTAACACTAGGGGGAAATTTCACTTTCTCAATTATTTCTGTTTAAAAAGAATTTCAGCAAAAATCATAACACCCAAGTGTCTCCTTTGGAAAATAAAAGGTTGAATTCAATATGTACTGTCTGGATACTACCTCGTCTTTGTTTTCTCTTTAAAAAAAAAATCTGAGAAGCAGGACATCCTAGCACAGGTTGGAATGTGACATAACTATATGACCCTGGTCTTTTTAAACCTGTTCTATAGTGTGTAACTGTATTTTAGATATGGTATTCTTTTAGTCATTAATCCAAAATTCAGATCAAGGACATGGTTCCTTGAAATTTTTCTGGATCAAAAATAATTTTGAAATTTCAAAATTGTTAGCTTTAGTTGTAAAAAAATGTGTGCAGTGTCTTAACAGCACTGGCTAGGACTGTTACTTATTCTCTTAATAACCACTTGGAATCTATAATTTCAGTGTAAGGGTTAAGCTTTTTGAATAGGAGACCAAATAAAATTTAATTTTTTTCTGATTATAAGAGTAATGTTATTAAAACAGTGGAATCAAAATAGTCACCTGGAGACTCAGTCCAGGCAGAAACATGTCTAGACCTACCCCTTCAAGGTGCTGTGTGCAGTATGCTGTCCATTGCCCTGTGCCCTGCCCTAGCATCCACTGGCAACCGTGCCCTTGGTCGCTCTTTAGTGACCATTCTGTCCTGGGGACACACAATCCTCTGTTGAGCCCAGCCCCTTTGGTTCTGCAGGGCCGCTTGTCCTGAGCAGTGCTGTGTGGGGCCGCGGCACGCATGTACCCTACGCGTCCTCACGGTGCACTCAGGACGAAGGATGGAGCAAAGAGAGCGTATTTCCAGGTGTTGTTCTGTGAAGCTGCAGGCCACGTACTCCTCTAAACCTCAAATTTCCACGTCCAGTCGCCGCTTGTTCATCTGCCCCACCATCTTCTGTCCTTAACAGGACAATAAGCTGACTGGGTGTTTAATGTCTTAGAACAGTTAGGGTATGTTCAACCACCAAAGTAGCCGCAAGTCCTGACACTCCTATGTAGAGCCAGACTCAGAGCGAAAGCCTGATGTGTGTGTACAGTCTCTATTTTAAATACGGAAGAGATACTCCTACTCCCACACACTCTATCCCTCAAGGACAGCATGCAGAGGAGACCGAAGATCAGTCAGCCACACCTGGCGACTGATTCCTGGGCGCAGGGACCTCCCATGGTGGAACCCAGAGTCCAGAGCTGATGCAAACTAGCTGCCCAGTTTCATCAGATCCTCTAACTTTTGAGCACCTACTGCTGTAAATTTCATGGTGGTGATGATTTATCTAAAAAGTGCAAAATTTACATCTCTACTAAGCTTTGATACATATTAGGGCATTTACAAACCCCAGGATTCAAGTATTTTGCCATGGTCGACATGTTACTCTAAAAGCCAGAAAATGCAAAAGCATCCCAAATCTCTTAAATGCTGCCAAAGGAATGTCTTCTGCTCATAGGTGGGACAGTCCCAGCTGGCCGATTTTCAGCCTGCCAGCACATGTCACGTGAAGTCACATGACATTTCAACACAGAATCCACAGTGATGCAGACCCTGTTTGGTACTGAAGCCTCTTACTACTTATTAGATTTCACCTCTAGAGACCAACAGAGGAAAATACTTTGTAGCAGATAAGTCAGTTTTCCTCACATAGCCTGAAGACATGAGCCCCAAATGACTAAGAACCATTTTTTAAGAGATCAAACTTATTAAAAAGAAATGGCTAGGTACTTAATTTTATGTTTGCAGCAAACTCTGGCTTATCTCTATATTCCCATCTTGTCAAAAATCAACTGCAACAGTAAACCGACAACTTACAGAAACAACAGGAGTCTACAATATTTGGTTGGAATAAATTTATTTCATCTGTCTGTAAACAAGGTGTTTAATAGTTATGGCATTTTTTTAAATGCATATTAAATCAGATGAGTTAGACTGTATCCCAGATGTAACAAAGTGCAGGGAAAGAAATGGACAAATCAGCAACAAGATTTGTTTTAAATCTGTACATTATCCACAAGGCCCAAACAATAGAAGCAAATACTAGAATGTCCCTAAAGTAGTGCCATTCGAAAGAAACCCTTAATAGGTCAGTTAAAATCCATCTCACAATAGCAACAGTTCATTTTAACAATAGTATGGCACAGAATACATATGAAAAAATTCATCACAAGACAGCCAAGTCCACAATAATGCAACTTCATATAAAAACTCAAGCTGCAAATAAAAATTGGTCCTATGAAGAACAAACTGGACACACTCCAGATGGTCATGTTGGGATACCTAACGTCCATAATGGCAGCCTTTCACAATTATACTAAAACGAGTGGAGCTGGTGTGCAAAGAAAGAGACAGGACGACAACGTGAGCTATTGCGGTGGCGGAATGTCCCTGGGGATGCATCCATGTGATCACTGGGAGTCGTGGGCGTGCCGTTTGCTTGCCTGCAGTTGCACTGTGCACGTCCTGCAGACCCTGCAGAGCCGTCTACTCAAGTGCAACCACAAGACTAAAAGCAAACTACTGCAGCTCTCAACAGCTCGTCAACAGCGGGGATATTAATTGGTTAAATAAACCAGGCACTGCATAAAAGAGGATGGAAGCAAACCAAATCCCTTATGTGCAAAGGGAGGGGACGAGAAAAGAGGATGAAGGAGAGATGCATGCACTTTCTCCTCCCAACCATGCGCTACAGAAGGAAGACTGAGCGAGCCACAGAAGGCTCGAAGTGCTGAGACGACATCGATCAAATTAGAGATTGTACAACCGGCACCTTGCTTAATATTAACTTATTTTAGTAATCAATACTCCATTAATTAATTGCTAAGACAAAGTGATGCCCAACTTGGCATGCCCCTCCCCCCCAATTTCAAGGTATCATGCAAATCATTATTGTGCTGCAATTATGTTGCCAGTAGGGGCTGGTTACATACAGTGGTTAACAGACAAATGATCACTGGGCAAACAGGAATAATGACATTAGTAAAGAAAAACTAGCTACCACATGTCTAGTCTGGTAGCAGATGACCATAACTGGGGTGGTGGTGAAGACAGTTGCTAGGTAGATGGGGAGAGGCTGCTTACACATCAGACCTCCTCAGGTACAAAGCGAGCTCATAGGCTTTCTTGTTAAGTGTGCCTCCGTGGACACCTTCCTTTCCCATGACTATAACCAATGCTGGAGTACACAAGGAAACAAAACAGAAGTGAACAGCATTACTTAAGAGGGGAGGGCAGAAAGAAAGACCTTTCCCCACCAACAGAGGGATACAAAGGAGACACAGGTTCATACCCCATCACCCTGCATTGCTAATAAAATTTCCAGAATTAAGACTTAAGCTTACAGCTAGGAAAGTTTAAGAGCAATTTCCCCTAGTACGTAACAGTCTGCCTAGCAGCTAGAACCCAGAGTCTCTCAAGTATTTTGCCATTGAGTATGCCTTCTTATTCAATCCGCCTCCATGGACCCCTTCTTTTCCCATTACAAAGACCAAGACTGAAAGAGAAAGAAGAAAAGTGTTTCAAAAGAAGTGTTAATCAAGAGAGTCACACAGCAGACAGGTCCCTGATTAATAGTCAACATTAAGTTAGTTTTCCATGAGCTGTCAAGCACTGAAGGCAACTAGGTCTCCAGAATGGGGAGCTTCCAAACCAGTAGCACGCCAAGAACAGCACGCGGCGACCGCGGCCTGCAGTGCAGCAGAGTTCTGCGGTCAGCCTGACACTGGTAAGAAGAAAGGGATAATCTGTCTTCCATTTGAGTGCAAAGATTCTGGGGATATGACAAACGAGTATTATTTGCCCCAAAAATACAAACTTAAAAAAACTTAGGTAATTTATTCACAAATTCTCGTCATATTCAAGGTCTCCTACGTAGAAAGGACTGAGTCTTAAAGTGACACTGTAAATATGAATAAATGTGTCTATCACTTCCAGAGGAAAATGAAAAACAAATTTTAAGCAGTTTTGTAGTGCCACTCAGAAGAGGCCAAATTGCAAATGTTTAAGTTTCATGCTCACTCATGTCCTCACCCTGCTAGTCTTATTTTTAATTGAGTCTAAGATCCTGAAATAGACTTATTTCCAACACCAGGTTCGGTGATGCCAAAGACCTGTCCGCAAATACATCCTGCACAGGTGTTCGCTGGAGTTTGCATTAACTGCCACTAGGTGTCAGTACTGTTCTGTGGTATGAGAATCTCTGGCTTCCTATCATGTGGCTGCCGCTTTTTCTTTTAGTGTCTGTATCTGAGAGTAGCGAACGGTTAGAGATGTCTACTATTTCAAAGTCATGTAATTCTCCTATAAATAAATACTCAAACATCAACTCAACCAAAATAAGGGAAGGCTTCAGGAGAACCACAGGCAACGGGCAGGACCTGGGCATCACACTACAACGCAGCTCCGCGTGCCTTCCTGTGGCAGAATGTTCTCACAGTGAAGTCCTGTCTACCAAATGAGGCTACAGAAGTCTGTTTATTTAAAAAATATTTGCACAGGTTAATACATCTAAATGTCCTTGCAAATTAATTAACGGGCACAATAAACATCAATTTCAAAAACTTTTGAAAAAGTAAGGCTTTTTTTTTAGTGCGATGTCTGGAGACACCAGAATTTTTGGACAAGTATTTGTAAAGTAAATGTAGTTTCCTATTTTTCAAATCTAAATCTCAGACACACTTAAGTCTTTGGATATATATTAATAAATGGACATTTTATTCCAAAAACCTAATTATTTCTCACTTCCTGAGCAACATTGTTCCTAATGAAAAAACAAAAAATGAACTAGTGTCAATTATGCTGCTTTATGATGAGCAAGCAAAAAATGACAAATGACTCAGAGGTAAAGATTCACAAGAGACTAAAATAAGCAAACCATCTGAACTGCGTAACAGTCTTATGCAGCACAGGACTGTCATCTGACATGTCAAGCAGCTGGAGACAACTTCTCATTCCTAGTTCATGAAGAGCTGACACCAAGGCTGCCTTTCAGAAGGAAGGCAGGGTGACCGCGGCTCTGCTGTGACCTGGGCAGACCTACAGCCGGGCTTCCCTTCAGTGCTGGGCAGTCCAAGAAACCACCTTAATAGCCATTATGGACTAACTCATTCAAAATGCTAAAGAAACAGCTTATGAAGTCGTAACATAGCATGCAATTCTTAACCAAACAATACCACGCTCACCTCTACCAGCCCTGCCCACGGCGACATTGTAAGTTGGCTCTCCACCTTGACTCTTTGTCCGGATGTCCATCGTGCAGTCGCCGTCCACGTACAGACTATCTCTGATCACTGAACACTTCTTTGCGCCAAGAGTCAGACCGTTGGTAAAGAAGCCTTCCCGATCTTTTCCTACGATCATATCTATTTCTACTGGCTGTCCCCGCAAAAGAGAAAAAGAAAAAGGAGAAACATTAAGTCGTGGTGGATTCTTTTCAGGGCTTGGTGGAAGAGGAAAGAGTTTACACTGCCACTACAGAACAGCCACATTTCACCAATGTAAAAATCAAGATTCTGCCTCACATGTTACATTTTATATTGGTTAACTTAGATTTGTGGTTCAGTATGGTCTGCTAACTAAAAATCCATCTATGCAAAAAATCTTTTCTAAATAATTGGTAGCCGACACTAAACAAACTGCAATCTTAAGAGTCATTTAAAAACTATCAAGTCAGGTGGTGCCTGAAAGTGCTTATGTAATAATGGTAAAGATTCTGCTACAAACTCTTTGAACAACAGCCTGTCTGTCACATTCGGTCACATTAGTCCATCGTGGTGCATCAAACGTGAAGCTCTTGGCAATCTCCTGAAATAAAAACCCTGAGCGTAGCAGGTCCGTTCACTGCCCCACGCGGAAGAGCTTCACCTATGCCTGCTGGGGAGAACTTCCATCCCTAGACCTCGGCACGGTCCCAGATTCATATTTCCCTCCTATTTTTCTAGCCACTACTCCTTTCTCTCTCCAACTTCCGTTCCCCTCCCATCTCGGCAATCGGTTTTCTTTCTGAGCCAACGCGAAGAGGATGCTGTCCAGACACCGCAGTAGGCCATGGCAGATGGGGGAGGCTGGGGAGAAACTGAGGCGGCCACCGGGCCGAGAGCAGAAGACTGCACACAGCATTCCATGAATGAGCAGGAAGGCGTCGCCCGTCAGAACTGCAGAGTCATGGCAGGCCAGCCATTTCCAAGCACGCCCGCAGTCTTCCTCGCCAGACCGCGGGAACTCGCACACAAAGACAAGCGGACTGCAGGAGAAAAGTTGGTCGCCAGATGCCGATTCCCCGTGGGAATCGCGTCCGGTGCGGGCCCAGGAGGCCCCCAACGCGCCGGGCGGAGGGCCAGCCCTCCGGGTCCGCGGCACGCTGAGCGGGAGAATAATGAGCCCGGAGAGGGCAGGGCCTCCCGGCGCCGGGCGGCCGCGGGGGCGCGGGGCTGGAGCGACGGGCAGGATGCGGCTTCAGGCCTCCGCAGAGGCGGGCAGAACAAAAGCGGTGCTGCAGGCACAGTCCCCAGACCAGAGGCCCGAGCCCAGCGCTCCCGTCGCAGGAGGGCAGGCGACGCGGAGCGCGGGCCGCACCGCCGCGGGAGGCCGGGAGCCGCGGCGCCCGCCCCGCCCCCGCCCGGGTGCCGAAGCCCCCGCCGCCCCTCTGCGGGCCGCGTTGCGTAACGGGCCGGCGGTGCCCGATGGCTCTCCACCGGCGAAGGGAATCAATGGCAGTTCGCCATCTTGGAGAATTAGACACCCACAGCCCGAGCCGGAGTCGAGATTCACGAATCCGCCTACGTGGTCGGCGCACCGAGCCCGCGAGCCGAGGCCCGGGCACCGGCCGCCCACGCACGGCGGCTTCCGAGCCGCGGGGCCGGGTCGCCGCCTCCCACCGCCCGGCCCGCGCCCGGCAGGGGCGACCCAGGGACCCCGGCCCGGCCCGCGCGCCGGCCAGACCCCGCGGCGCCTCCAACCCGCGCGCGCAAGGCCGGCCTCCCGGCTGCCCCGGACGCGGGCCCGGCCGGGGACAGCGCCCGCGCCCCCGCCCAGCCCGGCCCGGCCCGGCCCGCCGGGCGCCCCTCCCCCACCCGGCGCGGGGCGCGGGGTCCGGGGCCAGCGCAGCCCGGGCGAGGGGCGGACCGGCGCCGGGGCTCGGGGCGCGCCGCCCGCACACCTGCGCCGGCCTGGCGCCCGGGCTCACCGTGATGCTCTGGAAGACGCCCCCGGCCGTGGCCGCCCAGACGTATTTGGCGTCGCAGTAGCCGACAATGGCGGCCTCCTGGCAGCAGCCATCGCACATCAGGTTGTCCACGTAGCTCTGCCAACCGGCCATCTTCAGCCTTCGCACTGCAGCGGGGACGGCGAGCAGCAGCAGGCGCAGCGGCGGCGGCGGCGGGCGGGAGGCGGGGCGGGGGCGGGGAGGAGGCGGCTCTGCGCAGGACCGACCGCCCCCCTCCCCGGCTGCGGCGGGAGGACGCGGCGCGGCGGCGAGGACCCGCCGCCCGCCCGCCGGCCGGCTGCCCAACGGCGAGAGCTGGCGCGGCGGCGCTGCGGCGGCTCCGGCGGGCCGGTCTCCGCCGGGGACGTGCGCGCGCGCGCGCGATCCTTCCGCGGCCCCGACGCGGGTCGGGGGGCGCGGGCGCGGGCCGGCGCGGAGGGATACGCGGGACAGTCGCGCGCCACGTGCGGCGGGGTCGCGGGCTGGCCGAGCCCCGGGCGCGCGCGCGGGCGGGGAGGCTGCCCCGGTGGCGCCCGGGACGGAGCGCGGCGCGGCGGTGCGCTGGCCCGCGGCGCGGCCCTGGGCGCGGAGCCCTGCGCCCGGCGTCGGGTTGCAGAGTTGCCCGGTGACGCGATGCGCAGCGCTCTTTGTGGTGGGAGCGCCGGCGGGGGTCGTGCGCCGCCCCGAGGCCCGGTGCCCTGGGGACGCCCGCCCCTGCGCCCACCGGCCCCGCGGCCACGAGCGGCGCCCAGGAACCCGCCAAGCGTCGCGGGGCTCGCACTGTGGCCTCTTGGGTGCCAGGGGCCTCGCGCGGCGCGGAGTCTGTGCCCCAGGAGCCCATTCCATGTTGCCGAGCGCAGGGCGGCGAAGGTGTCGGCTGTGGGTTACCGGACAAGCTGCTGCTGGGCGACGACGTGAAGAGCACAAAGCCCGCAGTCTAGGGAAGGTCCCCCGCCAGCGCGCCGTCCTCGCGGTGATGGAAGGGGAAGCAGTGGGGCACCCAGAGCTGTGCCCACAAGTGGTTAGGGCCCCGCACGCCTCGCCTGCGCGGTGGCTTAGAGCGCTGGGACCAGACACGAGTTAAGTGCCCCACCACGATGACTTCAGTTTCAACCGACACGATCCACTAATTAAGGGAAGGAAGAAGGAGCCAAAAGTTGGAAAGTTGATTCTCGACTTTAAAGTTATCGCGTAGGGCCACATTTGTAGAATTACAGGGATGTAGTCCTAGAAAGGAAAGAACGGTGCTAAACCACCTAGTGGGTTCTGAGGTTTCAGATTTTTTCTGCGTCCTTTGAAATGTTCTACCGCAGGGAGGAGAGTAAGTGCGTAGGAGCAACTCCAGGTTAGGCACCTATTGGACTGAGACAACGCACTTGCTGGTATTCTGACGTTACAGAAGACCCGTCTGGTGTGAAGGGTGACTCGGAAGTGTCTCTTCGCTGGTGTGCTCGCACCTGATTCAGTAACACTCGTGTTTACTGCTTTGCCTTTGTGATGTTGGCTGATGGCTTTCTCATTTCTTAGCCTGAAAGTTCATGATGGCCTCAGAGTGCTAATAACATGGATCTGCTCATCAAGCTGCATCTTTAGGATTTGTGCTCTTCATTTATGTATGTTATAATCCAATAAATGTAAAGAGGAAACAAAAAAATATGATAGAAAAGAACTGATGAGGCCTTAAGGAAGTTTGTCAAAATTTTTTATTCATTAATTAGAAGTTTAGAGTTATTTCTAGAGTTTATTATCATATTATAGCATAGTTGGAAATAACTGTATTCCATACCAGTATTATTGGCTTTAAATAGTAAAAGGATTAATGGATTTTGGAAAATTCATATCTTGAAAGATCCTAAAACAGGTCTATTGAGTGAAGCATCCTTAAGAATTTAGAATCCCTATCATTTTCTTATATGTTTAAGATATAGCAATGCTTTTGAATTAGTTTTCCTTTTCCTATATCATGTTATTTTTCCAGAATAACATACAGTAAAAATTGAGTAACTGTAGAAATATATATTCTGTGTAACAGATTCGCTGGATTTCACTGTTCAGGTTTTTAGGTTACTATTCAGGGAGAGTCCATTTACTGTCTGTGATTGCAGTACTGTGGTAAACGCCTTCTGGACTTGTATTCTTTAGAACCAGCTTCCTAGCATGCTGCCTTATTTTCCATGTGTATACAATGATCTGTTCCTATCCTGTTTACCTGTTGCTTATCATACAGGATTCAAAAGGCGTCAGTAGTGGTAGAATGCCGACTTACAGGAGGGAGCCACCCTCCCTCCAGAGGAGTACTGATATGGGAAAGAAAACGCAATCACCAATCTGTATCTTTCCCTACTTTTTTTCTGGGTAACTGATCCCTAGAGAAATGATAGCAGTGTCTGGATAGAACTCTAGAATAGCTGTGGTGCTGCTCTTGGTGCAAATATCCAGAGTGATGTGGCCATGAACAATTGGGATCATGTTAAGTTTGGAGTAGGCTATTATGCTTTCTGTCCAAAATTCTTTTATTCTCATTGGATAAAACAATCTGTGTGGCAAACTCCATCTTGAATGCGTAAGTCAAGTAGTGGCTGAGCCGTTTAAGCCAATAAATAAATCATTTGACATTTTAGCAAAACACCAACCAGAAGTTGTGGTTAATAAGTACTCAACATGATCAGCATTGGAATATAACTAAAGCTATACAGAATTAAGTCCCAATTATAAAACCAGAACTAAGTAAACTCACAGTTACCTAAAATTTTCACCTCCACTCTTCATTTTTGGAAAAGTATATTTATCATAAAAGTACTATCACAACAATCAAGAACATTTAGGAATGGTGTGCTGTGTCTTGTGCATGTGATCTCACCCACCCAGGAGACTGAGGCAAGAGGACCCTGGGCAACAGCATGAGACCCTTTCGAAGGAGGAAGGAAGGAGGGGAGGCAGGAGGCAGAAGAGAAAGAAAAATTAGGATGCAGAGAGAAATCACCCTTAATCCCATAAGCTAATATAAATGCCATCTTTTGTATGTTTTCACTCATTGTTTTTATTTGTCATTTTTACCATAAAGAACAAGGAGTACCCATAATTCTGGGTTTTTTCATTTTACCCTGATATCTATGAATTTTCACTTTTTATATTTTGAGACTCATTAGAAAAACATGTTCAGTTGCTGTATTTCCCTTCTGATGAATTTAACTTTGATCACTAAGAACTTGCCCTCTTTAAGAACAGTATTCCTTTTTTTACTTTAAAATCTGTATTGTCGAATATTAAGGTAACTGTTCTCCTCTCTATTTACTTGTATTTACTGTATGTAGCTTTTCTCTCTCTCTACTTCTTTTCAACCAATTCCTGTCCTTACCATTTAGATACGTCTCTTTTAAACTTCACATAGCTGCATTTTGGCATTTTATGTAGTGTGGCAGGGTATCCTTGAACTGACATGTCTATTTGAATTATAAACATTGTAATCATTGACATGTTTGGACTTGTGTGAACAAATTTTCTTTTTTAAAATTTTTATTTTGTACTAATTAGTTGTGCATGACAGTAGAATGCATGTACACATTTTGATAGATCATACATATAGCATAATCTCATTTTTCTGGTTGTAAATGTTGCAGGATCACATGGATCATGCAGTCATACATGTACATGAGGTAATAACGTCTGATTCACTCCACTATCCTTCCTACTCCATACCCCTCCCCCCTCCCCTCCACCTAGAGTGACTCTATTCTTCTCTAGCCCCCCCCCCCCCCCGCCCGCCTTACTGTGAATTAGCTTCTACATATCAGAGAAAACATATAGCCTTTGGTTTTTGGGATTTGGCTTATTTCACTTAGCATGATATTCTGTAACTCCATCCATTTACCAGCAAATGCCTTAATTTCATTCTTTAAAGCTGAGTAATATTCCAGTGTGTGTGTGTGTGTGTGTGTGTGCGCCACATTTTCTTTATCCATTCATCTGTTGAGGGGCATCTAGTTTGGCTGTTGTGAATTGAGTTGCTATAAATGTTGATGTGGCTGTGTCACTTTAGTATGTTAATTTTAATGAACAAATATTATTAGTCCCATTTTTCTTAAGCTTTTTTCCTTCCTCTTATATTAAAAAAAAGTGTAGGGGGTGTCTTATTCTTCCAGATTTTTAAAAAAGTTCTTTAGAATCTATATACTGGATTTTGATTCTTTTAGTGTCACCATTAAAAGTATGTCTTGCATATTGAATATAACAAAGCTGTAATTAAGGAATATTTCCAGACCATCCAAGGACCTTAGAAAGCACTAAATGCGGTCGCCTCTCTGCAGACTTTCTGATACAGCTGTTTGTTGATATATATTTATCTACGTCTTTGCAAAATTTACTTCCCATTCCTTCTCGTATCTCAGACCATCATTCATGATCATTTCCCTTCTTCCTAAACTGCATCCCTTAGAAATTACTTTAATGGATGTCTTGGTGGTAAAATGTCTTCTTATCACTTTCATTCCTGAAAAATAGATTGAAGCTACAACGAAGGCTGATGCTCCTCAGGGGCTGCTCTTCTGTGTCGTTCTGTTTTCCTGGCCCTGTCTGACCTTGACGGATGGTCTTTTTCCTCTGGTTACTTTTTGTCTTCGCCCTTCCACACTCACTCTGCCTGGGTCCCTCCCGTTCTGCGTGGGAAGACGATCTCTGCCTGCACCACCCCAGAAGTTCTCAGTCACTCCATTCACTTACTTTCCCGGTCCTTCGGCTGTTTCTGCACTGCCTCTCTCTGGCTCTCCCAGCTGCTTCCTGCTTCCTTCCCGTTTTCTCACCCTCCCGTCTGCTGCTCAACTGTTCCACCTGTTGCTGATTGAGATTCTAGTTCTGCAAGTCCACCTTTCGTTTTGGAAGCTCTGTGTTCCTGTTCCGTCTCTGTCACTGCTGCCGTCTCTCTAAACATCTGCTGCCTAGCAAATGCATACTTTGTATCTATCTGGCAGTTCCAATATCTGAGTGACCTGTGTGTTGCTCTTACTCTTTTTCAGCCATGGTCACTTGCTCCTTAGAGGCTTGGTGATCTTAGATTGCGAATTTGTATTTCCTTGATCTTAAGCGTGGAAGTTCCAGGGTCTGATGGAGGACAAGTTGCGTCTCTTTCTGCTCTGTGCCCATGGGGCTGGCCTCCTGAGTCTGCTCTAACCCTTGCTGTGCTGCCCGCCAAGCACAGCTGTGCCTGTTCCGCCCTGGCACGAGCTGCTGTGGGCATCCGCACTCCTTCCAGCCCTGCTGTTCCTGCTCGTGTGCAGACTACAGTCTGGTTTCTACTCAAGACCCGTTTCTCTGTCGGTGGGAGGAGGGCGTTTCGAAGGTCTTTCTCGTTCCTGCCCGAGGCTCCGGCGGCTTCACCTCATCGCTAGTGCTTATCTGTGTTCCTTGGCTTTCCATTGCTGAGACCAGAGCCCAACAGGAACCCCTTAGAGGAGGAAAAGTTTACCTGGGCTCAAGACTTCAGAGGCCTCAGTCCATGGTTGGCCAACTCTGTTGCTCTGGGCCTGAGGTGAGGCAGAACATCACGGAGGAAGGGCATGGCGGGGAAGCAGAGCGAGAGCCAGTCTCCAGGGACCAGGCATGAACCACAAAGGCACACCGTGACCTGCCTCCTCCAGACACACCTGCCCACCGACAGCGGTTCCCACCAGCAGAGCAGCCATTTCCGATCATTGATCCAGATCATTGAACCAAGTGGATTGATCCACTGATGAGGTCACGGCA
The DNA here is from genome assembly GCF_902686455.1 of Sciurus vulgaris. Taxonomy (NCBI): domain Eukaryota; kingdom Metazoa; phylum Chordata; class Mammalia; order Rodentia; family Sciuridae; genus Sciurus; species Sciurus vulgaris. The sequence goes on along the minus strand of NC_136470.1, from coordinate 143,305,928 downwards.
CTTAGGACCTGATTGTGTGACCTCTGAACGTTCCTGCATTGTCTCACACGTGAGCTTTCAGGGGACACCTCGTATCCAAACCACAACAATGTCATGTCTCTTTTAATTCTGAACATTTACCTGGGTGTAGGGCAGTGTTTCATTTGGCTTTGATTCACAAATTCCCAGGGACAAAGGAAACATCTATGTCGTGTTCGTTCCTCTTAGACACATTTTTTGTGACGTGCTTGTAGGAATCTTTCCCCATTTGTCATTTCTAGGGCTGCAGCAGTCCACTGAGTGGATATGTTGTAAATCGCCCTGACTGAAATGTCAGGTGAGTCAAGGAATCACCAAAAGAAAACTCAGCTATGACCCATTAGACGTTTTTCTTACAGTAAGATTTAAAATGTAAAAGGTGGCACTTAATCATTCAGACGTGGCGGACGTTGCTGTTTGCGTACCCAGCATGCACGCTTCTTCCTTCCAGCAGTCGTGAGTTGTGGGGTGATAGCACATCTGCTCCAGGACTCTTCTGCAAATGCCCTTCCAAGTGCTCATCCTCAGTGGCTGGCGAGCCAGACAGAAGTTTCTCGCTGGAACGATTTTCCCCTAACATCTGGATAGACAGATGTGAAGGAGGGTTTGGGTCCTACGCCTTCTTGTCCTGACCTGCCCTCCCCGTGTCCAGGCCTGCGGCAGCACTGTGCAAGGACAGCAGTTTGTCACTGTCTGAGTGTTGTGGGGCAGGGGGGCAGAGGGACATTAGCTCCAGGGGCTCTGCTGGCCTCACACAGCCTCCCAGACTGCACTGGACAGGTCAAGCCCACGCTCAGTTAGGCCACCGTGGTCAGCCTGCACGCGCTGCCAGACCCTGCCCTGACCAGAGCACCCACTGCCTACCCAGCTCAGGCCCCTGAGCATTCTGCAGTATCTAGCACTGCTTTTCTGAGATGAGTTAAGCACTTGAGGAAATCCTTTTTATTTATTGTGTTGCTATTGTAATTGACCAAATTGTCCACATCAGAGAAAATTGCTCTTATCAATCTTGTGGCAGTAATACATTAAATAGTGCCCCAGAGGTGTCAAGGGGTTCTGTACTTTTTAAAATGTCACACTGACTGACAGAGAATCCCCTAAGAAGTCTGATTCCTTTTCTCTGATTTACCACATGCAGAAAGGGGATTCTGGGGCCGCATGGAGCATGTCGATTCAAGAAAGCCACACTTGGATTTGAGCGATGTCTGTGGAATGCTCGGGGAAGGGCAGAAGGCCTGTACAGAGACAGTCTGCCTGTTATCTGATGTCTAAGAGAAACGCAGGCCCTCCCTGGAACCCCCAGAGAGAAAGAGTGCATCTCATTTTTCTTCATCTCAGTCCAGGAAGACAAGCAATAAAATTTAATTAAGTGGCTATTTCCCTTAAAGTGTATTAAAATAAAGCTTTTAAAATATTTGCTTTTCTCCAAAATGCTCAGCTATCACTTCTGGGGAAAATTGTCTCTGAATTCACAATCGTAGGGATGAGCAGAGAGCCCAGAGTGCAGGTCGACTGGCTGGCGAGTTGTGCTCAGAAGCCACTGAGTGGCTGCAGAGTGCAGGTGTTCCCAAGCGTCCTTTGATATTTGAAGAAGGTCAACGCCACCTCCCGCTGCAGAGCCCCCATTCTTATTGAAAAGCATCAGTGCTTCTTTGTGAATAGTGGATATTCCTAATAATATCAGAGTTTCCAGATCACATAGCAAGGTTGGGCTCTTGCTACTCTTGTACACGTTGGTGTGCACTGAGGATAACAAGATCTGTCCCTCTGATTTACGGTCTAGGCAGGGAGATGATGCACACGAAGTTCTCAAGCAGCACGGCCTGGCTGTGGGCTCTGATCTAATTGCATTAGGATGGAGCCTAATGGCGTAGCCATCAGGTCAAAACACTGGATGGTGAGCTCTCAGCTAATGGAGGCCGGAGGCATAACACAGCGAAGAAAGGATGCTTATAGAAAAGATTGACTTTAAGCCTTAAGAAACGAAGGGACTGAAGTTTGATTCTCAAAATCATGAAGAGAACTTAAACTACAGATTCACTCTTCCAAACAAAAAACAGCCCATAGAATAGGGAATATCTTCCCAAAACAGTTCCGACAAAGTATTCATTCAGAATGCAAGCATAAATACACTTCATTAAGAAGTGGGTTCTGTGACCGAGTGGGCACGCTCGAGCAGACTTCTGTAGAGAGGTCACCAGGCCAGTAAAGGAACAGACAAGCAGACCAAGAGGCACCAGGCACCATCTTGTACCCCTTGGGAGGACTAAGGGACAATAAAAAGTGTTATTGATGATGTGGGAAAATTGGAATCCTTGCTTTCCAATAGGATGGCTCCTGAAAAAATTAAAAATAGATTTACCGTATCATTTATAAATTCCTCTTCTGGGCATACATTAGAAAGAACCAAAGGCATGTTCAAGCAGCATTAGCCACAGTAACTAAATGGTGGGCGTACCCAGGTGCCCGGGCCGTAGCACGTTCCTGTACCGGAAGGTTGCTAGTCTTAGGAAGCAGCTCTGACCCATGCAGAGACCTGGGTGACGCGTGCAGAGTTCGTGCTGAGTGGAGCACGCCAGTCACAGAAGGACAGAAACTTGGGGATTCCACCTGCATCAGAGAGACAAAGGGGCACCCTGGCTCCAGGACTGGAACTGGGGAAGTGAGGTACTGCTCAACGCACAGAGTTCCATTTGGAAAGAGGAAGAGTGGCTATAGGGTGGTGGAGGAGTGCAAGAACGTGACCACCACCCTGAGCTGTTCACCCGAAAATAACGAGGATAGTAAATTTCATGTGTATTTCACCACAATTAAAATTTTAAGCCACAATGAGGTGTCAGACATCAGAATGGCAAAAGCTAAAAATAAAGGAAATACTGCTCTTAGGAGTGTAAAATAACATAATCAGAAAAAAATAAAATGGTCTGATCATCATGGAATGCCGTTAGCAGCACCTCCTAAAACTTCTCTGTATGCAGGCCTAAGGATCCCACAATTCCACCCTTAGGTGTACGTCCAAGTAAGAATCGTGCCTTCCCCCAAAGACCTCAGGAATGTTCCCAGCCCAATTCACAGTGGCCCCAACCGGAAACTGTCCAGATGCCCATCAGCAGCGGAACGGATGAATGAGTCGCGCTGTGTCCCCTCAGTGGGATCTTGGCCAGCAAGGAGGATGCACACAGCAGTGGCTATTTCCAATGGTAGACAGCCCTCACCGTGTTTAAGCCAAAAGGGTCAGGTAAAGTGTACCTTTTGGATGGATCACTTGAAGCGGGTCCTGGGGTGCTGCTGTTAGTCCAGTCTTGATCCAGGTGCTGGCTACATGAATTTCTGTGGAAAGTCATCAAGTTCCAGACTCACATTTGGGGTGCTTTTCTGAATTTTGTTATATGTCAAAAGAAAAACAAAATTTAAGACACAGCATTTGTGTGTGAGAGAAGGCACTGACAAACTCATTCCAAAACTTGTACAGACACGCAAAGGACCAAAAATAACAAGGACGATCTAGGAGAACCACAAACTGGAGCATGCGTTCGTCTCGAGCACAGGGCACAATATCGACATAAAGATGGACATACAGGCCAGTGGGGAAGGATAGATGCTGTAGACTCCGGTGTAGGGATGGCCAGGAACGTCTTCAGCGTAGACATCCAGGAGGTTAAGTGGGGCTGGGGTGGGGGAGAAAGTTTTTTTTTTTAATTGCTGGGGCAATTGGACATCTATGCAAAAAATGAACCTCTACCCTTACATCTCTCTCTGAAAAAGTTGTCTCAAAAGGGGTCCTATTCCTGTATGAATGAGGCAAAGAATTTTTTTTTCTTAGTACCAAGAATTAAGCCCAGGGGCACTGGTTACAATCCAGAATGGAGCACTGCTCTTAGGAGTATAAAATAGTATGATCATAAAAAATAAAACGGTATTTTATTTTGTGAGCCACATCCACAGCCCTTTTTTTGTATTTTATTTAGAGACAGGGTCTCACTGAGTTGCCTGGGGCCTTGATAAGTTGCTGAGGCTGGCTTTGAACTCGGTCTTCCTGCCTCAACCGCTTGAGTTGCTGGGTTTACAGGCCTGCACCAATGCACCCAGGGGAAAATAATTCCTAAATAGTACCCAACAATTATGAACCAATAAGGAAGAAACTGATTTTAAAAATTGGACCTTACTAAATTTTAAAAATTTCTGTTCTTTGTAATTGAAACCCTCATACATTTGAAATGGAAATGTAAAATAGTACAATCTTTTTGGAAACAACTTGGAAGTTTCTTAAAAATTTAAACATATATCTAGCATATGACCCAGGCAGTGTCCTAGGTATCTACCTAGGGGACAAAATCATATCTCTACTCAAAGTTGGAAAAAAAATTGTTCTTGGAGTTTTATTTGTAACAGCAAAAAATGGGCAAGATTATGGAATGTGCATCAGCAGATACGGAATATCCACCTAATGTAATGTACAGCATTCAGCAATAACAGGAGGCACATTTTGATACATTTGACAACAATGCATCTCAAAATCATTAGGATACGTGAAAGAAGCCAGACCCACCCTAAGTCCCCATCCAAGGAGGAGGAGTAAGTGTCTACCAGCAGAGCCGGGGCTGCGGCCTAGTGAGCACCACCCCACGCCAGGCCGCGTGGAGACCCTGTGGGTCGAGGTGAGGGGTGCGCAGTCTCCAGGCCGCCTGACCTCAGTGCTGGCCGTGGGCGCACGCACGACACTTCTCCTACTTCTCGTACCGAAAGACTTTGAGAAGGGTGTCTGCGGCAGCAGGATTCCTAACAGCTGGCCCGTGTCACAGCAGATCCACACGTAGACTGGGTCACATCCACACAAAGGGGCGGCTGTCCCGGGAGCTTGCGGAGAGACTCTCACAAAGAGCGTCCAAAGAAAACAGGGCTTGGCCAGCCCAGCAGGAGGATGGCAGGTTTGGGGAGGAGGCACTGGCGCTCAGGACAGGATGCAGGGTGCGAGGAAGGCTTGGGAAAGCTGGCCTCCTTCCGCCTGATCTGCTGAGCGGTCACTCAAATTCAGCACGTTTACGGTAAGTGCACCCGTCAGAATGTGTGTTTCACTGAAAACAAAGTTTAGTTAAGCAAAACAAAACAGTGCTTTAGCATTTAGCATTTAGTTAGATGCTTTTGGATGAAAACCCCTTCCATACTATCTGCTAGATATTTTCTAATCTCACTGCAACACGGATAAATGATCACACTTAGCTGAAATGGTTATTTTGAGGGTGAAACTAAATGAGATAGCACATATGATACTAAGTAAGACACAGCGTCTGGCTACGTAAATGGAGAAGCAAAGGCTCTCTTCGACATCCTGGGGACCAGCAGGAGGGCCTCCCCCAACTCTGGGCACCCCGGCAGCCAGGCCCAGCTCGGCCTGGTCTCACAGAGCCTGGCCTGACTCTGTCTGCGGGCGGCTTCTCCAGAGGTGTTCAAAGAAGCCAGGAGAAACAGAGATGCCACCATGTCCTTTCTGGCCATCTGCTCAACACAAAATACCCTGTGCACGTGTGGTGGAGACTGCCGATGTGCAACAGGAGGTTTAGGGGAAGAGCAAGCCCCTGATGGGGTTCACCCAAGTGTGGAAGGGCTGCATGGTCAACCAGCAGTGGGGGGTCGTCAGTGCATTCCGAGGGGTCAGTCTCAGCACCTATGAGGGGCTGTGGAACACAGGGACTCCCCCCGTATGAGAGCCAGGAAGGACACGCACAGGTAGGACACGGAGAGGAGTCAGTAAGCTCGCATAGGGAACTTTGTTAAATGGATTCAGCTGCTCTGGTAACAAAGTGAGTAGGTACATGTGTCAACCTACTTCACTACAGTAACCACTCGACAAGCTCCCTGTATCCCATAGCATGTCCTGAACCTCAGACAGATACACCAAGACCTGTTTTTAGAAATGTCACAAGTCCATGCTGATAATAAGTAAACAACTGAATAAGTATAATTGGAAAATAAATAGAGACAATATGGGAAAGACACAAGATCTTCCATACGGAAGAATCTGTAGTGTGTGTGTGTGTGTGTGTGTACAGACACATGTGTTCGTCCCTGGGCCAGAACAGCCTGTCCATGCAGGGCTGTGAGTACTGCAGGTGACCCATCAGGACTTAAAAACCACCATTTCTGGAGACAGACACTAAGGTCTGGAAGCAAGAAAGAATTTAGAGAAAGGAATGAATTTAAACAGTCTAATGATCCTAGCAACAAGTAGAACAGGAAAAGGGCTCCCTGCTGAGCTCTTGGCCTGGGTTTGAGGTTCTGAGAAGAAAAAACTAGATTTTGCACCTCAACTAAAAATGGTTGTAAATCCAGGACCTGGTGAATTTGGGTCTGGTGAGAATTATTACCTAGAGGCTATCAAACTAATATTACTGAAACATTAGGAAGAAATAAAAATAAGTTCATTCATACTCCTTAGGAACATATAAACAACTTTAATGATCAAAATAAATTTGATATATGGTATTGGACATTTAGAATGCTTTAAGGTTAAATGGTATAATCAGGTTTATAAAATCACTTTAGAATCATTTTTTGTCTGCTATTTAAGGTGTCAAACAATTTAGAAGGTTCAGTCATACTAAGTTTACAATTTAAATTGAAGGAATTTAATAAAATTTTATATCAAGGTCTAAACATTCGACCCACGGGTGTTGAAGTCCGTATCCTGCGGGTGCTCCTGCCGGGCAGATGCCCTCCAGATATCCAAGGTGAACCTGGGCGGCAGCCTCACCTTGGGGAGAGGGCTGCGCCCCACAGTGTCTCGCGCCCTGGGAGTGTTTCTGCCCTGGTCTGTGGGGACTGCCTGGCGAGCAGCTGGCAGGACCTGAGGCCTGCACAGCAGGGGCGTGCTTTCTCCAGGTCTGGAGCTGCAGGCCTGGGTGATTTCTTCTGAGGCTGCTCTGCTGGGCTCGTAGCTGGCCAGGTCTCTGTTTGCACATGGTTTTCCTCGGGCCCTGCTGTGTCCTGTCTCCTCTTCCTTTTTAAAGACATTTTAAATTTTTTAACTCGTATGTAAGAACATGAAGATGGTACCTATCGATGGTGTACGGTGCGCTGTTCCGACACTGACCTGAGGTTTACTCCGGGTAAGCTTATCGACCTCTTCACGCTTCTCATTTCCTCTTGGTGGAGCCGTTCTGAGTCCTTTCTTCAGCTTTCTGGAGTGTGCAGCAGCAGCCAGAGCGTGTGCTCCTGTCTGACAGGCTTAGAGTGCGTCCATCTCTTCCCGTAAGAACGCTGGTCCTGTCAGGGTCCATCACGAGTCCATTGTCCTGCCTGTCTCTCAGGACACAGACTGAGTTACATGTAAATCTGTCCTATAAGAATTTTCAGGGCACAAGAACTGGAGACTCATTCTCAAGGGGCACAATAATCCAAACTTGGAAAGGAGCGGAGGCGGAACGTTGGGAAGAGGGAGGAGGAATGACTGGGCTGAGGAACCAGGGGTTGTGGCACAGAGACCCCCGCACTGGTCGCTGGGGGATCTGAACCATTCCAGCGCCCCAGTCATCCCCAGAGTGTCTGGGCACAAGATGCGGCCCTGGGGGCCCCCAAGCTCCCGGTGCTTCTAGCCGAGCAGTGAGATGGAGACTGAAGACTGGACAGGGAGGCCTTGAACGTAGTGTCTTGCAGAAGGAAAACGACCATAGACGAACTTTTTGACCCTTCGCTATGCAAAGAACGGGGATTAGAGGCCCCCACGCCCACCAGCTCCAGGACAGGTGTCTTGGTCATCGCACTTGGGGCCAGAGGAGCCTCTGCAGGCAGCGCTGGTGGTGAGGGCCCCGCCCTGAGACTCTAGGTCTGATCCTCCCGTCTCCCTTCTCTCTTCCCAGGCACTTGACCCTGATCTTAGCTCCAGCTGCTTCCGTGACCATATCCAGTCCCCACCCTCTGTCTCCAAGAAGGAGGCAGTGAGAGGGTCAGTTGCAAGTATTTTCAGATACACGTCTTCCCAGGTACGCGGGGCGTGTTTGAGACAAGTTAGGGGGTGCATTCTTCTTCCCAGTCCTTCAGGGACCTGACCACACGGCAGTACTGTATGTGGAACAGCACAACACTGCTGGGCACAGGGCACACACCTCTAGTCCCAGCAACTCAGGAGACTGGACAGGAGGATCCAAGTTCAAGACCAGCCTCAGCAACTTAGCGAGACCCTGACGCAAAATAAAAAACAGGAAATGGCTAGGAAAGTAGCTCAGTGGTAAAGCACCCCTGGGTTCTGTCCCCAGCACCAGACCAAACCACACCCAAGAGCAGCACAGTGCTGCCACGGGCTCCCTGTCCTGTGCAAATATTAGTCTTTAACTAGAAATGACCCAAAGCAGATGTTTCACATCTAGAATGTTTTCTCACAGACAGTTTCAATAGAAATATTTTAGCTCTCCAGATACATCCAAATAAAATATTTGGTTTTGAAACATTCTATTTTGAAAGTCAGTGAACTGTGGCTTCATTATAACAGAAGATGCATGAATCAGAGACCTTTTTCAATTTTTATTTCTGGTCACAGGCAAGCCATTGTGAGCCACGAGGAGTGATGAAAGTCTGAACCCTCGGGATTCAGAAGTGAATTTTTCGAAGCGTGCATTCCTCCCACCGGGAGACAAGCGCCAGTGAGGTTTGCTGTGAGGCCCGTCCGCGGTTCCTCTCACTCATACGTCACAGAACCAGAAGTGACCTTCGATTAGAAAACCTTGTCCCTGGGATATAGTAAAAATCACGCATGGACCACATTCAGTCACGTTTTCAGAAAAACATATATCGCTCTAAAAAGATCTGATTTGACCCAGATGGCAATATTATTAATTGACATATTCAAAACAAACTGCAGGATAAAAAAAACATTAAAGTGAGAGCATTCTGCAACGAAGCTTCTCAAACTTTGTGTGGGACTTATTAGTTCCCATTCTGGTGGTGCCCACAGTCTGCCTTTCTAACAGGCTCCCAGCAGACGCTGCTGCTGCCCGTCTGCAGGCAAGTCCTGGAAAGCAGGGCTGTGGGACGTTCTCTCGCCTGGGTGGCACTTCAAGCTCACCTCTCTGGCTCGTCCATCAGCTTCCTGCCTGTTAGCTAGCATTGCCTCCCTCTCTGCACCTCCTGCCTTCTCTTGACTTAATCAAAGGTTTGAATATTACATTTAGATTCCTCCCTTTTTTAGATATAGCTATTTGTATTTTGCAACTGGTTGCTCTAAGGATTACAATCTGCATCTTAACTCACCCGAGTCTTCTTATAGTTCATACTGTACCACCTCTGTGCTATTCTATTATTGTTACTATTTTAGTACTGGAGAGCAAGCCAGGGATGCTCTAGCATTTAGCTATATCCCCAGCCCCTTTTTATTATTTATTTTGAGACATAGTCTCACTAAATTGCCCAGGCTGGCCGTGAACTTGTAACCGTACTACCTCAGCCTCCAGATACATCCAAATAAAATGTTTGGTCTTGAAACATTCTATTTTTAAATCCTGAGTCACTGGGATTATCAGCACACACCACCATAGTCAGCTTAATTTATAAGGATCATGAATTTCACAATGCAATGTCATGAATTCTACTTTCAGCCATCAGTTTTCTTTTAAATGCATTGGGAATGAACGGCATCTTTTCTATTTATCCACATAGTTTGTTTCTCGTGTTCTTAGTTCCTTCCTACAGTTTCTTTGTGGTGCTGCTTCCCTTCAGCCAGGAAAACTCCCTGGCTGAACTCCCTGTATGATGAATCTGTTAGCGACAAGTCCTCTCCACTTTTTAAAATCTGAACCAGGTCTGTACTGACAGTTCTGTTTTTTTCTAGCACTTTTAAGACGCCACCTCGTCTCCTTGTCTCCTGGCCTCTGTTCCACACCCTGTAAGCCATCCGTTCATCTATGGTGGTGCTTTCCTGCATACTTTGTCTTTTTTCTTAGCTGATTTAAGGATTTTTCTCTTTATCTTTAGTTTTCATCAGTTTGATTATGTTTCTATGTGTAATTTTCTTTGTATCTGTCTGCTTGGAGTTTTCTGAAACCCTTGAATCTCTAAATGAATGTTTTTAAACATTGTTTCTATAAACATACTTTTCTACCCAATTTTCTGTCTCCTTTCCTCCTGACCCTCTAAGTACACGTTAGATCTTGATATTGTCCCATAGATCATGAAGGCTCCTTGCATTTTTTGTGATCTTTTTTTCTCTTTCTCAGATTTGATCATTTCTATTTACCTCTTTTATTCACCTTTATTCTCCATTTCCAAAATACTATTAATTTTTTCATTTCTGACATTTCATTTGCAGATCTAGAATTTCCATTTGGTTCTTTTTTTGTAGTATCCATTTCTTTGCAGTATTTCCTCTCCATTCAATCATCATGATAACTTTTCCTTTAAGTCTTTGAACACGTTAATGGAAGCCACTGCCAATTCCTAGCCTACTGATGTCAACATTTAGTCCTACAGCTGGTTTCTGTTGATGACTTTTCCTCTTTGTCTTAGATCACATTTTCCTGTGTATTTTATGTGTGCTTATTGTTAATTTATTGCCTTTTCATTACAAATTCACTCCTTCATATCTGTTGTCCTAAAATGTGTTGGATTCCTTAAGCATTTTTTTCTATGCTGTGAGTATGCTGTTGAGCTTGGTTTGTGGAAAGGGCTGGATTTCACACTGACTGTAGGAATCCTTTGTTTCAAGAGCTACTTGCAAAATGCTCTCGTAATGTAAGATTGTCTCTAATGTCTTAAAAATGTCTCCAGGGTGGCCTCTCTAGGAAATAGCTAACATCCTTTGATTCTTTTCCCTGTGTGTGTGTGTGTGTGTGTGTGTGTGTGTGTGTGTGTGTGTGTGGTACTGGAGATTAAACCCAAGGGTGCTCTACCATTGAGCTGTATCCCCAATCCTTTTGATTTGAGACAGGGCCTTGCTAAGTGGCCCAGGCTGCCTGGAACTTGTGATCCTCCTGCCTCAGCCTCCTGAGTCACTACTTGTGCCGCTGCACCTACTGATGTCCTGTGATTCTTAAAAGGGACAGAAAGGTTTTCTCTAGAAGATACAAACCTGTGCTCCATGACCCTTCATACTCTCTCCCTTCATAGACATCTCAGAACACATTGTGCAGGTATGGAAAGCTCAAGACCAGACAATATTATTTGTCCTGTTTTTGGGAATTGTATTTACTGTAGGTAACAAGAAGCAGTTCACATTGCTCAGTTACTTTTGACATGGTTGAAAAACACTCCACTTCTCTTTTTCTGCTTTGCCAGGTTTGTGTCCGTTTGCCATGATGCCTCAGGTGGGGCTGGGGCTCTTGTGTAACCCAGGCATAGCCGACCTCAGGCTCCGTCCTGGAAGGACCCGCTCTGAGCTGGGAATGGCTGTGCTCGCTTCACTTTGACCTCCGAGTCAGATCTGTGGGTCTGGGGTCAAATCTGGTCTTGCAGACCCCTAGATCCACTGTCCCTGAGCTTGGTCCAGAAATGCTTCGGATCCTCTCCGGGCTCGTTGGCTTGCCCTGTGGCACTCAGCATCAAGTTTAAATGAGTTGGTTGTCAATAAGGGACATTGTGTTGACAACATCATATCAATTCTAGAAAGCTAGGTAAGGCAAAGCCCCTCTTGTTGTGGAATTTGTCTCCTAAGGAATGTGAGAAATGGTTCTCAATAAATCCAGAGATTACTTATAAAATAATCTAACCCAGCTGACTTCTCTGTGAGAATCATGCACATTAGTACCCAATTATTATTTTTCTCTTTCTTTATCCACTGAGGAATGAAGAGCATGTGTTAACAGTTATCACGTGGGTTCCTCTCTGGGCGGCAGAACCATGTTTTGGGAAAATATATTTAAGAAGACAGACACAGACTATATCAAAATCAAAATATCGCCTCTCTTCCTTGGAAAGGCACGAGGCCTTCACTGAGCTCTGCTTCAGTCACACTGCTCGGGTGGGTGCCCAGGAAGCAAAGGCCTGATGGTTGAAAGATGCCTTTAGCGTCATGGTCACGGAAAAATCCTGCTGACTTCCGGTTCAGAGAGTAGATCCCATGGCGTGTTCTTGGGAGACCTTTGGAAGTTCTGGTTCCTGTGAAGGAATGTAGGTCTTCTGGGTCTCACTGGGCAGTCCTTCCTGGTGGGGGGACAGACAGACAGAGAGACACACACAGATTGTGGTGTTCCCTTCTTTCCATAATGACAACGGAAAACTAGGAACTCAGCTGGAAAATCACTTTTGAACTAATCACAGAAAACCAACACGAGCCCCGTGATGGGATCGTCAAGCTCAGAGCCGAGGGATTCTTCAGCATGTGGCTGGGAGCCACCGGCACCTGGATGCATGGCCCTGCTTTGCTTTTGTGACCCCAAGAAGATGAGACAAAACTCTGAAACTTTACGGGTCAGTAAGGAAGACTGGGCAACGGGAGTAAACACTGTGCTGCCCGCTCGGACCCTGGGGCCCTCACGAGGGGCTCTGGTCGGTGCATTTAAAGAAAACAAATCAAACAAACCCGACCACGGCCAGCAGGAGGGGGAGTGGTCGAGATGTCCACCTGGCTGGCCCACAAACGCCTGAGGAAGGGGCAGGCCCAGACATGCAGCAGGGCAGGCTGGGGCCACCGGCCCACCCGGAGTGAGCCCACAGACACGCCTCCTGTGAAGCTGGAGAAGGTCAGCGCTTTGGACACATAAAGGACACGCTAATTTTGCCCAGTGGTATGAGGGACTAGATGAGTCTCTGCGAAATTCAACCGTCGAAGTCTAAATCCCTACACGATGGCATTCGAGGATGGGCGCTAAGAAGTATGAGACCCAGGGCGCGTAGGATGAGGTCAGCGCCCTTGGAAGGAGAGGCAGAGGGACAGCCCGTCTCAGAACTGAAGAAACACATTCTGTTGCTAAGGCCACCGGCCACGGCATAGCAGCCTAAACTGCCTAAGGAAGAGCTGGCGGCAGACATCCGAAGGGCCACGGAAGGCGTGGGGAATCGGGCGGCACCGTGGACGAGGCCTGAGGCTGGCTGGTCCTGGTGTGCAGCCCGTGAGGACGTGTGTCGGGAGGGCTGTGGAAGGTCAGCCCGTCTCCCTGAGCTTCATGCTCATCCAGAGATGATGACATTGTCCACCTTGTCTGTTGTGGGGATTCAGCGAGACTGTGGACGGAGACATCTAGCACACAGCACGAGCGCCGCAGAGGCTGATGGCAATATCGTCACGGGGAGTTCTCGTAACAGGGTGCTGAAAGAAACTTGGGGCTCTGGTCCAGTGTAGAGATGCCTGTGTTCTAAGACAGGGGCAAACGCTTTCTGTCAAACACCAGGTGTAAATATCGTAGGCCATTTGTGCCATCTCATCTCTGTTGCAAATACACAGCTCTGCCTTTTAGCAGGAAGGCATCCATAGATGATCCATGAATGAACTGGCAGGGCTGTGTTCCAAATTAAACTTCATTTATGTGCACCAGAATTTGAATTTCACACAATTTGTACATGTCACAGAATATTCTTACACTGGAATTTGAATCTCACATAATCACGTCATCTTCACCTCTCCAAAGAGTATTCATCTTTTTCCCCCAAACACTTAAAAATGTAAAGCCCATGTTCCCCCGATCTCACCTCCTAGGCAAAAACGGGTGCGGGCCACCGTAGGCTCACAGGTCGCAGTTTGCCATGGGTGCTGCAGGACGCCAGGCAGAGCACTTGGCCCCGACAGGGAGGAGCCGTTTTCTCTAGTTCTGCCATGCCCGCCTCTTTGGAGGACACACGGGCTACCCTACGTGTGGGGCTTGGCGTCTCCATTCAGGTTAAAGAGAGCTAAAAAGAGGTTTGGAAAGCCTGACGGGGTTCCGTCTTAGCGTCTGACCATCTGCAGAACACGGTGGGGGAAAGTGGGTTGGAGCCACACCGACGAAGGGGTTTGTAGTAAGCTGCCTCTGGGTGGTTAGGTCCAGGAATGGCAAACGCACCAGGCCGCGCAGCCGCTGTCCGCTTTCCGGGTTCCTGTTTGTGACTCAGTGGATCTAAGGCTGGATACTCAGTTGATCGACAGCTGAAAATACCAAGACGGTGAAGCCGAGATTCCACAGGCAGCCTGGTGAGCACCTTTTGGATGGTCTTCCTTGGGACTCGTGCTAGGACCTCCGGAGTGAGCTGTGTAGTAGGGCACGGACTCCACCTGGGTGTTTTCCTTGTGTGCCTAAATTAATTTTCCTTTAACCCGGAAACCAGGATCCTCTATTACTGTGGCGTCATGGTGACTGGCAGGGCTTGAAGCCTCCCTTCAATGCAGGCCCCGCCCCTCTCCAGACAGCACCATGGCCGCCAGGGGAGAGTGCAGGGCAGTGGGGACAGACAGAAGAAAACTTGGTGGGGCGTCTTCTCAATGGATCCCCTCGCTATCCTCTCATCCCGGAATTAACTTTTCACAATGCTCATCCGCCTCCCTCCATCGGCAGGTACTTGATTGGCGTTTCTTAGTAGAGTCAACAGCCACTGAGCATAGTAGGCGTAGCAGCTAGGAGCCAACCTATTTTTAGGAGTCTGAAAATGTTTTAATTTCTTTTAAAATCAGAATAAAGACAATTAACTTTTAGTTTGAAGAAAATGTTTTAATACCAACGTTATTTGTCTTGATAACCACATAATACAGTAGCAAAATATAATTTTTTGTATTTTTCTGTGGAGGAAGGAATTCATGAAAATCCAAGTTCCTAGATCTTTAAAAGTTATATGTGATTCTGATTCTTAAGTCTCAACTCTGTCATGAGCTGCAAAGGAAACCCAAATAATATGTTTCAATCTCTTATCCTTCTGTTTTAGTCTGTTTTCTGTTGCTATAACAAAATACCTGAGAGTGGGTAATTTGCAAAAGATAGAATTTTGTTTCGCTCATGGTTCTGCAGGCTGAGAAGCCCAAAAGCACATGCTGGTGTCTGCTCAGCATCCAGCCAGGCCTTTTGCCCTGTGGTGACGTGTGGAGAGCATTCCACGAGGAGACAGAGTGTGCTAGCTCAGGTGGCCAGTGCCACGGGGGCAGCCTCGGGAGCTTGTCTAAGCCCAAGCACCCCCAAAGGCCCTGCCCCCAGCTACCATCAGCATGGGAATCTGGGGATCGTTTCCAGCATCTGGACTTTGGGGAGACCCATGGAGATCCAGGGTCTTCCCAGCCTTCCTCCCTCAGTTTTAGTCACTCCGTGGTCACCCTAGCAAAACAGAGGGCCAGGACCTGGGCTCTGAGGTGCCAGCAACCCACACAGCTGTGTATCCCCCAAGCTGAGCTCCCGGTCAGCTTCACCAAGAGCTGCTGCCAACGGACCTGTGGTGTGGGGTGGATGGTGGGGACCCACACGCAGCCTCCTGCATGGAGCGGGTCCTGAGGCTCGCAGGGCTGGGTGGAGCCCTCTGACACTGAGACCAGCCTTTGGGAGGATGTCAGACCCAGGCCGGGCGCGTTCGTAGAGTCAGGCTTGGTCAGAGCTGCTGAGACCCTTCATACCGAGAGAGTCCACTCCCTCACTGGGTTATAAACTGCATGAAATTTTTTGAATTTTAGAAAATATTTACTCTAAGCCTCCGCGGACACAATTTCTCTGGGAATGTGAATCCATTCCGGAAAAGAAAAAAAGGCCAGAGGCAGATGCCGGCCGAGGTGGGTAGTGTAAGTAGTACACGCAGTGCGGAGGACCCCACACCCAAGCACGCGGGGCTCTGCCCCTGACTCGGGGCCACCAGGTGACACCACCTAGCTGTGTCCACCGTGGTGGTGGGGGCCTGACTGAGGGCTTGTGGACGCCAAGGGCCGGAACCGTGGCGCAGCCCCAGGCTCCCGGCAGCTGCCTCTGCTAGCTAGAGATCCCAGCGCCCAGGGCCCCGGCCCCGGAGGAGTGGGAGGGCTGTGAGAAGCAGCAGCAGCCATTAGAGACGCAGCTTCTTGAGTACTGAGTTTTTCTGTTTTATGATGGAGTTTCAGAGTCTTGAACCCGAGTCACTGTGCTCAGCTGTGGTTCTCAGCTGCGGCAGGGAGTGAGGCTCCATGAGGGACCTCAGCAGAAGAATGTCCAGGGGAGCTGGTGGCCAATGGCAGTGGAGGAACAGGCTCCTGTAAAGACGCACAATAGGTAAGATCCAAGGATTCACTGTCATCCTGCTGCCCACTGAAGAAAGTCACCACTGGCATCCGTAATCTGTGCACTAAATCATTGAAAACGTGTCATCAGCTTTGGAAGAGTCCACAGTAACAGTGATGGGTTTTAATTTCTCCCAGGAGGCAGCCTATATTTCATGAGCCAGCAACATTCTTCTGCCATTGTAAGTAATACCACAGTCTAGTAGCACACTGGGGGCCTGCTTCTCCATCAATGTGTTCAGGACTTGGAGGACTTGGGCGGGATGTCGTTTCAGCCCCTTTCACTGCTATGACCAGAAGATCTGCCAAGAACAACTTCAGAGGAACAAGTTTATTTGTTGCTCATGGCTTCAGAGGTCTGGGTCCATAGACGGCCGGCCCATTGATCTGTGCCTGAGGGGAGGCAGAACGTCTTGGCGGAAGAGTGTGGTGGAGGGCAGCAGCTCAGGCGGTGGCCACCAGGAAGCAGAGAGACTCTGCTCCTCAGGTGCAGAACATGTACCTGAAGGCACGCCCAGAGTGACCCACCTCTTCCCGCCATACCTGGTCACCGCCCAGGTGACCCTGCAAGTGGGTGAGCCACCACCTGGCTGAGGCTCACCACCCAGTCGCTTCTCCAAAGCTTCACGGTCTCACACGTGGGCTTGGGGCACACCTCATATCCAAACACCACGGGTGTCCGTGCCGATGGTTTCCAGGAAGCTGACCCTGGAGTCAGGGCAGGTCAGCAGGTCAGAACTTCCTTGAGCCCCACAGCCAGGGTTGCCCTCCAGGGGAGCCACTGCCCGGGGAAAGTGCCAACGCTGCAGATCGGGGAGCACGGGGGATGGCACCGTGTATCCAGGCCACAGGCCACCCATCCCTGCACCTGGGAGCTTCCGTCTTCCTCACTGTGAGTGTGACAGTGGAGACCGCGACCCAGGGGCCACTGAGAGCAGCCCTGCGGGTGGCCCAGGAGTGAGGTGCAGGGGTCCCTCGTGGGCTTCAGTGGCTCTGGAAACCGGAGGGATGTGGGCGGGTGGGCGAGAGGCTGGGCCTGGGGGAGGTGGGCCTGCCGCCCGCTGTGGACTCGAAACCCCAGGAGACCGTTCCAGAGGCAGAGCTGCTTCGGCTCCGAGAGAGAGGGTCTCACTAAGTGGGATTCGAATGTGGAGCTCAGGGCTATGCACCAAAGTGGGGAAACGGCCAGGTGGGTGGTGGTCTTCACTGCTCAGTTGGCACAGTTGGTGGAGGGTTTGGAGCCAGAGTCCAGGCCGGCCATGCACCTGAGCCTGGGTCACTGAGTCCAGCCCTACAGCTGTGACCAAGAGACACAGAACAGCCTTCTACTCGGCCTTACCCAAGGGGCTCTCGAGTCTGACGTCCGTAAAGTTAAGTGGAAAAGAAGAGGATGGGGCTGTGGAGGTCCTCACGCCCGGGGCAGCGGCCTGCAGAGCCGGGCAGCTCTGGTGCCCTGCCTCGGATCCTGCCGGGCCCCACGGGCTTCCATCACATGCAGTTTCTCCTAATTTACTTCCCACAAGACTGGGGTGGTCATAGGCTTATTGGGGCCCCAAACTCAAACGCATGGAATCAGAGTTTACGGGAGACTGACCCACGTCTTGGTGGGTGCAGATCGCCCTGCCTCTATTCCGGCTTTTGTCAGAGGGACTTCTGAGATACAATCATGCGTGACGGGGAAGAAACACTCAACGAACATCCTGTTTCCCAACCCCGGAAGAAGAAACAGACCTTGTCTGGGGTGGGGAGACAGGAGCGTGAACTTGGTGAGCACCCCTGCATCTGGTTCCAAGCCTCCCAACTCCTAGATTTTCTAGAAGGTACTTCACAAACTAGATCTTGGCCTCTTAGTGGGTTTATTAAATCAATTTAGGGGGACATGACCAATATTTTTATTTTGTTTAAAAAATTTTTTATGGACGATACATAAAACAACTTCCTGACTGTCTACCACCCAGCTTCAGCAATGATAAGCTCATGACTGATCCCGTTTCGTCTGCACACCCTCCTCTGGCCCCACGATTTCTAAGCAAGCTCGACATCTCTTACATATCATCTCTAAATACTTTGTATATACCACTAAAAGATACTCAGTACCATTTTTAAATGACGTGTAGAACAGGAAATCTCAAAGAGGGAGCATTCATAATGTCTTAGCAAACTTTGTTTCCTCTTACCTGAAGGATAAAGACAAATTCTCAAATCTGCTTGTTTTTATAGACTACTAAGTTTATTTGAAAAAAGTTAATTGCAGTTGCTGGGTGAGCCCCCATGAAGCAGAGCCTGAAGTCTTCCTGCCTCTAGTCACGCCTGCTGGAGTTGGAGTCAGTGGGCTGGGACCACGGATTCTCCGGAAGCTATTACCATTCCTTCTCCAGCCCCACTGCCGTTCACGGTCCTGTCTCACTAGGTCTTCAAAAAACAGTGACTTTGGTTTAGTTCTGAGCATGCAAAACGACGATAATTGCACCAGATTTAAAGTTAGGTTTGTACCGGGGTAAGTTTCCTGGTTCATGCAATCATTTTCTTTTTTTCTTTGCCAATTTAAGCTAATTCCTGAGTCTACTTTGTATGCAAGTCTCAGTTTTCATTGAGAAATGTGATTTTTATCTTTGCAGAGTCCAGAAGGAAAGAGATAAAGCTGCAGATCCTGGAAAATGAAAGGTGATTTCAATGTCAAACGTGGAACTGCAGAATTAGAAGGCCGGATCCTAATGAGTCGGCGCTCAAGGGACAGAACCAGAGGGAGCAGAAATGGACTGGAGAGAGGAAGGCCAGCTTCCCGCTGACTGGGGCTTTCTCTTAGAAACCCTCCCAGGATCTAGCAGTAGAAAAACACATCACTTAATCATGTTATTTATAGGAGCATCTGCAATGTGTGTGATGTTTAGAAAATGATAGCCAAATTAAAGTGTTCTTAGAATCCTCTTGCGCTAACTGGCCCCTGTAAATACACCCACATTCTTACCCAGACACTAGGTGCTTTGTGTGCCAAGCCCAGTGTTAAGGCTGGAGCCAGAGGCTCAGATTCAGCCCTGAGGCCATGAAAAGCAATTAGCTCTAGTTCACCTTGAATCTCCCACACGGAGCTGGCTGGCAGAGCGTGTCCATGCCACACCGCTGACTCACCAGGCCCGCCCTCTCCAGCACGTGAGGACCCTCAGGTACCAAGACTGAGAGATGAGCACCTTCCTCTCTTTCATTTAAGAGACTGTGGATTTCACAAGGGATTTCGTAGGTAAAATTGCACAGATACCCTTTTAAAAATTCCTTAGCAGTCAACATATTACCCCCCACCACCGTCCAAATGAACCCATCCTTGCCACAAATGTTTTCAACTAAGCCACATCAAAATGTGAGACACCTTTTGAATCTCCCCTCCAATGACTTTGAAGTCTCTATTCTGGGCTCTGCAGACTCCTTGGTAAAATAAGTCCTTTGAACAGAAAATACCCACATAGGGATGCTGTACCAGTGAGGGTAACCTCACCCCTAAAACCAAACTCCTAATCAGGGGCTTTGCAAGGTACTCGTGTCTTTGGGATTTAACCTTTTGGTTTACCAACCCCTCACCTGTGAAGTGGGTATGATGCTAGTGTGTGCCCACAGTGTTGTCCTGTGTGTGGAGTCGATTAATACTTACAAAGCTTAGAACCGTGTCGTACGTAAGTGGCTGTTGAGTGAATGATGAATGAAGAAATGAACGAGACCTTTTTTTTGTTCGCTCGATGTCCAGGGCGTGTGTCCTGCCGGTGGTTTTCCCTGAACTCATTCCTTCTCCTTCTCCAACTCCACCCTCCTCGAGGAGCTCAGGGCCCCTCCATCCCCAGCAGCCCCCAGCACTTGGTGCCCCCCAACCTCCCTGGCATCAAAAATGAAATGATTTAAATTGTCAAGGGACGAAAGATCCCGATTTGCCAGCCAAGGGAAATGACCTTAGGTGACAGCTGCAGACCCGACACCCGCCTCCTTGGGCTCCTCTGAGGACGAGCTGAAATGGCACCCGCACAACAGACGCAGCCACCACCGAGGGTCACTGCTGGGTTCTAGTCTGTATTTTAGTTCTTCTGCTACTTGTCTTCCTCTGGCCTCTCCAAACAGGCGCAAGGATTTGACATCATTTTTTTTGGTATTTAACGGCATTTTCCAGTCCCATCTGAGCTCTGTCTCCTCCATTGTTCTGGCCTCTGGAAGGGACCTCTTAGGTGCAGATGGACGTAGCCAAGGTGTCCTCTTCCTTCAGGATGGCGTGAAGCCGGCGCCGGATTCCTGGGAAGGGCTGAGGGGCGGTGGAAGGGAAGGACCCTCCGGCACACGGGCCGTGGTCCTCCTGCCGTTTGTCTTTGGGGTAGGAGAGGCGGAGGTGGACAGGTCCCTCTGGGTGTCCACAGGCTCCCTTGCTGAGCTCTTGCTCTGGTGCCACCAGTTCAGCCACTCAGGTCAGGGCCTGGCTCCAGGGCTGCTGGGCCAAACCTGGCCCTGGTCAGGCAGCTCATGGCCAACGGGCTGAAGCAGGGAGACACAGCCGGCACCCGGTCTGCCCCGCGCCCGCGGCTCCTAGGTAGGCGAGGGCAGAACGGCAGGGGCTGCAGGGGTTGGGACAGGAGGCAGCAGGCAGACACAGGCAAGCGCGGCCCTGGCTGAGGCGTGGCGGAGTGACACGCTGAACCGCAGGTTCTCCAGCAGCTCAGGGGCAGCGGCTCAGCTTCAACCAGCTTCCTCACCTTGACTGGGAGCCTGTGATCTCGGGCACGTCTCCGCCCCGCTGAGCCTCAGTCTCCTCAGGGGTAAAACGTCCTCATCTTGGAGAATGACAAAGACGGTGCAGACAGCCTGAAGAGCTGAGTGGCCGTCGGGCGCAGAGCGAGCCCCAAGTCGTTCTGTCAGAAGATGTTCTTGGAAATGACTGGAGACTCGTGCCTGGTGTGCTCGCCTCGGACGCAAATCCCACATCACTTGGCGGAGCTGGATTCTGGCCAGGAAGCCCAGGAGAGAAGCAGTGGCTCAGCACAGCCTCCAGAGGGAGAGGCTTCCCAGGGCTGCTCCCGTCCGTCTGAGTCAGCGTCTTGCCCGGTGGTCGTATCTGCCATGATGCCCAGTGAGCCGTCTGGGGGTGGAGAGGACCCAACACCGGTGCGGACCATTACCACCACAGGCTTAGGTTTTACTTGCTGAATTTTATTTGCTGAATTTAAGCTCAGCCTCCCCAAAATTGAATGGAAGCCACTGTGGTGGCAGTACTAGGTATTCTAAGACCTCCTCATTCTTAGTCCCACCTCCAAGAACTCACAGCTCAGAAGTGCTCACGCAAAGGTGTACACACAGCAACACTTGTGTACTGACCAAAAACCAAACACACCAAAACAGAACTTAGGAGATACGCAGGCTGGAAATGCAAATGTCTGAAAATAGGAATTTGAGCATCATCAGCAACTGCATGGCATATAAAGTTAAGAGACTGAGACCACCAAGGGAGTACCAGCAAAGGGACAGGAAGGAGCCAGAGAGCAGGCCGCAGCGTCCAGGTGCAGAGGCCGGCGGATGAGGGGACGAGGGTGCCTCACTGTGTCCACGCTCACCTCCCTCACCTCTCCTGATGGCTCGCTCACTGGCCTTCATGACAAAGTGGTCTGTGCTCTCTGAGAGCCGAGGGTGTCCTGGAGGAGGTTGCGAAGAGGGAACTGCCCCTGGCCTCACGCTGGGGCCTGTGGGAGTCCTGAACACCTGCACTTCCGAGTCTCGGCTTCCTGGCCGGACAAAGGCCAGAAGCACCTGCTAGGAATCCCGTTTTAGGTCTGTCCCCAGACCTGGCAAGCCCTCAGTAGATCTGGATGCACACAGAGATTTGAAAAGCCTGAACTGTGTGTGCACAGAGTCTGCCTGCAGGAAGCTCACGTCATCTGGCAAAGCTGCCTTTAACAAAGACGAGAACAGGACATCAGAAAAATGCACAGTGAACACAGGCAAAGAGGCCGAGATTCACCAGTGAAGGCACCAGCAGACGGACAGAGCCCGCACAGAGGAGGCTGGGGAGGACAGATGGAACAAGAGGGAGCAGGGATTGCAGGACAGACCAGCAGGTGCCTCCAGACCTGAACCTTGGGTTTCACTCTTTTTGATGGAAAAAATTTACTGTTCTGGATAAAATGATTTGGGATTTATCAGTCTTCCAAGATTGTCTAACTTTCCAGAATCTGGCCTCCAGGCAACAGGAAGCATCATGTCAGAGGAGCCTCTGCCCCTCAGGCTGTTCAGTAAGGCTTAAGTGTGAGGTGAAGAGCCGCAAGATCACCTCCAGGTCCAAGGAGTCTTTTTACAGGCTTGGAGAGGCGCAGGCCTAGGAGTACGTAATTGCAGTGAGTCATCACAGGTAACGGGAGGCATCGCCAACGTTTTCGTGGGGTGCCGGCCCGCGTAGGTGTCTTCACGTATGCGCTCTGTCGACAAGCCACAAGCTATGAGGCAGGGCCATCGCCGTCCCCATTTTACCGAGGAGGAGACTGAGGCACCATTAGGTAAGTCATCCACTCCCATAGAGAGTGCTTGAGCTGTGGTCTTAGCTGGACTGTCTGGCTGCAGGGTCCATGCGCTTAACTGTCCCTGGGAGGAAAAGTGGCTAAAGGTGTAGGGCACCTGCGTGTCTGGGTACGTGTGTGTGTGGGGGGGGGGGGGGGGGGAGGGGTGGGGAGGGAGGGGGAGGAGGAGGAGGTAGAAGGAGGGGGAGGAGGCAGAGGGAGGGAGGGGAAAGGGGAGGTGGCAGAGGGAGGGAGGGGGAGGACGGGGAGGGGGAGGACGGCGCTCGTGCAGGGGTGCAGGCTGGTGGTGGGCTTGGACTTGCTCACTCCCCATTTCTGGTCTGCAGCCTGGGCAGCACTAGAGGGGCTGTGTCACCTGTGTGCTGCTGGCCACTCCCAGGTGGCTCTGCAGAGGTCCTGCCCCTGGGGCTGGCCCCGGCCTGGGCTGGGCCGCCTCTTTTCAGCCCCCGGGCTTTGGCAGTTAGGTGGGCTCACCTAGCAGGCCGAGGTGGCAGACCCACCGTGTTCTGTGGGAAAACCAAACCCAAACAGGACTCTATGAGAACCGGCGTTTTCTGGAAGTCCGACTGCTTAACCAGGGGGCTCCATGGCTTGACCTGGTGTCTGGAACTCCCGTTAGCCAAAGGCAGAGCCGCAGAAGACCAGCATTCCACCATTCCACCCTCCAACACAGACTGGGGCACCCAGGCAGGCCGTGGGACACTGTCCCCATGGAACAGGGCGGCCTCTGTTCCCACTCAAAGTGCGTTTGCAATTTAAATCCACAGTGCCACCTCTAGGCCTCAGTGGCTTCCAGGGCCACCTTGGAAAGGGCATCTGTCAGAGGACTGAGTCTGAAGGTCAGCTCACTCCAAACAAGAAAATGCAGTCCTTCAGGGTTAAGATCATGGTGTTTGCGGAAGAAACCTGCAGACAATTGAATAAATGCACTTTTGTCATCTCTGCGACTCTCGGATTTCCCACATCGGACCTGAGGGAAAACGGCCACAGAACCAGTGAAGTGATTTTTTCCTTGACTGAGCCTCTATCACGGAGTTCCAGGAACTGCCCACTGGGAATCAGCCCCACAGTCGGGCAGAGGCCGCCTGGTGGGGTGACCTGCCTGTCCACGGCTTCGCGCCCTGGGACCTCCTCTCCCATCCGGATGGCCAAGCCCGCGGCTTTGGCGCAGTCTGCTCTGCAGATCGGGTGGGCTGCAGGCGGCCCCACTGCGTGGAGCCCCCACGTGGTTTTCCAGGTGGGCTGTCCTCTACGTGGCCCCAGAGCACACTCCTGCCCTGCAGCCTCACAGAGGCCTCAGTCGCGGCCTTTCCTCCCTATTCCAACGTGCCCCCCGCAGCTTGGGAGCAGAGGGTGCCCAGAAAAGCTGAGGGTGGGCCCAGCAGGCAGGCCCCTCCGCCGGGCACTGCTCGCAAAGCCAGCCCTCACTCACACGCCTGCACGAGCACACTGTGAAAGAACTTCTAGAAGTGTCCTCCCAGAAGCTTCTGGACCCTCATGCAAACAGGCCTCCATGCGGGTTGCTCTTATTGGCCTGCAGCGCTGCAGAGGCATCAGAGAAGCCTGGTTTTCACTGGAAGGAGGGCCTGGTCTCTCCCCAGGGCCCAGGAGGGAAGGTGGTGTTCTGTCACAAAGTGACTTACAGGGAGAAAGGGCGAGTCCCCATGAGGGAGGCCAGCGGGGACCAGTGTCCCCACAGGAGGAAGTCAGGGGGCTCAGCATTCCTGCACAGCGGGGGTTCCACCTCCTGTGGAATGAGGAGGCACCTGGCCCTCCTCCCCTCCAGACCTGGGCCTGGCCTGCGGGGGGCCAGGAGGTGGGGCCGGGGCTCATTTGTTAACTAGGGGCCTTGAGGCACATCCCGCCTGGGGTGCATCTAAAGCCAAGGCCGGCCCAGTGGGATTTCCAGGCTGCTGCTCCAGGAGAGCAGCTCTGACCTCCTAATGGCCTCTGGCCCAGGGCTGGCCGCAAGGGTCCCCTGCCGTCCGCTCCCGCTGTCCCAGCGCTGGGAGCTGCTGTCCCTGCTGACACACGCTGTCCTCTGTCGGGGGGCAGCCCTGTCCAGAGATTGCTCAGTAGGTAAGAGAGAGGCTCTACGTGGCCCACGACGCCAAGGCCCAGGGCTGCCGTTCTGCCGGGAGGCAGAGAGGACGTGTGAAGAAGAGAATCTGTGCCTGAACGCTCAAGAGGACTGCTCAGACAGCGACGTCGGTGGCGCGGGGTTGGCAATTTGGTCAGGGTAACCAGAGAAGGAAAGGTCATTCTGAGCCTCGTAAATCCCCTTAGCGAAGCGTCTGCCCGTGTGTTCCAGGCCTAAAAGAAACCCTGTGACTGCTGGTGGAAGGAATTCTCCGGAATGGGCTGGCAGGCGCTGTTCTCCTGCCTTGCTGACCTGCTGTGTGGGCACTGGCAGGTCTCCGCCCCGGACTCTGACTGCAGCCTGCACGCGGAGGGCAAGTGGCCTGTGGGGAAGACCCTCTCCCTCTGCTTGCCCGGCTACAGTTAGTTTAAGCTGGGAATAAATACATTCAGTGCTCACTTAGCTTTAGATTAAAATATTATTAGGAAACATAGTGCATTGACAAAAAAAAAAAACTGAATTAAAATATAAATGATTGACACGCAAGCTTAAAACAGGCGGGGGGGGGGAGGGGAACGCAAAGCGGAAGTGTGATCTGGGGAGAATTCTGGGGGGCCTGATGCACAGGGCTTGGGGCAGGTGGTGGTTTCTGAATGGCACAGAGGAGAGATTCTGGGTCCAGAGGGAGAGGGCAGGGTGCAGGGCTCCGTCTGACTGACACTCTTTCCTCTGCATCAGGCCGCAGCATGCTTCTTGCTTCTGAAAATGCTAAGTTCCCGCATGACCTTTTCCAGCCGTGTGTGACCCACCTGACCAATCACAGGTCTCTGTCACGGGGGCACTGGCCTCCCCTACAACATGCTGGATGGACACTTGGAGAAAAGCAGGGATCTATTTTTCCTGGGATTTCTGATTGTACAGACTGAGTCAGCCCGGAGCCCCTGGAAGCAATCTTCCCCAGGATCATGGAAGAACCTGCCTAAAGAACAAACCCTCACACAGAGGACAACAGAGCCAAGAGGGAGAGAGAAGCGCCTTCAAAGCTCAGATGACATCACTAAAAAGCCCTGGATCCAGTCATGCCTGAAGTAGTAGAACACCCCTTGTCGCAAGAACTTCAGCAGATCCCTTTGGTCTTGAAACTGTTTGGGTAGGATTCTTGTCATTTGAGACCAAATGCAAAGGGAATTAGCACATAGAAGAGGCCAAAGGGTTTTAGGAAGGGTGGGTATGAACTCCAGTTCCTCATAGGAACCACACAGAAAGGCACAAGTCTTATTTGTTCCTTTGGACGTGACTTTGCTCAGGATGGAAATGTGTAGGTTTTGGGTCCACCCGGGTGACTGGCTTGATCATTTTGTTTCCATGTAAAATATTAAAAAGAAGTCCTGCCTGCCTCGGGCTGGTGGGCTTCTGTCCATGGTGTGGGGACCCTCGGCCCATACTCCACAGGAAGGGCTCCCGCTCTGCACAGGCTTCAACTCTTGCCCCCATCTCCCTTCTCTTCCCTTCTTCCTCTCCCCCTTCCCCACATCTGGATCAAAGATGGCAGAAGAGCTAGTCTGGTTACCAAATCTTGCTGTCCGGGGAGGGGCAGGTGGGCAGCGGATGAAGCAGAGGCCTCTTCAGTGAGGGGCAGAAGGGCCTGGCAGGGCACACTCACTAAGGAAGCTGGCCTGGCAGCAAGGCCCAGGTGCCAGGGGACCATGCTCCCACACCAGCCCTGAAGGGCTCCTGGCTGCCAAAGTAAGGCCTGCTCACGTGTCCTCGCATGAGGTGCCAGGGACGATTGGGAAGGCTATCAGAGTTCATCCGACCAATTGCTCACGTGAATGACGTGGAACAGAGAACAGAGTGATCCAAAGTGACTCAAAACATGAGGTGATTCAGTCGATTCACGGGTACTTCGGTTATCATACATGATTTAACTCGGAGTTAAAGGTGCTTGGTTACAGAGTATTTTGAAAAATAAGCTGGGACCCTTTCATGCCTGGCCCCTTGCAATGTCCTTGAAGGACAGAAACTACGTGTTCTCATGTTCATGCATCTCTGCAAGAATTCCAAAAGTAAAATATTCTTGTATTCTTTTTTCAACATGGACCTGAACATAGTAGAAGCGCCAGGTCCCAAGGCCCGTGAAACCTGGAACCCTTCCGTCCCACCAAGAGCCTGGATACAATTGCAGTAGGTTTTCTACCATGTTGATAAGAAAAATAATCAAGCAAAATGTGGAACCAAGACTAAAGCAGAAGCCGTATCCTTTCTGTGTCACACTGAGGGGCTGCTCAGGGAACCCTCTGGTGAGTTTTAATCACCAAGAGTGTTGGGACTAATGAGATGTTAACTAACTCAGGCTGACTCCTTACTCCCTGCGAGTGAGCAAGATCAAAGCTCAAAGGCGGTTTCGAAGGTTCATGACGATAAACCCGACCACCGTCAGGGATTGGTTAACAGCAGTTCCGCCAATGTGATCAGCTCGTGCTTGCCACATAGTCCTATGGGGCTCTCGCCTGGGTGAACCCCTGCTTTGCTGACCTTTAAGCTGATTGGTTCCCGCCTAGCCCCCACCCTACATAAAAGCTGTGTGACTTCCTCAATAAACGAGTTCCTGCTGCGACGGGTCTCCCTGACGCGCCTGATTGTCCTCCGCCCGGAGGGCTGGGAGCGGGCGGTCAGTCGGCCCTACCTATCCCGGTCTGACCTTGTTGGGGAGGGTCCCCTTCCCTTGCCGCTGGTCAAGAAGGGCAAGGGGGCTTAAGACCCCGACACAAGAGAAATATGTCTTCATTTGATTCTTTTTTTCCCTAATGTTTAAAGGTCCCAGACTCTGTGAAATTGCATATTAACCTGTGGATTTTATTTTTTTGTTTGGTAGAGATGCAAATGACTTCTGTCTGATAGAAAAGATAACTTCAGAGATTTTGGCTTTATTGCATGTAAGACATTAAGCAGTCTTGCACCTACGCAAGCA
Organism: Sciurus vulgaris; assembly: GCF_902686455.1. NCBI lineage: Eukaryota > Metazoa > Chordata > Mammalia > Rodentia > Sciuridae > Sciurus > Sciurus vulgaris. Next base: position 143,278,203 of record NC_136470.1, on the reverse strand, counting down.
ATCTCCCTCTCTCCTCGGAACTTGTTGCCAGTGAACACCGGTTCCTCCCATAGTATTTGATCCATATTTGCCTTGTTTCCTTGTGAGTGAATCAAATCACGTCTGACCTGTGTTCATTCTATATTTACACATTTGCTATGTATTTAACTTTTGGAAAACTGCACTTGACTGTATTTAACTCTCCAAAGGAAGTCCTTGTGTTTATCTACTATGTCAGTATAGTTGACGACATGCGGCCCGAGCGTCTTGTGTGCAGCAGGATTCTCACTAGCTTTAGCTCTCACCACTTGTTTCTATCAGCCTTTGAGTCTTCGTGTCCAAGATATGTCACGAGAACAACTTGGAGGAGAAAGAGCTTATCTGGAGCTCAGTTTCAGAGGTCTCAGTTCATAGGTGGCTGACGCCATTGCTCTGGGCCCAAGATGAGGCAGAACTTTATGAGGGAACAACCCAGGGGAGGAGAGTTACAGAGAGAGAGAGAGAGAGAGAGAGAGAGAGAGAGAGAGGAGAGAAGGGGCCACCAGGAAGATGTACTGTTCCAGGGCAGCTCCCGGTCACTCAGCTCTTCCAGCCAGCCCTGCCTGCCTAGAGTTCCCACCCAGTCAGTCCCTTCAAGCTAGGATGGATTGACTGGGTGACAGATGCTGTAATCCAGTCATCTCACCTCTGCATATTTCTGCATCAATAGGAGCTTTTGTGGGGCACCTCATATCCAAGCCATAGCACCACTAAATCTGAGAATCTCTTTCATTTTGTAGCCTAGTGGGCCCCCACAGAACCCAACTTGAACAAATATCGGTAACATACCCAAGTCTCAGTTTCTTCATCTGTAAAATGAAATTTGTTATCAAGATTACATGAAATGAGGTCTTCAAGGCCCAGGCAAAGAACCTCAGGTAATAGCTCTCAGTAAGAGTTGGTGTCCTTACCTTAGCCACTTTTCCTTGCAGATATCCAAGTCACCTTAGATCCTAAGGTAAAGCTGAAAAGATCAGACTTGCTTTCATGCTTTCATGAAAATAGTCAGTTGTAGGAAAAGGCACCAAATGAAGGGGACCTTCCCCTCCTCTTATTGGGCTTAACCAGCTCGATCCAACCCAAGACTTTCAGAAACGGAAGATGTCTTATCTCTTAAGGGGTTCATGCCAAAACCCACCTGCTTCTCAGACAGGCTGAGAATTTGCCTATCTGTCAAACTTTTTACCCATTGGCTGGGTTCTTTTTAATCAAGTATTATCTGTTTTTTCATCTTCACTGTTTTCAATCTTGGAGGCAAAAGATCTACTTCCAGTTTGGTTTTCTAGTTCTTGCAGAGAACTCCCCCAGAGAAACTAGCATGATAGTCAAAATAGTTTCCACGATTAGTATTATACTTGACCCGAGTCCAGGGGATGAAGGACGTAGAGGAAGCAGGACATAAAGCGGAGTATTTGGGATGTCCAGAGTGAGAGATCAGTTTAGATCGATCTGGATTCCTGGCAGGGGAACTCTAGGACACTGGCATTATGGAATATTGTTTGTTCCATTCTGTCTTTAAAGAAATCATTTCATGTAATCTTAATAGCAAAGTTCATTTTACAGATGAAAAAACTGAGATTCAATTATGTTACCCATATGTGTTCAAGTTGGGTTCTTTGCCAACCATAAAATGAAAGAGATTCTCAGATTTAGTGGTATTATGGTTTGGATATGAGGTGCCCCCCAAAATCTCTGAGAGTGCATTCAGCTGTTGTTAGATGAAATATTCTATAGATTGTTAGGTCTGTTTGATTTGTAATACTTTTTCAGATACAAGGAGCCCTTACTGAGTGTATGTCCAGATGATCTATCTATTGGTGAGTGAGCTGTGTTGAAATCACCCAGTATTATTGTACTGGATTCTATTTGAGGTTTTAATTTGAGTAGTGTCTTTTTTATGTACTTTGGTGCACCAATATTTGGGGCATAAATATATACTATTATTATGTCTTTTTGTTGGATTTTTCCCTTTACCAGTATGAAGTGACCTTCTTTGTCTCTTCTGACTAATTTTGGCTTGAAGTCTGTTTGCAGAATAAGAGAGTAGCTACTCCTGCTTATTTTTAGGATTCACTCACATGGTATAGCAATTTCCATCCTTTCAATTTCAGCCTGTGACTGTCTTTGTCTGTAAGGTGAGTGTCTTGCAAAAAACATATAGTTCAGTCTTGCTTTTAACCCCTTCTGCCAGCCTATGCCTTTTAATTGGAGGGTTAAGATCATTTTTATATTTAATGTTATTGCAGAGAGATGTTTATTGATTCCTGCCATTTTAATTTATTTCTAATGTTTAATTTAGCTCTCTTATTTGCTTAGCTACTCTTCAAATGAGATTTGTTCATTTGTGAGCTCTGGGACTTATTTTTGATTTCTTCTGTGTGGAGTATTTCTTTGTGTAAATTCTGTAGTGCCAGGTTAGTCATCATGAATTCTTTTTAGTTTCTGTTAATCTTGGAAGGTTTTAATTTTATCTTCAATTTTTTTTTTTTGTAGGCGGGGGGTGGGAGATTTACCAAGGATTGAACTCAGGAGCTCGGTCACTGAGCCACATCCTCAGCTCTATTTTGTATCTTTTATTATTTAGAGACAGGGTTTTACAGAATTGCTAAGAGCCTTGCTTTTGCTGAGGCTGGTTTTGAACTCATAATTTTCCTACTATTTTTAAATAGTATGTAACAATCATTAAACAAACAGGAATAAATTGATTTAAAAAATTGGAACTTGTCAAAATTTTAAATTTCTGTTCTTTATAATTGGAACTCTTATACACTGAATATGGAAACGTAAAATAGTACAATCTTTTGGGAAACAACTTGGATGTTTCTTAAAAATTTAAACATATACCTAGCATATGACCCAGGTGATTATCTTCAATTTTGAAGGATAACTTTGCTGGATATAGCTTTTCTGGGTATAGTTATTTTTTTTTTCAGGACTTGGGAACAGCATTCCAAGCTCTCCTGGTTTTTAGGGCTTGTGCTAAGAAATGGAAGTAATTCTGATTGGCTTACCTCTAAATGTGACTTGACAGTTTTCCTTGAGGCTTTTAAAATTTTATCCTTATTCTGTATGCTAGGAATTTTAATTATAATGTGTCATTGAGAAATTCTTTTTTGATTTTTATCTACTTGGGTTTCTGAATACATCTTATATCTGGATGTCAATCTCATTCTGAAGATTTGGAAAATTTTCCGTTATTTCCCTGAAGAAGTTATCCATCCCATTAACCTGCATCTCACATTCCTCCTCAATTCCAATGATTCTTAAATTTGGTTTCTTAATGCTGTCCCAGAGTTCTTGATTCTATATTCTGATCATAATTACTTATTTTCATTTCTTTAATACTATCTGAATGCTCAGGGCTGGGCACTTCGTCTTCCAGCTCTGAAATTCTATCTCCTTTATTAGAAAGACTTTCAGAGGAACATTTTATTTGATTTATTGTCTTTCATTTCCAAGATTTGTGTTTGGTTCTTTTCTTTTCAATATCTCTATTTCCTTATTGAACTTCTCCTTCGTATCCTGTACTGACTTTCTTAATTCATTCAGTTTTTTTCTGTGTTCTCTTGGAGTCATTGATCATTTTTAGAATTATTCTTGTGAATCCTTTGTCTGATATTTTATTCACTCCAATATCTTTGGAGTCAGTTCCTGATGAATTAAAACTTAGGAGACATTGCATTACCTTATTTTTCATAGTTCTTGTATCCCCATGTTTTGTTTTATGCATCTGTTGGGACAGAGTTCTCTTTTACTCTTGTGTGTGGGCCTTTTAAAGGCATAACCTTCTTTTGTAAAAGTGTTCTAGAGAGATCTAGATTGAGACCCCCCCTTAGGTATGACATCCACAGCCTTTGTGTTAATTCTCTCTGCTTTAGCTGCAGGAGTGGATGTCTGTGAGCGGAACCTGAGGGTCCACCCCAGCCATTCCTGCTTGGGGCCTGGTTGTTAATTTATGTCTCTTTTATCCTTTGTATTGAAATATAGCTAAAGTTTGAGTGACATTAATTTGTGCATGGAGAAAGGTGCCATGTCATTTTGTTAGGTTTAGTTCTGCAGTAGAGTCTCCACTTTGTGAACTTGTAATATCCCTGTCAATTCCCAGCACCTCACAGAAAAGGGGGAAACAAAAAATAGTAACAACTGATGCAAAAAATATACCTTAAAATAAATTACTAGGGCCCACTATGACAGCTACAACACTAATTACCACAAAAACAAGAATGGTGGTGTGAGTAACTCCCAACGGCAAAAACAATAGCTGTCACCTAGATCTGGTACTAAAATAAACAACTCTGTCATCAACTCTATCAACTTCTATCATCCACAGCAGTAATAATTGCAGCAACATGAATGGTGGGCAGGAGTTCAAATAGTTCTAAAAGATGGTGAAAATGCAATTCATTAAAAGAAAGGATGACATGATAAGAGTGTGGAAGAGAGTTTAGAATGTTCAAAATGTGAACAGGAGAACGCGGAAGAGAGGTAGCAAGGCTGACTTTATAGGAAGAAGAGGAAAACAAGGAAGAACAAAGTAAAAGGAGAGAGAAGCAACAGAAGATCGTGACTGTTAGTGGGAGAGGGAGAGAAAGAAACAGAAGGAAAAAATACAAAACAAAATAAACAAACCCCAAGCCCTCACCCTCAGAAGACAAATCAAGGATAAATATGTTAGCACTTCTGAATGATGAATGGGTGATAGAAGAAATCAGAAGCTCAATTTTAAAATTCTTAGCATCAAATGAGAATAGTGCTACAGCATGCCAAACGTCTGGGACACTGTTAAGACAGTTTTGAGAGGAAAGTTTACAATTGTGAGTGCCTACATAAGGAAACAAGAAAGATTCCAAGTAAGGAGCCTAATTATATTTCTCAAGGCCCTTAAAAAAGAAGAAAAAAAATTCCAAAACCAGTAGAAAAAAGAAAATAATTAAGATCAGAGTCAAAATCAATGAAATTGAGAATAAAATTAAAAACCCACAGAGAATCAATGAAGCAAAGAGTTGGTTCTTTAGAAAGATAAACAAGATTGATAAGTTTTAGGCAAACTAACCAAAAGTAAAAAAGAGAAGACTCAAATTCATAAAATTAGTGATGAAAAAGGAGAAATAACCCCAGATGTTACAGAAATCCAAAGGATTGTTAGGGCTTATTTTGAAAACTTATACTCCAATAAATTGGAAAATCTAGAAGGAATAAATAGTTTTCTAGACACATATGACCACCAAAATTGAATCAAAAGTACATAGAAAACCTAAACAGACCAATAACGAGCAATGATGTAGAAACAGTAATAAAAATTCTTCCAACGAAGAAAAGCCCAGACCAGATGGATTCTCAGCTGAATTCTACCAGACCTTTCAAGAAGAACTAGTGCAAATGTTCCTCAAATTATTCCTGAAATAGAAAATGTTGGGACACTTCCTAATTTGTTCTATGAAATCAGCATCACATTTATACCAACACCAGATAATGACACATCGAGGAAATAAAACTACAGACTAATATCCCTGATGAACTTAGATGCAAGAATCCTTAATAAAGTATTAGCAAATTGTACTCAACAACATATTAAAAAATTGTACAACATAAACAACTTGGTTTTATCCCAGGGATGCAAGTATAGTTTAACATACATATATCAATAAATGTAATTCATTACATAAATAGAATTCAGTACAAAAATCACTTAGTCAATAGATGGAGAGAAAGCCTTTGACAAAAATCAGCTCCCCTTCATGATAAAAACATTGAAGAAACTAGGGATAGAGAAAACCCACCTCAACAACATAAAGGCTACATATGAAAACCCCAAAGCCAGACTCACAGTAAATGGGGAAAACCAAAAAGCATTTCCTTTAAAATCTGGAATGAGATTTTAAAGGTCCACTCTCACCACTGCTGTTTAATATAGTAGTATAAATCCTAGCCAGAGTAATTAGACATGAGAAGGCAATAAAAGGAATAAAAATAAGAAGAGCAGAAGTCAAATTATCACTGCTTGCAGATGATATTATCCTATACTTGGAAGATCCAAAAAGCAGGAACATAAGACTGCTAGACCTAATAAACAAATTTGGCAAAGTAGCAGGTTACAAAATCAGCAATCAACAGCTTTCCTATATACCAACAATGAATATGTTGAGAAGGAAATCAGGAAAACTATTTCATTTACAAAAGTCTCAAACAAACAAACAAACAAACAAACAAAACCCCTGGAATAAATCTAACCAAGGAGGAGAAAGACCTCTAAAATGAAAACTATAGAACATTGAAGAAAGAACTGAAGAAGATACAAGGAGATGAAAAGATCTCCCATGTTCATGGATAGATAGAATCAATATTGCTAAAATGACCATACTATAAAAAGCAGTACACAGATGCAATTCCCGTCAAAATACCAATGATGTTCTTCACAGACCAAGAAAAAATAGTCCTAACATTCATTTGGCAGAATGAGAGATGCAGGATAGAGAAAGCGATTCTAAACCAAAGAAGCACCAATGGAGCATTGCAACACCTGACTTCAGGTCACACCACAGAGCTACGTGACAAGAACTGTGAGGCAGGGGCATAAAAACAGACACACAGACCAGTGGCAGAGGGGAGAGGACACACGGACGCAGTCATCTGACCCTTGAAAATGGTGCCCAAAACATGCACTGGGGAAGAAACTCTTAAACAAACGGTGCTGGGACAAATGGTCATGCACATGTAGAAGAATGAGGCTAGACCCTGTGTCTTGTCCTGCTCAAAGGTCAACTGCACATGGAGCAAAGACCTGGGAATTAGACCAGAAACTCCGCAACTCCTGGAAGAAAACGTAGGGTCAGCACCACAACAAACAGGCACAGGCAATGAGGACCACAAAGGACTCACAAAGCTCAGGAAATAATGCCAAGAACTAATAAATTGGATGCTATCAAATTTAAAAACTTCTGCACAGCAGAAGAAGCACACAGCTGGTACATCATTGGACAATGGATCAATCATCACTCATTGTAGCAACAGATGAGAAAAGAAAATGCGTACGTTCATTTCAGTAGATGCAGCGAAAGCATTTGACAAAACCAACACAGATTCTTAATACGAACTCTCAGGAGACTAGCCCAGAAGGGAGAGGCCTCGGCTCTGTGGAGGCCATCTTTGCCTGTTTGGCCCGACTGATTTTTAGGGTCTGTTCCAGCCAGCACAAAGGACGCATTTTGGCCAAGTGCACATGCAATATCCACCACGACTACCTGCTCACACAGCTACCGTGGTTCTTAATGGTGAAAGACCTCCTAAGATGGAAAACAAGGCAAAGGTCCGCTCTGATCACTTTGCTCAGCACTGTGCCAGGGGTCCTCCTAGGGGTGCAATGGGGCAGGAAAGGAAATAACATGCGTTCGAACCGGAAGGAAAAGACATCGCCTCTCCTCAGAGATGTCACGATTGTCTAGATAAAAAACGAGTCCCCAAATCTACTAATAATCTACTCAAGTTAAAAAGTGAGATGGAATTTTGCAAGATACAATGCCAATATGATAGGATCACTTTTACCTCTACATGTTATCATTAATAAGAAATTAAGATAGAAAAAACATTTATAGTCACATCAAAAATCATGAAACAGATATAAATCTAACAAAACGGGTGCAAGATCTGTATGCTGAAAACTCAAAACACTGATGAGAAAAATCAAAGGTCTAACTAAAAAGGAGGTACCTGTGCTACTATTTTGAGGAAATCATAAGAATCTGTGTTGGTTTTGTCGAACGCTTTCGCTGCATCTATTGAAATGAATGTATGCGTTTTCTTTTCTCATCTGTTGCTACGGTAAGTGACGACGTCAGTTCTCTCTAAATTGATCTATAGATTCCATTCAATTCAAATAAAAATTCTAGTGAGATTGTTTTAAGTTTTCAAGTAGATTTCAAAGTTTCCATGAACTGTAAAGCACCTAGAATGGCCAACACAATCTGAATTTTTTATAAATTGTCGAATTGCATGGTATATAAATCATAACACAATAAAGTGGTTTTGAGAGGGCCCGCAGATTGCCACAAAGAGAGTGGATCGATGAGGGATCAAAGACTACAGACCTGGATGTTTATTATTCAGAGACAAAAGCTAGAATTCTGAAAAAGAAAGTTGACTGAGAAATAAGGGGACAACACAGACCAAAAATGGAAAGCATGGAAGCTCAGAGGCAGACGAGCTTCCCGAGACAGAGCGTGGGGTCCCAGGATGGCGAGTCACTGGCTGGCACGACAGACCCCCTGGGCGCACGGGGCCCTGGTTCCTGTCCTTGCTCTGGGTGGCACTGCCTGGGTGCAGAGCCAAGCTGCTTGGCTGAGTCCAAGGCAGGCTGCCCGCGGCCCCGCTCCAGCCTCCAGGACCGCGCCCGAGGTCCCCGAGCACCCTCTGCTGTGGGTGGAGTTGGGTTCCCAGCCCTCTGAGGCTGGGATGCCAGGTGGCCGGTGGCTCTCAGGGCTGGCCAGCCCCTGTTCCCCTGGGGCACTCCCCGGTGGCTCTTCCCTGTCTTCACGTGATTCTGCCTTGCGGGTCCTGCCCAATATTGGGAAGTTATGTTATTCAGTGAGGTTCAAATTTAACTGATTATCCTATATTTTACTTGCTAAATCTGACAACCCTGTACTTGAGGTCGCTCCTCCAGGATTCTGCCTGCTGTCCTCCTGAGGCATCCTGCACCACCGTTTTCCCTGAGTCTCACCACTTAGGTTTCTAGTGAAAACCAGCTTACACATCCAGGAGCCCCACCGGGCTCCCATCCAGCCGTCTGTAAGGCAGCACTGTCCGTGGCTCCCCCATCCGTAGAGGCCATTTCTCCAGATGTGACTCCTGTTTATACAACCTGGTGTTTATTGACTATTTAGATTGTGTGCATTCTGTGCTTCTGGCTCATGCGGCAAGTTTTGCTGGGGAGGTGGACAATTAGAGGGTGGGCTTTTCCTGCCTATCCCTGCTGGAGACTCAGGGGAATAAACAGAATCATACTGAGATAAGGAGGGTGGAGAGGAATTGTGTGGGGTGCACACACAGGTACGCACCCACACACCTGTGTGGACAGACCTGCCACAGGAGGGAGGGAGGGGTCCCGGGTCACCGTGTGGCTGTTACTTTCATGACGTGGAAAGGCTGGGGTGCCGGGAGAGCCCCTCATGCGCTCCCCCCCTCCATGGTCATGCCGCTGGGCTCCTGGCCCCTGGTGCTCTCACAGTGGACGGGCAGACCAGGACCAACTGTAAGCACTTCCAGGAGCTGTTTGACCACCAAACCCAAAAACGATCTGCTGTTGGCTGGTCTTTTGGTCACGAGTGAGTCCAAAGATCCTTTAGATAAGAAGAGCAAAGGTTTCCGGATCCTGGGGCCTGGTGATTCCATCCGTAGCGTTTCCGTACCATCAACACGCACTGTCACACAGGCATGCCATGCCCGACTCCAGCCTGCCCGGGAGCAACCGCAACCCCACCCCGAGCAGACAGGCCTCCATGATCGTCAGAGGCAGCCCACCCCGTTCTGCAGGGCGTAGAATCGAGGCTCTGCGAGGTAGAGCTTTACGCAGCCGCAGCTTGCGGGAGGCAGGACGGGCGGAGCTCAGAACCCCTCCTCCCCCATGACCCTGCGGCCTCACCTGCCTCTCCAGCCCGCGTCCCTGGGGTCCCCTGGGCCCCGTGGCCTTCCCCAGCAGCCTCCTGTCCCGCCTCCACACTCAGGGACATCTGATGGTTCTGCTAATGACGTCCTTTCCTGTTGTCACCGCTGCCACCACAGCTGACTCCTGACCCTGGGGAGAGTGGGGCGTCACCCGTCTCACCCGCCAGGCTTCCTGCTCCTGGGGGCGCCTGGGACAGCAGTGTGCTCAGCAGACCGTCGATGCATGAAGGAATAAAAAGTGCAATTTAGGCAGCCCTTCCATCGCTGTGACAAAAGGCCTGACGAGAACAACACAGAGGAGGGGAAGCTCATTTTGGCTCCAGGTTTCAGAGGTCTCAGTCCATAGAGGGCCGACTCCATCGCTCTGGGCCCAAGTTAGGCAGAGCATCATGGTGAAGGGTGTGGAGGAAGAGAGCAGCTCAGCACGTGGAGCCAGGAAGAGAGTGCCCTGCTCACCGAGGACGAGCACCAGCCCAAAGGCATCCCAGTGACTTCTGTTCTCCAGTGCGACCTGCCTGCCTGGACTCACAGCCGGTTCACACATCAGGGGTAGTCCACCGATTAGGTCAGACCCAGGCATTTCACCCCTGACCTTCCTCACACATAAGCTTTTGGGGGTCATCTGACTTCTGACCCATAGCAGAGCTTTTCAATAGTCCCTGTTATCTGAAATTTTAATCATGTTGCACTATAATTCGATATTCATATTTAGCATGTACGATTATTGCTATTTGTCAAGGATGTGCTCCATTTTCAAATATTATGTTAGGCCTTTTACAAATCTCACCTCATTTAATCTTCACAACACACCCAGGTGGTGGTTATGATTCTCCCTGTTTCACTGGTGCAGAAGTTGAGCTCAGAGAAATGATGTGGCTTCTGCAAGTGGCAAAGCCACATTCAAACCCTGCCTGTCTGACTTGAAAGGAGTCATACCTAGGATTTGCAGCAGTAAGTACAGTTGTGGAACCCTTACCAGGCGGTAAGAGTTCAGGACAGGTTTTATTTCACATTGATAATAAAACAGTCAGTTGCAAGCAGACAGATGCTGGTAATTGCATTGATCCATAAATGTTCAAGCAGTTGGGCATCCTCACTTGTTTAGGTTTTGATTTGTTTATTCCGACAGGGATCAAAGGAGAAAAGGAACAAGAGTGTTCCTTGCAGAAACAGCTGTGGGCCGTGGTCCAGCGGCTCAGGGGAGTCGGATAGGAAGTTTGGGTTCAAAACCGCAGTGTTGCTGGAAGCTTGGGCTAGAGGAGGTGGGGCTGGAGTTTCTTCATCAGGAACCTGAGTCAGACTCTTAGAAGACTCGAAACCAGCACGGACCTTTGTTTTCTGCTCTGGTACCAAGGACTGACCGGCCTCAGCTGCCAGGCTGTGGAGCCCCGTCTCAAACGCTGCCTGTCGAGAGTGCTGGGGTGCTGGGACACGGCCTGGGGCCCAGCGCCTTTCCAAGGTTTCCAGGGACAGTGTCTCTCTGCCCTCATTCTGGGATCCTGTCCAGAGGGCGCTCCTCGAGGTTCCTGGCGTTTCCGACATACAGGGAGAACCCCAGGGGAGAAGGCTCAGGAGAGACTGCTGGTCTCTGCAGCAGTTGCCCATCTGGCCTCGGCTGTGGGCTTCGGGCCATCGCAGGAGAATGTCAGGGACGCTTTAGGGCCACCCTGGTGAGGGCACCAGACCTCCAGCCTCTGTCTCCCTGGGGCGCCTGCGTCAGCCCTCCCTGCTGGGCTGCCTCTTGAAAGGTGTTGTGCTGACTCTCTTCCCCAGCTGAAGCTGTCTCACAAGAGCCCGCCTCTGTGACCGGAGCTCCAGAGAGCTCATGTCAGCCACGTTTGCCTCCAAATATGCCTCTTGAAAAATTCTCAGTGCTCACCGTAGTAGCACGAATGTGTTAACAAGAATACCCACAGACTCAGTAGAGAGGAAGAGGCCTGAAGGGCCAGGCCCTCTGAGGTTCAGAACGACTCTCGTGCGGAGAAGAAGGCCTGCAGGGAGGAGCGGGGATGCTGGCCTTGCCCTCTGCAGGCTGCTGGGCACCCAGAGTGGTGGCTGAGAGTGAAGAAAGACAAAGCTAGGCTTTAATATGTGTTAATGATAAGAGAAACGGACGCTGCTTGGACATTAAATGTCAACTGGAGAGGCAAGTGTTTTCCCTAGCAAGCTACCTGCCGGCTAGGGGCAACGGACAGGGAGGCAGAGAAGGAGGTCTTAACACTCAGCTTAAGGAAGGGGCTTTGTGCAGCAAGGCAGGAGTGGGTATTTTAGCAGTGCTGTCGGAGGCCCTGGAACCTGACTGGAGAGAAACACCAAGTACCTCGGGATTCTAAAGCATGGAAGGATATAGTTATTATTTCCAATTGTCATTATTATTATTATTTGATTCCATTTGAATGGGATTTTCTTTTTTGATTTTCAACATGCAGTCCACCTGGTGGGGGCTTCTGTTTGGAACCAGCTACCCCTACCAAACCTGAACCCCAGGCTGCAGGAGCCCAGCGAGCATGCTCAGAAGGCAAATGTGAGACCTCTGCCACGTTGGTCCGATTGGCTCTCTGGGGTTTCCTGACAGAGTGGGGAGGTGGGTCAGAACCCACGTGCTGCTGGACTCACCGTGAGGCTGGAAGGCACTGTCGTGCGCAAGTGTGCTTTGCTTTCCTCAATGCCAGGATTCACTGAATAGCCACAGGTTCATCAGCGCCGCCGTCAGCAGTGTGATTCACTACATGCCCCTGGGTCATCTGATAGTCGGAGCCCGGCAACCACAAGTCCTTCTCTTCCATGCTGGACTTAATTTCTTAAGTCTACAACAGGCATGTGTCACACAATGATGCACAGGTGTCACAGAAAGGCTAAGGGGTCAGGCCAACGCCAAGCCAAAGAGCAAGGCACAGAGGTGTGAATGTGGAGTTCAAAGTCCCCGCAGGTGGTCAGATGGTGGATTAACCCAGCCAGTTCCCCAAGTTGTCAAGGGGGAGGGTGAGAGCTGGCAGTCCAGAGGGTCAGCTTGGAGCAAGCTGCGCATGAGTTACAAGTCACCAGCAGGAGAACCGTGCTGAGCTGAGGCCTGGAAACAGAGCCAGGGGTTCCTCACTGTGATTCTCCCGTGCAAACTCATGAGCAGGTGACAGTGTCCCCGCTGTGCCACTGTCCCCACTCTGGGGGCGCCTCCTTTTAAGGCTCTTAGGTGAGGGGTTACCTGTGTGAGGAGAACAAGCTCCCTGCCTGTGTTGCTGGTATGATCTGGGATGGCCACAGGTCCTGGCGCTCCTGATTTAGTTTGGTAAGTTGCACGAATGAGCTATTATCACTTGTGCCTTATGGTGGGGCTGGGCAGATGGTGGCTGTTTACTGCACACCAAGGTTCAGAGTCATTGTTCCTTGACTGTACCCTCGGAGTGGAGCAATCGTGGCAGACAGCACGCTGCTTTCTAAGATGGAGTGACTCCGGGTAATACAGCCTGGAAACTGCCGTTCTGTACGCCCTGGAGTCTCAGGGCAGGGCACAGGCTGCTCTGCGCTCACAGAGTCAGCCCCGCCAGATGGCTTCCCATCTCCTGAGAAGACAGCCCGCGTGCCATGGGATGCTGGGCGTGGGTGGAGCCAGGAGAAGGCAGTGTTCCTGCTGCAGCACCCGCCCCTCCTGGGATCGCTCAGAGGGAATGTGCTCCCGGGACCTGGCAGCCACCCGCCGCCTTGCCGCTCAGTCCGGGTGCAGCCAGGCTGGGGGGCTGCTCTCCCTAGGTGCTCTCCGGTTGGAGCTTAAGCAGCACCCACTCCTCACGGGGAAAAGTCACCAAGGAACGCTGTACACAGAGTCCGTGCCCATCCATGCCTGGGATGGGAAATAGGGAAGTGCCCGTGCCGCGTGGCACTGCCACCAGCTCACACTTTGCCCTGTGCTGGGGACGTGAGCACCACGCTTGGTGTGGGGCAATTCATCAAACCCTCTCCTGAGGGCTGGCGCTTTGGAGTGGAGACCAAGAGCATGGAGCCTGCTGGCTGGCAGAGGGGGACCTCAAGGAGAGAAGGGCAGTTAGCAGCAGCTGCTGTACACTGGGACTCGCCACAGGCCCTTCACAGACCTGTCTGACCTGTGCCCCCAGAGGCAGAGCTGAGGAAACGTCCCGCAGAAGCTGCAGCTTCTCACGTTTTGCTCACTGACCTCCTAAGAGGATTTTGAGACGTCGCATGTCCTTGGACACTTTTTCATCATGAATTTAAAGGTTCTGTTTTTCAATGAACAGGAGTTGAACATAGTGAACATCTGATAACATGAAATCAGGTGGGGGTTGATCGCAATTGGCACAGATATTTCATAATATGACTTGATAAGAATGATCTTTAACTAGCTCATTGAATAAAGAGCCCCAGATCTGAAAGAAGTTATGAAAAATTGTGTTTTCTTCTGTATGTCTTGGAAAATGTGATAGCCTCAGGAAACTCTGCGGTGTCGGGCTTAAGAGCACACTCCCAAACCTGCCACCTCAGCTCTTCTGAGTTCAGAGTGGCAGAGGGTACCCCAAACGCCGCACTGGGGCAAAGCTTCAGGCTTAACCAGACTGTCCACGACAGGGGCCTCTGGGCCATGGTCCACCAGCAGAGGAGCTCTTGGATTCCACACAGCAGGGGCCAGCCTCTCCCTGGCACAGGGAGGAAACCACGGTATGGGGCTGGAGAGTCATCTCAGGTGACTCTGTTTCATGAAAGAATGCATGAAATTAAGATGTGGAGGTTGATTCCTTTGAAACTCTTTATCCCCAGGGTAGACCCTGTGCATCCCTGAGATCCGTGCATGAAGATAACTCTTGAACATTATTCCTGACGGTGGGTTCCAAGGTCAGACTAATAGTGAAACGTGTGCTGATTCCCTGACGGGCTTCCTGGGGGCTCTTTGGGGCCTGCGGTAAAGGAACACACCTTCCTTAACCTGGAGCTTCCCAGTGTGCACACTTGTTTTTGCTGAGTGCTGTGAGCTCACCACACAGCCTTGTGGGAGAGTCAGCAGCAGCATTCCAGGCAAAGTGAATCAAGGCCGCACCACGTGCTGTAGCCAGGGGTCTACGGAGTCACTGCGGAAGGTCAGGGAGAAAATGCTTTGCTCTCCAAGAGCCCGTGTCCTCCCGCGTGACTGCTCAGGCCACAGAGACAACGTGCCAACAAAGGAACATGACTGGGACCCAAGAAGCCTCATCCACAGAGTCAGTAGATGGACTGCATTTGGACGACAGGCCCCAGTTTGACGAGCCTTGTTCTAGGTCGTGCCTGTTAAAGGGTTTGGACTCAGGTGTGATGGCTTCACAATGTCAACTCTGGTGAAGTGTCAGAGAGGGCCTCAAAAGTGGGGCCAGCCCGATCTTCACCATGTCGGCCTAGGACCTGACTTCCTCAACAAGACACCTGAAGCCCAAGAAGTTAAATCAAGAATCAATAAATGGAATGGATTCAAACTAAAAAGTTTCTCCGCAAAAGAGACAGTCAATAATGTGAAGAGAGAGCCTGCAGATTGGGAGAAAGTCTTTACCACATGCACCTTAGATAAAGCATTAATCTCCAGGATGTATACAGGACTCAAAAAATTTAACACCAGAAAAACAAGTAACCCAATCAATAAATGGGCTAAGGAACTGAACAGACATTTCACAGAAGAAATATAATAGACCAACAAATATATGAAAAAAATGTTCAACATCTTTAGCAATCAGAGAAATGCAAATCAAAACTACTCTAAGATATCATCTCAGTCACATCAAAATGGCACTTATCAAGAATACAAGCAACAGTAAGTGTTGGTGAGGATGTGGGGAAAAAGGTACACTCACACATTGCTGGTGGGACTGTGAATTGGTGCAGCCACTCTGGAAAGCAGTGTGGAGATTCCTCAGAAAACCTGGAATGGACTCACCATTTAACCCAGCTATCCCACTCCTCAGTTTATACCCAAAGGGCTTAAAATCAGCATACTACTCTGACATAGCCACATTAATATTTACAGCAGCTCAACTCACAATAGCTAAACTATGAAACCAACCTATATGACCTTCAACAGATGAATGGATAAAGAAAATGTGATCTATATGTGTGTGTGTGTGTGTGTATTAGAATATTACTCAGCTTTAAAGAAGAATGAAATTATGGCATTTGCTGATAAATGGATGGAGTTGGAGAATATCATACTGAGTGAAATAAGACACCTAAAAAACCAAAGGTCAAATATTCTCTGTTATATGCAGATGCTAATTCATAGTAAGGTAGGGGGTGGTGCTAGGGAAGAATAGAGTCGCTCTAGATTAGGTGGAGGGGAGAGAAGGGAGGGAGGGGGATGGGGAGGAAGGACAGTGGAGTGAATCAGATGTTACTACCTCATGTACACGTACGACTGCATGATCCATGTGATCCTGCAACATGTACAACCAGAAAATGAGAGATCACACTCCATTCACATATGATCTACCAAAATGTGTAATGCAGTCTACTGTCACATAAACTAATTAGAACAAAATGAAATAAAAATCTAATTAGAATTAAAAAAAAAAAGTGGAGGCCGGGCCCTGGAGGCAAACCTCCCCTCCTTGGGCATGTTGCCGGGCTGACCCCCTCCAGCATGGCTGTCTGAGCGGAGATGTCTCCCCACAGGGTCAGAGTCTGCCCACCATCGCCCTGCTCATCTGTAAAAGGTAACTGACACGGACCTCCAAGCCCACAGAGGAGACAGCCCCCAGCCCCAGTCACCAAGTGCAGACCCAGGGAAAAGCACCTTCCAGCAAAGCCCGCGGTGGATGCGGGCCTCGCTCCCGCTGTGAGAGCCTGGCCTCCGTCTTCCGTTCCCCACAGCACTGCAATTAGACTGGTGTTTCTACTGAGCTCTCCAAGACTTCAGAATGCTGGAACATGTTCCTGAGCCTTCGCGTTCAAGAGCAAGATCTCTACCTGGGAAAGCCACACTCCCGAGGGGCTGCCCTAGGAAAGGGCCTGAGCTCGTGCTTGGATAGAACCAGAGACAGGCATTGCCGCTCGGGTGGCGTTTGTCCCACCAGAAGCACAAGTCCTCAGAGCTTGGGAGCCCTGATTGCGAAGACCCTTCTCAAAGACCTGCAGTGCGTCGGTGACTTCTGCAAGATCGCACGGACTGTTTTCATTTTCCTAAGCAGGGCGGCAGGGTCTGATTGTGGAAGTCAGCTTGGACGTGGCACAGGAATGTGAAGGTGCTCCCCAGCCCAGGAGGGATGGGCGGAGGGAGGCGGTGGTGCCAGAGGCAGGCAGGGGGCGAGGGCAGGCTGGATGTGGGCCGTGTGAAAGGGAACCCCAGGAGGACTCCAGCAGCTACCCGGATCGTAGCTGGTGATAAACACTGAAAAGCAGCAAGCGGACCTCAGTCAGATGCTGGAAGGGCACAAGACTTTCCCTGGGAGGTCGAGATCTCACAGAACTCAGGGTTAAGCCAGAAGCAGCATCAGGTCCGAGGTAGAGGACTGGAGTGGTGGAGGACTTCTGTGCCCACGCCTGTCTCCCCAAGGTTGTGACGGTGCCTGCAAGTGCAGCTTTCGGCCTCTGTGGACACTCCCCAGCATGTCTTAACCTAAGCGCTTTCAGTACAGAAATTCTGGAACTGTCTTCCCCTGTCTCTCATACAAGATGCTACATGGTTTTGCAACAGTTGCAGAAGTCTCTGAAATCAAGATCCGGTGACCCTGGCTTCCTGACTTAATCCTCCTATATCGTAACTGTTACCACAAACAGTGATATGGGATGGGCTACCTCTGGAAACAAGGAAGGACATCTTTTACAATGTAGAACGTCGGCTGCAAAAGGACAACATTGTAGAGAAGCATTCATAGCTGCGACTGTTCCACAGTAGCAGCTGAGACACCCATCTTACAGAAATCTCTGTGCTCGGGCCAGTGTCCTCTCTGCCCTCTCAAAGCCTGCCAGGACTTAGCGGCTGTGGCAGATCAGTGTGCCACCCACAAGCAAGGGCCAAGGACTTTTGGTAATTGTTGAACTTCCCAGATTGTTTCCAGAGCACCTTGGGTCTTGGCAGGGAACAGCAGGCGGGACTTGCTTTGAGTCCTCTCTCCTTTCACTCTGGACAGTACAGAAGCTGGCAGGCTGCTGTGGCCGTGGCAGCCACCTGATACCGCTTTGGGCTTCATTCCTGTGCCGCTGGACCTTGGTGACAAAATCAGACCCAAGTCACGTCTCTTGAGCACTCAGCAGCCGGTTCTCGGGTTTACTTGTTCCCCTGGGTTGGGCATTTCTTCCCCTTAGCTCTCATTCTGACCGGCTCTCTTGGTCTGCATTCCCACCAGGAACCAGGCTCCGTGGGGCATCCCCTCCTCAGGGACTTGCCAGCATCTGACAACCGTCTCTCCCCCCTCCAGTCTCTTCCATGTGACCATGTGCAGATGGATCCAAATCAGAGACAGGAGGTAGGAAAAGGAAATAGTTCTTCTTGGAGGTCGCCAGAGGCTGCGGCTGGGAGTAAGGGGGTTGACAGATCTTGGTAACGTGTGTGGCCAGGTGCAGAGGAACGCGACCCCGTACTGGCACCCGATGCCCACCACCGAGGCGGGAGAGTTGTTCCACATCCTGTAAATGTTAGCTGAGGTCATTTTGTTTTCTTTTTCCTTTCTGGGGAAGCTAGACAAGAAATCAGATACACTGTAGGCAAGAGAGGAACAAATGTATCATTTCATTAACAATCGGGTCCCCGCGAACCTATTCACTTTTAGTCTCCAGCTTCTGCTCCTGAAAGGTAACAGGTGAGTGAGATTCCCTGAGGACTCACACTTCGTTTTCACCCCTGCATCCAGAGAAGCAGTGAAGAAGCTGTGTACCAGGTGCTGGGGAGACTTCACCTGACCTCTCGGTCACAGCTCTTGGTCTGCGAGGGAGAGAAGCCCTTCCGCGGGCCTGCACTACTTCTCCTGCTGAAGCCTCTGCATTCTCTCTGTCCAAAGGACATTCTGCTGATTAGAAAGACTTTTTTTCTTTTTTTTTTTTTTTGGTACCAGGAATTGAACCCAGGGACATTTAACCACTGAGTCACATCCACAGCCCTTTTTATATTTTATTTTGAGACAGGGTCTCTATAAGTTGCTTAGAGTCTCACTAAATTGCCCAGCCTGGCCTCAAATCTGTGATCCTCATGCCTCAGCCTCCTGAGCCACTGGGATTACAGGCATGTTCCACCACACCTGCCCAGACCATTCTTTAGGATGCTTGGTTTTTAAGGAAACAGGTGATGTCGAAGTGTGAAGTGTCTCACTCTGCAGCTGGGATTTCTGCTTTCAGTCTGCCAACACTGTGTTCCTCTCTGTCAAGACTAAAAGGTCTGCACTCCCTGTGGTTCCAGGTGGCACTGGGCACATGAAGTCCTGCCGGCGGGGAACTCGGGGTGGATGTTCTTTCCAGTCCTACTTTCCAAATCACACGGGTTTCAGAGAGCTGTTGTCCAGGGGGAATTCCTCCTGTTTAACGGAAAACAGAGGTTCACAGAAGGAAGAAAAGGCTGAAAACAAATCACAGGGCACAGCGAAAAGTGTCCTGTATTCCAACACCCCACGTCAGGGTGTGTTCCTCCCGGCCTTAAAAAGAACTACTTTTAATCTTGTAAAATAGGAAATTATGTTCAAATCCCCAGCACCACAAAAAAAAAAAAAAAAAAAAAAGGAAATTATATCCTATATACTCATAGATTTTTTGCTATATTAACTATATATTGTGAATGTCTTTAATATCAATAAGTATCAATCTAAATAATTTTAATGAACATTCAAAGACACACTAAAATGTATTTAATTAATCTTGTATTAAACATTTTGTGTATTTTTAGTTTTTCACTTTTATAAATAACTTTATCATGAACCTGTAATCATTTTCTTGGAATTCCTCAATAGGTGATATTATAATTTTTTATAGGTGGATTTGGAAAATTGTGTTGACTTTTAGAAATATAATTTGCAGGTGTCCATTGTAAAAACAAAAGAAAATAGAGTGATATGTCAAAAATATAAAACAGATAAAAGAAACTCAGAATCTCACTCCCCAGAGGTACCTGGCTGGATTTTGACCGCCCTCTGTCCTGAGTGGACAGACCCCTGCTGTAGCACCTGGTCACTTCCTGCTTTCCTATTTGCCCCAGGGGTTGAAACCGTCCTGGGATGCTCACGTGGCAAAGCCTGCGGGCATCTTCACACTCTGCACACTATTGCCACTTTTCTTTGGGAGTGTGTGTGCCGGCGTCTCAGCACAACCGAGCTCAGTCCAGAGGTCGAGAGGAAGGCTGACCTCGGCCACTGCATGCTGTCGTCTGCATATTTTTAAGAACATCGTTTTAGCCTCAGGCCTGACTTGGAAGATGATCCGGTGCTGCAGGTCTCTGCCACCTTGCCCTGTGCGTGGAGCCCACCCTGCACACCCACACCGCCAGCTGGCCGAGGAGGAGCCGCCCTCCTGGCTCTCCGTTCCTGACCCCGGGCTGTGGGCACCCTCTCACTCTCCTTCAGGTTTCATTCTGAACCCCCAACTTCTGACTCACAGTAGCAGCTTAATGCACGAGGTCTTGAATCAAATTTCCCATTGGAATGACAACAGGAAGACGAGAGGAAGAAAGTAAAACCGGCCTTTCACATCCACGGAGTCTGCATCTGTGGATCCCACCAGCTCGACAGGACATGCGTAGGGAAGATGGCGTCTGTCCTGGCACTGGGTGGGGTAGGGAAGATGGCGTCTGTCCTGGCACTGGGTGGGGTAGGGAAGATGGCGTCTGTCCTGGCACTGGGTGGGGTAGGGAAGATGGCGTCTGTCCTGGCACGGGGTGGGTTTGCCTTGTCACTCTGCCTGGACAGCATGGGCAGCAGCTCCTCACATACCACGTGCCTCGCAGTAGGTGCAAGTGATCTGGAGACGTTGCGAGTGGCTATGTGCAAACCCCACCCCATTGTACAGACGTGCGCACTCTCAGGCTTGGTGCCCCCGCAGGTGGGCCCTCTAGCAATCCCCGGGGATGCCCGGGGTGGCTGTGTGTTCTGTGCCGTCTTTTATACTCCTTTATACTTCATAATAGTCGTGAATGTCTTCCATGTGCCTCAGCCTGCCTCACTTTGGCAAAGGCTGGGACTCTTCTCGCCCCTTGTTGCCCTCTTGGTCTTCCACTGTGTCTGACGCACCGGTGCTGCTGGTGAGCGCTGCACAGGGCACATGTCAGGTCTGGTCCTCACCCTCGCCCTGGCTAAGGGCTCTCTGTGGCTCCCAGCTGCCCTCAGGATCACGAGGACCCCCAGCCTGGCTCTCCTGTCTGTCCTCCTCCAGATCCTGCGTGTCTCCATCCCACCTGCACACCTTCTCTTTTCCTCTCCATTGTTCCCTGTGTCCCTAATGAACCGCCTGCAGTTCCTTCACCAGCCAACAAGCATTAATTGAGCACCTGCTTCATGCTGTGCTCTGCCAGCATGCCAGCGTAGAAAGAAAAAGATCGAGTTTCCGATATCTAGAAATCAGCAGCTGGGAGGAGACAGAAAAGCGCGGGGACCGTCGTGCGTCCTGTGAGCAGGGAGATGGCGAGACCCTCAGCCGAGGGTGCAGGTGGGGGTCCCGAGGAGGCAGGGCGTGCAGGTCCTGCCCGGGGTCCACGCGCATCCACACTGAGGTGAGGAGAGGGAGGGGCTGGTGGGGTGGACGATGACTGCAGGGCTGTCACAGCAACTGAGGCAGGGTGTGGCGAGGACAGCGAGGTGCAGAGAAGCGGCAGGGCCAGAGCCGGTGTGGGGGGGAGGGACAGAGCCACGTGCTGGGCGTGGACGTGGCAGGAGGAAGGGCTCACGCCCGTGCAGCTGCTGGAACACACTGTGCTCCCTTCGCGGGTCTGGTCTCTTTTCTCTTCCACCCAAATAACTGTTCTGTTCCACACTCAGGCTGGCATCCAGGTTTAGATCCAGCAGCAGAAAGGCGGCAGCTGGTCACTGGGTAACTGGGCAGAATGATTAAAGGGGCCACTTATAAAGGCGTGAGCAGAGGGAAGGACACCAAAACGTGGCGGACAGCGTCCCCCGGCTCAGGCACGGTCACCATCCCAGAGTATGGAGGCCAGGGAGGGGGGATCACTAGAACTCAGAGGAAAGGCTGGTGTGCGGCAGAGGCTCTTCCCAGACCCCGCAGGAGTGGCGTTCCTCAGCAGGGGCACAGACGGCCCAAAGCGCTCCTGAGAGGGCCACCCCAGAGGACCGCGGTCCAGCCTTACTGTCCTCCTCTGGGCCACTGTGGCCACATCTAACTAGAAGCAGCCACCAGAGGCGTGGTCCCTGAGGCAGCCCTGCAGATCTCGAAGCACCTGCAGAGGCCGCTGAGGGCGCTGCGACACTGCCCGGGATCCCAGCCCGGCCTAGGCCAGTAGCTCCTGCTGCCAGTCCACACCCGCAGCTCCGTCTGCACATCCGTCCTTGCCTCACAGGGCTGTGGATTCTCAGGCTCCACTCCCGGCAGCCTCCGGGGGATTTCTGGTGGACAGTCCACCTGGATGAACCGACTCCACACACGTTGCCACGGCAATTCCACACCTTGCTGAAAGTCCGCGGCAACAGTGTGAGTCTTGGCTCTTCCCCACTGGGCCTCGAGTCCTGTAGCGGGATGACTTTGTTCACGCCCCATCAAACCCGGAGCGCTGTACTCCATGAACAAATCAGAACGTTGTTATCAGACTCCACTGTCTCCAGACACAATGCAGAACCAGCTCCTGTTTCCATGCTGTACATAAACAGAGGTTGTCCTTCAACTTCAGAAACGTCCTTGGCACAGACGTACAAGCCTGCCAACCACAGGAATCCTCTCTCCATGCCACAGGACCAGGCCGAGATCTGGGAAATGCTCTTCAGAAGACCACCAGGGAGTGACTCTTCATGTGTCCCATGGCCCTGTGTCAGGGACAGGCCTGGTGTTCTTCCAACAGTCCCAGAAGCTAGAGCCAGACCCGCAGGAGTTGGTGGATTACTTCTGTGCCTTCTTCTCCGGGACCCTACTGATACCGCCGTTCACCGGTGACGAGTTCTGCTCCCTCTAATGTTGAAGACTGAACACTAGAGAAGCAGCCAAGGCAAGCAGATTAAGCAGGTTTTATTTAAAGGTGATAATACAGACTTCTCCCGGCAGGAAGAAGGGGGCCATGGCCGATGTTCTAAAGTCCCAAGAAGTGAGCGCACCCTACATCTTTTATAGGTTAAGGTCTCTTTTGTTCTCCAGTTCTCTCCTGCCTAGTGACTAGGCCTGGTTTTGCATTAAGTGAGAAGCCATGGGCAGGGGGAGGGCAAGGGTGATTCAGGCAGGTAAGGGCCCAGGGGGCATTAATTAGCAGCTCCTTGCTCCCAGTCCTTGATAAAGGAGGTAAATTTGGTAATCAATGGGCTCCGAGATCCTTGACTTTCCATTCTCCCAGGGGCAGTCTCCACCTTCCAGAGGCAGGTGGCTTCATGGCTTCATTTCCTCGAATTGACCCGATCCCCTATTTCTACATTAACTGCCTGTCCCCGATTCTGGCTTCACTACCGCCAGGCAGGGCTGCAGGCACGGGTGAACGGAGCCTGCTGGCCTTGGCAGCGCGCCCTGGTGAGCTGGGTCTTGGGTCTCCTGAGGCCAGAGCTCTGCCCCCGAGATGCCCTGGGCTCTTCTGCGCCCACCCTCTGTGTCCCAGGAGGCAAATCTGTGAGGACCCCCACTTCCCACTGGATGATGGGAGTCCCTCAAGGAGCCGGGAAGGTTGGGAAGAGGGAGAGTGACCAGCGAACCTGCCCCCCTGCTGGGCTGCTGGGCTCATAGCTGACGGCCCCTGCCCGGCCGGCCGGTCTCCGCCTTCTGGCGGGCGTTGGTTGCCCTGGAGTTGGGGACTCGCCGGGGCACTGGGCTGGTCTTCTGAATGACCCTTCATTTTAACCAGCTCAGGTACGTCCTCTCCTTCCTGTCTTGTAACCTTGACCCACACGATGACCGATGACAGAGAGGCCCGGCCTCCTGGGAGGCCGGGCTGGTGCGGAGCAGAGACGGGCAGCACAGGTGTGCAGATGGGGCGTACGTGGCTTAGGTAGAGGCGAGGGCCTGCAAAGGTGAGAGGAGTCGTGCTCCTCAGAGTGGCCAGCAGAGGCCTTCCTGCAGGGCAGGGAGAGCAGCTGCAGCAACACCTCCACAGGGGACACAGGCGCTGGGGCTCAGTCGGAGTGGAACCTGGGGTGAGGGAGCGGCCGTAGGCGGGGCGAGGACACTGGGGGTCACGCAGCTCTGGGGCGGGGGAGGGGCAGTGCCACTGTCTGCAGGGTCGCGACCCTCGACCTGGGAAGACATGGTGCCCCCGGCAGGAGCTGGCCTCTGACCTTGGCTTCCAAGGGCCCCTTGGCGAGGTTCGGGAGAGGGGCGGACAGGCAGCTCTCGGCACGTAGGGCCACGTGGGACCCCAGTCCAGGGGAGGACCGGTGACCTGGGGCCTGACTCCAGGGAGCAGAACACGTGGCATTGCGCACAGTGGGTGTGAAGCGGAGCCGGAAAGAGAGCTTCATGTCTTCCCAGGATGTGTCAGCCAACGGTGGCCAGCAAACTGTTAGTGGCCACAAGCCGCAACACCTCTGGGGCTCATGTAGTCCAGCTGTGGGCAGTGACATGCTCTGGGGTCAGGGTGGAAGGGCCAGGCCGCCCACCGCAGGCCGGTGAAGCCTGGCAGGTGTGCCTGCAGGGTGAAGCCAGGCATTGCCCACAGGCACTGTCCCCCGCTGGGGCTCCACACAGCTGCCTTTCCAGGCTGACGGGCAGGCCACTGCAGACCTGCCGTCCTGGTGGAGAGCCGAGTTCTGAGACCACATTCCAAGGGAAGAGCACTGGGGTCACTCAGGGAAAGTCACTACGCAGAGATGTTTGTTTGTTTTCGTCATCTGCTTTCCATGTCTCAGGAAGCTGCATCTGGAAAACCACACATAACAACAACAAAATGCCCAGCAACAAAGAGCGGCATCGCCGCCGAGCAACCCAGCTGCTCCGCGCTGGGTCGGCCTCACCCCGAGGTTCCCAAACGTCTTGCAGAGCAGAACTCGTTCTCCAAATTCTGCTGCAAGGTCTTAATGTGCGACAGTGGAATCCAGGTGTCCGCTTCCTAGACCTCTCCGCAGGGCCTGGTTCCAACCAGCACTAGGATCATCCAGAGAGAGGTGGGGGGGCGTGTGGTCCATGAAGTGTGATTTGTGCACAGTGACGTTCACCTGGCTTAGGAGCCCGGCCTTGGCGAGTCTCGTAAGAACAGCACAGAAGAGACAGAGCAGTGCCGTCACCAGGGTCTCCCTGTGCCCCCTTCTGGTCGGTCCTTCCCTGGCGGCACGCAAGCCCTGCCACCACCCACCTGACCTCTGACCCTGTAGCTTTGTGCTTTCCAGAGTGTCCTGTCAGAGTTGGGCCCTGTGCGACCTCGCGTGTGCGACGTCCTTCACGGAGCCGCCTCTGCATCCGTCTGAGTGTGCACGCCCCAGTCTTTGTTCCAATAGCAGAACCTGTTATTCCTGGTATATTGCAGAGTCGTCCTTCAGCTTCCCGTTTCCTGCCCGCGCTGGCTATGGAGCCAGCTCTCCATTCCTGCACCGTCTTCTTCCAAAGGCCGCAGCCTGTAACGAACCTCTGCCAGGCCCCTGGGAGAGGGTGTAGACCCCAGGAGCGTCCAAAGTGCCTGCAGCCGGAATTCCTTGGCACGTTCCAGTCAAGGGAAGGAATTGCCTTTCCTCTATTTAACTTTTACTTTTCAAAAAGAAAGACAAATTACCAAGGATGAGCTTATATCCTAATAAAACTATCAAAAATTGAAAACCGTGCAAGTGGAAAGTGCGTTCCTGCCCCACGCTACAGCCTCTCGGGCTCCGAGGAGTGTGTGGGTGACCTTGAACGTCCGGGCTGACTGTGGGGGCAGGTCCTGGCCTGTCTGGCACCACAAGAGCACAGTCCCTCATATCGCTAGCCCAGAGGTATCAGAACTCAAAATTCACAGTACTGAGAAACATGGTTGCTGTTGAATGCTTACTGCTTTCGCACTGTCTTAAAGTCGAAAAATCTGAAGTCGAGTGATTCGAAGTCACGGGCATCTGTAGAGCAGAGTGCATTTGCTCAGAAAATAACAGAAGGAATCAAACACCATTATGCTATGTAAATGTCTGACTACACAAATGACGTCCTCTACTTCATGTACAGAGAAACAAGATGCATCCCATTTGTTCACAATAAAAATAAAAAAAAAAAAAAGAATGAGGTCAAGCTTCCACTCACTCTGAAGGCCCTTCAAGGTCACCTTTGAGGTTCTATCATGTAATCTGTCAGCTCACACGAGAGAAGGGATATAGAGAGGTGGGCATAGCGTCTAAATCAGAGCAAGTGCTCAGTAAACGTTAGCACATTTTAAATGCTTCTTTTAAATATTATTTAAGTCTGGGTGTGGTGGCATACACCTGTAATCTCAGCCACTTGGGAGGCTGAGGCAGAAGGATCACAAGTTTGAGGCCGGCCTCAGCAATTTAGTGAGATCCTCAACAACTTAGGGAGACCCTGTCAGACTGGGAATGTCGCTCTGTGGTAAAGCATGTCCAAAAAAGAAAAAAGTAAAAATGTTATTTTAAAAATAAATTTTATTAAAGAAAAAAAAAAAAAAAAGAAATTAACCTGGTCTGCTAAGTCTTCCAAGGGCAAAAACACATGCCCCCAACACAAATTCCATGCACCAACTTGGCCACAATCTTCAGCTTGGGCCACTGCTCGCTTGAACACTCCGTGCAAGAACTTGGATTCTTGGTCCTTCTGGGATACATAGCTTTGCTGCCCTTTTCCGAGGCTGCGCCGCCTGCCAGGGCTCTTGTTTCTGACGTGCAGCCAGAGCAGTCAGGGCTTTCTTCCCGCATCTGCCCAGGCCCCACCTTTACGGCTTAGTTCATGTTTCAGGACACAGGGGCACTTATTTCTGTGCCCTCTTTTTTAAAAAAAAAAAGTATTTTTATTTTTACAGACTGCATTTTGATTCATTGTACACAAATGGGGTACTTTTCATTTCTATGGTTGTACACGATGTAGATTCACACCATTCATGTAATCACACAAGTATACAGGGTGATGATGTCTGTCTCATTCCACCATCTTTCCTTCCCTCTTCCCCCATTTCCCTCTGCACAATTCAGAGTTCCTCCATTCTTCTCTTACCCCTCCACTCCCCATTGTGTATCACCAGCTACTTATCAGAGAAAACATTCCACCTTTGGTTTTTTGGGATCGGCTTATCTCACTTAGCATAATATTCCCCAACTCCATCCATTTACCTGCAAATGCCATAACTTTATTCTTCTTTATGGCTGAGTAGTATTCCATTGTGTATATACACCACAGTTTCTTTATCCATTCATCTGTTGAAGGGCATCTAGGTTGGTTCCACAATCTATCGTGAATTGAGCAGCTATGAACATTGATGTGGCTGTATCTCTGTAGTATGCTGATTTTAAGTCCTTTGGGTATAACCAATGAGTGGGATAGCTGGGTCAAATGGTGGTTCCATTCCAAGTTTTCTGAGGAATCTCCACACTGCTTTCCAGAGTGTCTGCACCCATTTGCATTCCCGCCAGCAATGTATGAGTGTGCCTTTCCCCACATCCACGCTAACACTTTTTAAATATTTTTGTTCTGGGCTTTATTTATTTAAAAATTTGTCATGTTTTCAAGGTGTTTAAAATGTGTTTTCTGCTCCAGGTACATTTGTGAAGTAGATGGGGTGTAATTGCCGATCATGCTAATAGAACTGAGCTTCCCGGGTTCTGTTGCTCCGCGTCTCCCTGCGATGGCGTCTGGAACGGGGCTCCCCTCTGCGCTCTGCTGAGCTCCGTCTGTCCGTGCAGTCTGCACCCTTCCTGGAGCCCGTTTGACCACGGAGACCAGGAATGGGATCCAAGAGGGGGAAGTTGCCATCTAGAAGAAAGGGACAGCGGTGGGGGAGGCTGGCTCGGCCAGTGGGTGGTGGCAAATGTGTCTGGACTCCCCCCCCCACCCCCCACCCCCGCCTCCCCAGGCTGGGGCCCTGTGTCTCTGGGAGGCCCCTGCCCACTGCATCTCTCCATGTGGGCCCAGCCTCTCTCCTGGGACCACCGTGCGGCCTCCACCTGGCTCCCCCCGCAGATGCCAGAGGGGTCTTTCAGAAAGAAAGCCTGAGTCTGAGGAGCTCAGAACACGCACGCGGGTTCGCAGGACTGACCACAGAAAGCGGGTCACAGGGTGGAGGCCCCGTTCTCGGAGTGACTCAGGCCCGTGACATGGTGACGCACACATTTAAAGAATGACAAGAAATCACCTTAGAACACAAAGACCAGCCCCAAACTGGGCTCAGAGAGCGGCGTCTGGGCAGCAGCCCGCGGAGGGAAGCAGCGGGTCCGGCAGGGTGGCCTGGTCTCCCTCTCACTCCTGCCGCCCGCCTTCCTCCCGCGCTGGGAAGGGGCAGAGGTGTGCGTGACGGCGAGGCCTCAGCACCGGGCACCGCGGCAGGCCCGCTGCCGCGGCTTCTCTGACACAGACCTGCCCGGGCACCTTCCTGCTCTGGGCACGTGACCTCCCCATTCCCCAGCTGCTTCCCAGATGAAGGAAGGCGGCGAGGGATCTACGCCTGTCTCCCAACGCTGGCTGAGATTTAGAGCCGCCATAACTCAGGTGCAGGACGGGAAGTCATCATGGAGACACCACAGAGAGGAAGGCGGAGCCCCTTCCTGCCGTTGCCAGCGGCCTCAGAACCCGCGGACAGCTGCGGGCTAGCCGGACAAGGGAGCCAAGGTTGGAGAGTGGCCTGCAGCAAGCCGGTTGTTTCCATGTCTTCCTGGCGTCTGAGCCGGGAGGGTGGTGGGAGAGTTGGTCCACACAGGCCAAGGTCGGGGAGGCCTCGCGAGCTCGGGCTGGGTCGTCTTCAGATACCGGCGCCTGGCCAGGTTGGGGCGGCCGGCTGGACCGTCTCCGCATCGCCTGCCACGGTCGAGGACCCGCAGCGCCCGCTGGGCTCCTGGATGAGGTGCCGCAAACCAGTCGCTCCTCCTGGGGTTCCGGCCACAGGCAGGGGTCGCGGCCGGTCCTGTGCTAGAGCTCATTCTCCAGGGGCTCCCGAGGAGGGGGGCCCCGGGCCTGCAGTGACCACCGTGGCCAGCCTGTCCAGAGCGTGTGTGGGCACTGCTACGGGCGCCAGGCCTCAAGAGCGCTGCAGGGCCTCAGCCCACCCCACTGGATCAGTGGACCCCTCCCGCCACCCTGGAGTTAGGTGTCATTATTCCCACCGGGCAGTGCAGGAGGTAAGTCACAGTGGGGACGAAGTCCAGTCCTAACCCAGTCGAAGGAACTCATCAAGCGCGTGTTCTTGCCACTGCGAGGCAGTTTTTAAAGAGGTAAAATGCATGTGATTTCTCTTTCAAGAAGGAAGACAAAATTCTACAGTTATCAGGTGTGTAAATCCTCTGATCAAACATCGCCTGAATCCTTTTGTGGTATCTTTGGCCTCTGGAAGTTGGTAGTTTCCTGTTCGCATTCTTACGCTTGTGCTTTCAGGCTCTAGGATTAGACGTCTTGGATTCTATCCCAGCTGGGCCACTTATTACCAGTGTGACGCTCATCAAATAACTTAACCTCTCTGTGCCTCAGTTTTTAATTCTAGGACAGAGATGCTAAGTAGTAGCCTCTTTATAGGATTGTTTTTAATTACAAAAAAGATAAAAGGATGTCTTTTTACCAGTGCATGGAACGGTGCATGACTTGTATGGTTGACTGTGATGCTGGCCAAAACGGACCAGCCCTCCCAGTACGTAAGCTCTGTGTGGTCCCCTTCGCCACGGCTTCTGACCTTGGCTGGGTACCTTGCTTTGGCCATTGGGTACTAGTGAGTGGTACGGTAGCAGAGTCTTCATGAATGCATGTGCGTAAGGGTTTGTGCTCTCGAAGCCCCGGGTCACCACATACTGAGGTCAGGCCATCCTCTTGGAGAGACCACCTGAGAAGACAGAGATGCCTGCCAACCCTGAGCTCTTCCACTTACCCAGCTGCAACACAGGATACCATCTTGGAGATTCTAGCCCCAGCAGACACAGTGGAAGCAGACCACACAGCTGAGCCCAATCAGATCACAAAGCCCAAAGAAACACGGAATATTACTAAGGAAGGTGCACTTGATAAGTATCAACTATGTCATTATCGCTATCCAATGACTCATTTCCTCTAAAATAATTAACATATTAACATATCAACAATTCAAAAATAAATAAGAGAATGGAAAACCGGGTTCCTCAACGACTCAGTCACGTGAAGACATGCCGTGTTCCCATGACGCGCAGAACCATGACTGCCTTCACAGCAATCTTGAACCTCCAGATCGTCAAAGCAGAACACTGTAAATTTCTCGTCATGCTCAGATTGCTATTGCTCGTTGAGTGAGCATGATATTTTCCGTTTTTCAAACTGCAGGGGAGGGTCTGTGTGGAGCCAGCTCTGTGTCTCGTGCACTGACGGATCCAGGAGAGGTGGAAAGGCTCAGCACTGCGCCAGCCCACAGACTCAAGGGTCCAAGGGCCTTTGAAAGGTCAGCGGTCGGCTCGGTCCAGGCCGGGCTTCCGTTGCCGCTTCCCAGGGAGCAGGGTAAGTTCTGCAAGCAGCATCCCGGGTGGCAGCTACCAAGCCCTTCGTGTGTGGCATTGCTGTTTCCAGGGCAACCGGGGCAGCCTTCACTGAGGGTCCCCGTTCAGGCTGCCACGTGACAGGCGGCTATAATTTGGGGTCGTGTGTGCGGCCGCTTGGTAGGCGATCATCCATCCCTTGCTCGTCTTAAACCGGCTTCTTTCCACTGAGCGTGGGTGAGTTAAATGGACTTGGGAGGTGGGGCTGGTTAGCTGGCCCCCTCCTCAGCCTCTGCAAGCCTTGGTCTTCTCAGAGTCTGGTCGGCCTTCAGCTACTTGGAGGACAAATGGGATTCAGTCCTGCCTGTTTTCCTCCCTCTACATTTGCATCTCTCTCCACGTCTGTGTGTGTGCATGTGTGTACAATATGTGTAAGCTGACGTATCACCCGTTATAGCAGGAAGGCCTTGGGCCTGGCTAATCTCATTTTGAAATCAGAGGATAGGAAGTGGAGTCTACTCTAACTCCCCACAGTCTTGTGAGCTATGAGTGGGGTGAGGACAGGAGTCAGGGAGGAGACGGGGAAAGCATTTGGCTCGGAGACAAACATTCACAGAGGGTCTCATATTTAGACTTTTAACGTTGCTTCCATAAAAGGCGGTAAAGGTAGTCTTGGACAGAGATCCTTCTCATTCAACTCCAGGCTCAAGTCCCATGACTGGGCCAGCCTACCTCTCAGGTGCTCTGAATTAATTTTTCAAAAACTAACTTCCGTAATTACCCACGAATATCATAGTTATGCACACTGTATTTTCGGTATTAAAGCCATCATTTGTTAAATGTAAACATTAAAAGTATACCGCAATATAATGATCCTGTTTCGACAGTTCTTTAAAATGACAATAGCTGAGCACGTTTGAACAGCTCCTGCGCTCCCCGGGCTCCACAGAGCAACTCGGCCAGAGAAGAACTATTGCCGCGCATTCCACAGCGAACAAATGGAGGGCCATTTCCAGGCCACAGGCTGGGACGGAGCCGGGCTGTCTGGCTCCAGAGCGGAGATCCCCAGCTCTGCTTCTCAAGCTGGGCTCCAGTCCTCGGGTCCCTCGCGGTCCCTGGTGCTGGGCTGTGGGAGCACAAGGCTGGGAGCTGCCGAGGAAGGAAGGGCCAGGCCTTCGAGTCACAAGCCCAGACCACAGTGCAGGTGGGCGAGGCGGCCGAGGCTACCCGTTTGGAAGCTTCCTGGAGGCTTGGCTGCGCCCCTCGCTCCTGCTGGAGGGTCCGAATCCTGCCCACGCGGCCCTTTGCCTGGCTGGGCTGCCCTCCCAGCTCCAGCCCCGCAGCGTGCGTCTGGGTCAAGTCGTGCCCATGCCCGTGTCAACCCTGGAAAACCAGGTCCTTCCAGGCCCCAGGCTGGCCAGGAGTGTGGAGTGGAGGGGACCTTTCGAGGAAGCCGGGTGCAGGGGACCGCGGGCATCGCATGGTCCACGGCTGGGGGCGCCAGGGGAACCGCACACCTGAATTCCCCGGAGTGCACCCTGGAGGTGGGGTCTTCTATCCAAGGGGCGTGGGGTGGCGTCACCACACAGACAAGGTCGTCCACCTGCGCGCTAGCGAGGTGGGGTCACCACACAGACGAGGTTGCCCCCCACACCAGGGACGCGAGGCCGGGTCCCCACCACTGCAGTGGGCTCTGCAGCCTCCAGGCTGAAGACCCTGCAGCTGTCGGGCTGGAGAAACCCGAGGTCAACCACAGAAGTGTGCAGCGCAAACCAGAAGTGAACGTCTAAGGAGATGCCCACAAACCACAGCAGTGCGCAGCCAGGCGACCGCAAGTCAGCCACGTGAAGACCATTTAATGTGGGAATGTGTTCCCATCGGATTTAAAATGCTTACAATGATCTTTAGCCACAGTGGGGACAGGATTCCACGTGCTGAAGGATTTGCACCCAGGGAGGGTCACAGGTAGGTACCAGGAAACCTTGAATGGCAGCTGAGAAGAGGAGGCAGTGTCAAGATGCCTAGGTGTTCCCCAGTGAGCTCCTCCCACCACCCCCCTGATCCGGAGTCAGACGCCCAGACTGCACTCTGGGTGCATCTGAGCCTCTCACAAAAGCAAGGGGGCAGGCGAACGTGGGTCGAGCAGGTGGTTGGTCTCCCTCTGGGCATCTCCCACACTGGGTCCAGCTCTCACAGTCCAAGGGACCAGGCTCTGTCCCCTGGACCACTGCAAGAGCCCCCTGTGGGTCTTTGCATCCTGTCCTGCTTCTGTGCAGTCTTCTTCAGCAACAGCAGCCATTGAAACCAGAAATCAGACCCCTTCAGACCCCACCTAGAGTCAAGCCACCTCTCTGGCCCCGGCCAGGGGTCAGCTCTCAGGGAGGACTTCCCTGATCCCCGGGGGTTCACTGCATCTCAGGGCCTGGAGTGAGCCTGTTTCACTTTCTTCATCAAACTCCTGGCTATTTGAAAACGTCTTCTCATGCATGTAATCCTTCCGCTTTCGTGGACCTGTCTGCCTCCCACCATGAGGACATGGGCCCCACAGTCCTGGAGTTTGCCTGAGGGTCCCACTGTGCTGCTTGTGCCTGTGGTAAGTCTGGGGCTTCGTAGGTGGCTGGCAAATGCTTGTTGAAAGAATAAGCAAAATACTGAATAATAGGTTTGAACTCATGGTTCCCACGCAAGTGCACAAATCATGGGGATTCTTTGAGACGGTGGGGTTGGTGGTAAACTAATTTTTACCTGATCTTCAGGGAGTCTCCACGTAACATCTGGCTTATGCGTGTGCTTAATTATACTCTACCTCATTGCAAAAGAATTTGTGATCATTTTCAAAGATATGTATATATACACAGCTTTATAATATATATGTAGTATAAATTTATGTAAATTACATATTATGTATGAATTTATTATATATTTTAATACATATGGGTTTCAAAGAAAATAGTGGGTATGGGAAGGGAATAAACATTGAGAAAATAAGATGGAATAGGCTAAGATTAGTAATTAAAATAATATCACCAAGTTCTCTCTACCTTGCTGGAAGCGGGCTGTAAATTTAACCTTGGACTTCTTAATTACCAGTGGTAGTTTATCTACACCAGCATCCCTAAACAAGAGAAGAGTATAAAATCAGTCCTCACTGCATCTTTACCGGTGGTCTGTGACACACAGCGACCATTCCTGACCCTAACCGTGTTCCCAGCTAGTGTCCCTCTTCTTGTTCACAGCACTGAATCTGCTCTGTCGTCAGTTGATGTTTCTTGACCATCTGCACCCAAAGGTGCACACCCTGACACTCATGTGCCTCTTGTGGGCTCCGGTGTAGCCTGGCCGGATTCTGGCCATGCATGCATGGGCGAGGGGTCCACCCTGGGAAGGAGAGCTGTGCCCAGGTGCGGGCTGGGGTGGCTGCTTGACCTTTCACCTCCTGCAAGGCACTGAAGTCCATGTTCCTCGTGCTGCCTCTCAGCCCGTGCTCTGGAGTAAAGCTCCTCACTCGGTCCACTCTTCTAAGATCTGGGTTTTCCCCAAGCTACTGTTTGTTTTAGGAGCTTCCCCACCTCTCTCTCTCCCTCTCTCTTCTCTCTGTCTCTCTCTGGGTCTCCCTCTCTCTGTGTGTGTGTCTCTGTCTCTGTTTCTCCCCCTCTCTCCCTCTCTTTCTTCTGTCTCTCCTCTACCATCTCTCCCTCTCTCTCTCCCTATCTCTCTCTGTCTCTCCCTCTGTTTTCTTCTGTCTCTGCATCTCTCTCTGCCCCCTTTTTTCTCTCTCCCTCTCTTTCTTCTGTTTCTGTATCCCTCTGTCTCTCCCTCTGTCTCTCCCTCTGTCTCTCCCTCTCTCCCTCCCTCTCTCCTCTTCCCCCTCTTCCCCTCTTTCCTCTCTCTCTCTCCTCCCTTCTCTTCCTCTCTTTCTTCTCTCTCTCTCTCTCTCTCTCTCTCTCTCTCCTGTCTCTCTCCTCCCTTCTCTTCCTCCTTTCTTCTGTCTCCCCATTTCTCTCCTCCCCTCTCTCTCTTTTGGAAGGCAGTCTCCAGTGCTGTGTGGGAAGGTGGCCATGGATACTTGCTGAGCTCCTTCGTGTGCAGCACCTGGTAGCACCTGCCTCTGGTGGAAGTGGACACCCAACGCGTTTGCAAAGCCCTTAGAACAGATCCTGGCACATGCGGCATCATCTGAGAGCACGCTCCCTGGGGTTTTCTTTTCTTCTTTGTTTTAACCATCTCACAAAAATCTGCATTTAAAAGCACCTTGGCGGCTCAAGAGTCTGGGTTATTGGGCTTCTTCACTTACTAGTAATTAAACCCAAAAGATGCAAATGAGAATAACATTCCTCAAGGTTACTTTTCCTGTCCGGTTGGCAGAAAGTCTTCAACACACGGTATTTCAGAGCTTTTCGGGAGAGCTGCACGCATGGAGATGCTCTAGGGGCGTGCCGCGTGACCGGAGCCTCCTCCATCGGCTCTCATGTACCGCATTGCCATCGAGCCACTCCATCACCCCTGCTTTCGCCCCTTTCCTGTGCTGTCAGCATTATTTATTGGCGACCCCAATGCCTAAAGCACCTGGGCTCTCAGTCGCTTGCCCACCCTCCTGCCTGGCTGGTTTGGGGCAAGGAGTGGAATGTCACAGTGGCCACCTGCCTCTACACAGGTGCCCGGAGACAATCACGCATCCAGGAGCATCTCCTGCAAGGGACGCACTCGGCCGGGTCTGTGCAGCCAGGTAATGGCAGAAAGTTCTCACTTGCCTAAAGACGACCCCTTGTAGATCCGTCAGAAAGGAGCTCAGAGTCGCAATTTAACTCATAAGATAGAACCTGAAACCTTAAAATAGAGAAAGTGCAGTCAGCAGACGGATTGTGCTACTGCGGGGAAAGAAGCACAAGGAGGGCTGGGGTTGGGGTTAGGGTTAGTCCCCTGGCAGCGTCCTGCCTTCCTTGTAGGTTAGGGTTAGGGTTAGGGTTAGGACTAGGGTTAGGTTTAGGGTTAGTCCCCTGGCAGTGTCCTGCCTTGTAAGTTAGGGTTAGGGTTAGGGCTTGGGTTAGGGTTAGGGTTAGGGGTAGGATCAGGGATAGGGGTAGGGTTAGGGCTAGGGTTAGTCCCCTGGCAGGGTCCTGCCTTAGGTTAGGGTTAGGGTTAGGGTTAGGGTTCATTCTGGGGTAGTGTCAGGCTCTGTCCCCTGGTCATGTCCTGTTATGTGGCTGTTACTCTGAGCTCTGTCTTGCGGTCACTCATGGTGTAGGGAGACTCCATTCCAGGCCCACTAGACCGGCTCCGACCGGCCTTCCTCCCGCTTCCTGCTCTGTTGCCTGGCAGTTGGCCGTGACCAGCTCCTCCAGGAAGGCCCCGCCCTGGCTGGACTCCTGACACTCCTGCCTCCTCCAGGCCCTTGCGGGTGCCTGGGGCCTCCACGCCTGTCGCCCTTCACCCTGCCCACACCTCAGCAAGCACGCTTTCATTACAGGCTCTTAATTTGAACTTTCTGGGGGCGAACTTTGTTCCCTGCCAGGATCCTGAGAGGTGGGAACTTACTCTTGAAGGGATATTCTCCTGTGTCATTTAAATGTTTCACTGTGTGCTGGTAAACTCTCTCCCCCAATGCAGATATTAAAATCAACCATAGAAATAAACATTCAGTCTTGAATGATCTAGAATAAGAAGTTCCAACGAGCATCTCTGGAGACTTGGTCCACCTCAGCACCTCATGTTCCCTCATCCGGCTTGGCTTTGGTCTGATGCCAGTAACGAATTGCCATTTATCCTCTACTGCAGCCCTGTGGCTGCCACTGGACTGAGCTCCTGGGAGGGAGGAACCTCTCATGTCTCTCTGCAGCACCCAAGGTCTGCACAGCCAGTGTATAACCTGGTGGGAAGCAGTTCTGAGTGCAGAGTCACAGACCGAGTCCAGGTACCACCCACGGCCCCTGCTAGCTCTTCTCCCACCAGCCTGTCCTTCCTGAGCCCTGTATGGGCTCCCATGGCACAGGAGTCGGCATGGCTGGGGCATGGCCTCTTGGTGCCATGAACATTCCTACTTTTACACTGTTTTACAGCCGGGAGAAGGAAAGTGTTTGACTCTTAGCTGTTCTCAGCACACACCCATAGGCCCAGCCTGGGCTGTACCCGACTGAGCGACATGGGCAGGGTCGGGCATGGAAAGGGTTAAACCTAAGCTGCTGAGATTTAGAGGCCATGGGAATTCTAAACAGTGATCGTGAAAGCCTAACATCTATTTAGCAAGAGTAACGATTTAAGTGGCAAGCCACCAGATGGTGTGCAGTTAATAACGCCCATCTGTGAACCAGATCATGAGTTATAAAATTGATCCCGAGGAGGACATCTCCTGCTGTTGGTCCCAGGTGCCAAAATGTCTCCTGATGGCTTTGGGGTCGGGTCTGAGGTGAGGCAGTCTTGGGTCATATTAATCCTATATGCTATTTTTACATAGTAATAGGATAAAACAAAATCATGAGGGCTCTTTTTCAAGGTTGTTTATGTTACCCAGAGGGCTATGTCAGAACTTCCTGTTCACACCTGAGCCTTTCTCTAGGTGCCTGGAAAAATCCAACCACAGGTGAGGTCTCTCTCTGGTGCTGGGTGGAGACTGCTCCTGACCTTGTGCCCCAGGCCTGAAGGCTGCCAGGCCTCTTGATCCTGACCAGCTCTGACAAGGCCGGTTTGCAGGTGCTTCTCCTTGACCCTGGACACACCCCAGCCCCTGCACACGCTAACATCACCGCCAGGGTTGCCACCTGTCTCTGGCCCTCACCTGGAGGACCCAGGCTGGACTTCCTGACAGAAGAGGGGCTGGACACTGCATGGACTCCCCGCATCTCTGAGGCCCAGGTTCTTCATCAGTAATGACACTCAGCAGAGCAGTTCTGGAAAAGGCTGACCCCAGGTGCTTGGTGGGGTGGAACAGGAGGGGACAGTCCAACCTGAATACACAGCATCCCCTGGAGGTGGCTTCCTACCCCAGCCGGCACCTGCTGGCTGTGGCTTCCCGCCTGTAGGGAAAGGGAGTCCATCAGCGTCGGGAAGGCCTCTGGGTCCTTCCTGTAGGGGCCTCTCCTCCCAGAACCCAGCAGAACACACCCCTGCTGGTCCCCCTCTGCTGTTCAGCCAGCATCCCGACCTCCAGGGGACCCTAAATAGAAGGTGAGCCTGCAGCCAGGCCTCCCTGGAAGCCAGTCATCAAGGGAGGTGGGATGGAGGCGGGAGGACCCTCAGCCCCGAGGGAGCAGTGGGTGGGTTTTCTTCAGAATCTTCTAGGGTCGTGGATGCACGTGGAAGCGGCAGGATGCAAGTCAGCTCACCTCCTCGCAGGTGGCGGTGGAACGCCCTGCCCTCCATGCCCACGCCCTCGCTTCTTACCACTAACAGTTCTCCTTGGAGCTGGGCCCCTTCGAGCATCCAGGAAGCTGGACCAGAGGGGTCCTGAAGCACAGTCCTCAGTTGGAGAGCAGCTGCACCTCCTGAGAACATTCTAGAAACCCAAGGAGGTTGGAGAGCGTGTGGGCAAGGCACAGCCATTTGTTGGAACAAGCTCTTCGGGTGGTCCAGCGACATTCAAGTTCAGGAAGCAGAATGAGGCTGGGGTCCGGCCCAGGGGAGGCTGCTGGTGTTTCACGAGTCAGGGTACCCCGGAGTCTGTGGGGACGCGTCTTCCCACTGTCCTTACCCAGGGGGAGAAACCAGAGGCGGCAAGTGTCGATCCAGTGCCTGATACCAGCTGCTGTGCACACCAGAACCTGGACACCCGCTTCTCCTGCTGACACACCCCCTTCTGTCTCAGTATATTTAGTTCCTGGACGCAGACACTGTGTTCGGTTGGTTTGGTGCAGCGTGTGACGCTGTGCAAGCTAAATATAATTCTGAAGATGCACGATCACCACATGCTCAGAGCTGGGCTGAGCTGGGGATCCACAGCCAGGAGACGCACCACGGTCTTTTAAGCGGCTGGTCCTTTAAGCGGCTGGCTCGCTCAGAGGACCCTGCCAGGGATGGCCTCAGTGCTCACTTGGCTCAAACGCCTACAGCACAAAAAGCAACGGCTCCACAGCAAATGGGCACCTTGGTCTCTAGAACCTCGCAGAACAGCCTGGAGCTTGGGAGGCGCTTGTGGCTTTGTGACTCTAGACTGTCTGTGCTTTCATCTGCGGGCGTGTGAGATGGGAGACCATGGCTTGCACAACTCCGCCGCACTGGCACTGCTCAGGTGGAACGCAGTGTAGTGGCGCCCCCGCGGGGCGAGGCTGCGTGACTGACTACGTGAGGGCTTTCCCGAGTGCCTGGTGCGCCCTGGTCAGAGCAGTCCACAGCGGTGAGGGCAATGCGGGACCCACAGGGACAGGCAGTCCAGGCTGCCCTCCTCCTGCACCTCCCGACCCCTGGAGCATGCCCAGCACATCACTGCACATGATAAACACTTGTTGGAAATGAGGAGACGCGTGAATCTCAGTCTCCTGCCCCGTGAGATGGGGACAGTGATGTGGTTCAACTCAGAGGACTGAAGCAGGGTCACCAAGAAGGCAGCTCTTAGAGCCCAGGCAGGGTGGACAGCGCTCTGTGGCTCCTGGCCTGGCAACGGTCCCTCGCAGCAGAGAAGCTTCTGGTAAAACGACAAGGGCATTCTGGAAATGCCGGACGTGCGGTCCTGTCTGTTGCCGAGAAAGACTGTCAGGGCCAGTAATGTCAGCTCCAGAGCGAACCAGATCCGTATTACTGTTCTTCAGGGAAACGCAGATCAAACCACGAGGAGCTGTCGCCCCGCAGTCGTCAGGATGGGTATCATCTGAAGACAGCAGCCAGCGTGTGGCGGCGAGGAGAGCCCGGTGGCTGGAGAGCCCTGTGCTGAGTGTGCATTTGGGTGGCCCAGGGAAAATGCCAGCTTCCCCAGAATCACACAGCCGTCACGCGATTCGAAACCCCTCTGCTGAGCCGAGTGGCAGGGGCGCGGTGGGCATCTCCAGCGGCTGTCTGCATCCCCGCGCGGGTCGGAGCGTTCACAGTAGCCAAGGTAGGAGGCAATTAGGTGTCTATGAACAGAAAATGGTGAAGCCGAGGTGGTGTGTGTAGCAATGCAAGGAGCAGGAAGCCCTCCCCTTGGCGACAACGTGGGTGATCCTAGAGGGTATAAGGGGCGAAGTAAGTCAGATGCACCAAGAAAACCACTGCAAGACAGCTCCTGTGTGGAGTCCGCAGCAGCCAGCCTCTTGGAGACAGGGACAGGTGACTATGCAGGTGGAGGGTCGACCGGGAGTGGGGTTCGTGGGTCTAGGGGTGCAGCAATTTCAGGTGCAGTGTGAGGAAGCAGAAATCCAAAGTGTGGCTCCGTGACTGCAGCCCGTGACATCCTTGCGGGGAGAGCAGAAGTGAGGTCCTCAGCACACAGAGCTACCCGGCAAAGACCTGGCTGTGCCCGTCAGTTTGACTGTCGAGATCAGTTCACCCTGCATGTGTAGACCAAAACATCAGGTTGCACGTTTTAAATCGGCATGATTCTTATAAAAGTAATAATGAACTTTAAAAACCTTATAAAATGCCTGTAAAATGCTAGAGTTTGTGTCCAAGACACAGTGGCCCTCTTGCACACTCTTGGACTTGATTGTCTTTGGGTCTAGTGACTGAATTTTCTCCTATGAATACCATCATCCGGTAACTAACTGTAAAAGTTGAAACCCAGATATTAAATACAGGCAAACTCAATACTTTTATTGATCTATGAAGTAATTGCATCTTTTCTCCTTAAAATTGTCTTCAGAAGCAATTCGGGGCGGGGCGACATCTCTGCCTGTGGCTATGAGTCCAGCTGTTTGGCTCTCCTGGGTCCAAGCCATGTATCTGAGTGTGCAGGAGGGAACATCTGGGTCACCAAAGATCAAGAGCTCTTGGAATCAAATTCCCGCACAGTTAACTTAGTAATCACGTGAGAAGCTTGGGCCACCTGCAGTTTTTATAAATTACCGTTAAATTTGTGGAAAGTCACCTAACCTGAGACTTTCCTTATCTGAAGATGATGGGGTGATCAGGTGGAACTTAATGATACCAAAGACCCTCCCATCTCAGAAATTCCAGGCTTCTCTGAAACTCTTTTATTGCATTGATGATTCAGGATAGAAGAGTTGTTTAAAATAAAGTAGGGTTGAAGTAGTGTATTAGAAACAATGGAGACTTCCGAGCCAGTTGGCCATGCATTCGGATCTTGGATGGTCTGCTGCCCGCCGTGGGAAGCACACTGTGAGCCTCAGCGTCCTCCCAATGCCGTGGGGATGGACAGTGGTTATGCCATCAGGCGCTCTGAGATTGAGAGAGGCCACACATTGACGGCAGGTGATACACGGCAGGTGTCGTCAGGATGAAGTAGCTGGTCTGACTTCCTCAACCAGCTACTCTGAACGTTCCTCTCTGAATGATGCACTACTCAGACTGGGACTGGAATTTGGATGTTCTTTGGTTGGTAGTCCGTGGGGAAGGGGTAGCTGGGGAAGTGTCCAGCATGATAGGGTGTGGGGGGCGAGGGTAGAGTAGTCTGCATCCACGCTGACTTTACCCTGTTGTTGAGGTTTTGGAGGTAGGATCATTTGATCTAAAATGTCCCCCCAAATCCATGTGTCCAAGATTTGTCCTCAGTGCAGCAGTGTCCAAGGCCGGGCTTTGGGGAAGAGATTGGCTCATGAGGCCTCTGACCTCATCAGTGGATCAACCCATTTGGTGGCTTAATGATCTGAATGGACTCCTGGGAGGAAGTAGAAGCTGTAGGCAGGCGAGGCACAGTTGGAGGAAGCAGGTCACCGG
This sequence comes from Sciurus vulgaris, assembly GCF_902686455.1. Classification (NCBI taxonomy): domain Eukaryota; kingdom Metazoa; phylum Chordata; class Mammalia; order Rodentia; family Sciuridae; genus Sciurus; species Sciurus vulgaris. Next base: position 143,237,095 of record NC_136470.1, on the reverse strand, counting down.
GGAATGGCCCTGGGAACCATCTGCCCCACCCCTTCCTGGCTGCTATGAGCTGAGCTGCTGTCCTCTGCCGTGCCTTCTACCACGAGGCTCTGCCCTGACTCAGGCCCAGAGCAGTGAAGCTAGCCAACCATGGACCCTGAAACTCGGGGCCCAGAGAAACGTTTCCTCCAGGTTGTTTATGTCAGGTATTTTGGTCACAACAGCAACAAGCCGAGTATCATGGGCTAGTAAATAACACCCCTTCCCCTTCCAAATTCTTGACCAGTTGAGAAGTCGCCACAATATCACCAAAAAGAAGCTCAAAGTGACACCTCGCGACTGATAACAGCTGGCTTGCAGAACCCGGCCTGAGCTGTGAGCACAGGATCCTAGTGCTCTCCCTGATGTGAGGCTCAGCACGTTTGAACTTCCACGGGAAGCCTGGACCGCGGCAGAGCTTCCTCGAGCGACCTGTGCCTAAGCTCACTTGTGGGGCTGCAGAGGCAGCCTCCCCGGGACTGGGGATGAGATGAGACAGTGAAGGGACCGAAGAAGCTCCTGGAAGGAAAATCCCCAGGGGCCCCCTCCCCAAGAAATGGAGCAGCTGATCCCTCTCTTCTTCTTTTAATTTGTTCTTTTTAGTCATACGTGACGATAGAGTGTGTTTTCACATATCGTACACACATGGAGCACGACTTCCCATTCCTGTGGTTGTAGAAGACGGGGCGCTTCACCGGTCGCGTGTTCATGTGTGAACGCGGGGAAGTGAGGTCCAGTTCATTCACTGCCTTTCCCATCTCCACCCCTTTCTTCCCCACCTCCGTGCAATCCAGCGAGCCTCCTCTCTCCCTCCCCTACTGCAAGTCAGCATCAGCGTATCAGAGAACATTCATTCGGTCTTTGTTTTTTGGGATTGGCTTATTTCAGTTAGCATGATAGTCTCCAGTTCCATCCATTTACCAGCAAAGGCCGTAATTTCATTCTTATTTATGGCTAATATTCCATTGTGTATATGTACCTGGTTCTATAGTTTAGCAAATGTGAACTGAGCTGCTATAAACGTTGATGTGGCTGTGTCACTGTAGTATGCTGATTTTAAGTCCTTTGTGTGTAAACCGAGGAGTGGGATAGCTGGGTCAAATGGTGGGTCCATTCAAAGTGTTCTGAGGAATCTCCACACTGCTTTCTACAATGGTTGCACCAGTTTGCAATCTCACCAGAAATGTATGAGTGTATCTTTTCCCCACATCCTCACCACCATTTATTGTTGCTTGTGTTCTTGATAATTACCATTCTGACTGGAATGGAATGAAATCTTAGAATAGTTTTGATTTGTATTTCTCTAATTGCTAGAGATGTTGAACATTTTTTCACATATTTATTGATCAATTGTATATCTTCTGTGAAGTGTCTGTTCAATTCCTTTGCTGTTTATTGATTGGGTTATTATTTTTTTAGTGTTACATTTTTGAGTTCTCTATGTATCCTGGAGAGTAATGCTCTATCTGAGGTGCAGGTGGCAAAGATTTTCTCCCATTCTGCAGGCTCTCTCTTCACATTCTTGATTGTTTCCTTTGCTGTGAAGAAGCTTTTTAGTTTGAGTCCATCTCAATTATTGATTCTTGATTTTACTTCTTGCACTTTAGGAGTCTTGTTAAGGAAGTCAGATCCTAAGCTGACATGATGGAAGATTGGGCCTACTTTTTCTTCTAGTAAGTGTAGTGTCTCTGGTCTAATGCCTAGACCCTTGATCCATTTTGAATTGATTTTTGTGTAGGGTGGGAGATAGGATTTAATTTAATTTTGCTACACATGGATTTAAAGTTTTCCCAGCACCATCTGTTGAATGGGCTCTCTTTTCTCCAGTGTATGTTTTTGGCACCTTTGTCTAGTATGAAATAACTGTATGTATGTGGGTTCATCTCTGTGTCCTCTATTCTGTACCATTGGTCTATATGTCTATTTTGGTGCCAATACCATGCCGTTTTTGTTACGATAGCTCCGTAGTATAATTTAAGTTCTGGTATTGTGATGCCTCCTGCTTCACTTTTCTTGCTCAGGATTGCTTTGGTGATTCTGGGCTTCTTGTTTTTCTAAATGAGTTTCATGACTGATTTTTTATATTTCTCTAAAGAATGTCATTGGGATTTTAATAGTAATTGCATTGAATCTATATAGCGCCTTTGGTAGTATGGTCATTTTGACAATGTTAATTATGCCGATCCAGGAGCATGGAGCTCTTTCCATCTTCCAAGGTCTTCTTCAATTTCTTTCTTTAGTGTTATGTAGTTTTCATTCTTTCACCTCTTTTGTGACCTTCATTCCTAAATATTTCATCTCCTTTAAGACTATTATGATAGTTTTCCTGATTTCTCTTTCAGTGGGTTTGTCACTGATGTATAGGAGCAGGATTGATTTATGGGTGTTGATTTTATATCCTGCTACTTTGCTGAATTCGTGTATGAGTTCTGGAAGCTTTTGGTGGAGTTTTTGGGTCTTCTAAATATAGAATCATGTCATTGGTAAATAGGGATAGTTTGAGTTCTTCTTTCCTATTCGTATCCTTTTAATTTCTTTATTCCGTGTAATTACTCTGGCTAGAGTTTTGAGGATGATGTTGAATAGAAGTGGTGAAAGAGGGCACCCCTGTCTTGTTCCAGTTTTTAAAGAGAATGCTTTCAAATTTTCTCCATTTAGAATGATGTTGGCCTTGGGATTAGCATAGACAGTTCTTACAATGTTGAGGTATGTTCCTACTATCCCTAGTTTTTAGTGTTTTGAACATGAAGGGGTGTTGTATTTTGTCAAATGCTTTTTCTGCATTTCTATTGAAATAATCATGTGTTTCTTGTCTTTGAGTTTATTGATGTGATGAATTATGTTCATTGATTTCCCTATGTTGAGCAAACCTTGCATTCTAGGGATGAATTCCACTTGATCGTGGTGCACTATCTTTTAAATATGTTTTTGTATGCAATTTGCCAGTATTTTAAAAAAATTCTGCATCTGTGTTCATCAGGGATATTGGTTTGTAACACTGTTTCCTTGCTGCGTCCTTGCCTGGTTTTGGTATCATTAAGCCATCACTCCTAAGGAAACCCTTAGAAGGTGGAAAGGAGGGGTCCCCTTTGTCAACATTTCTGTGTGCCTTGGGCCTGTTTGGAATTGTTGCAATGCTTTGCAGATGAGAGTGAAAGAGAATGTTATTCTCTTCCAATTCCTTTCTAATGATCTTAGATAAAATGATTTTACTGGGAAAGACTGTACAATATAATGGTACTATAAGTGGATAAATTAATGATCTATTGCTGCAGAATAAATTACTCCATAACACAGTGACTTAAAACCACATTGAATTTCACGTGGCTTCTGCAGGTCAAGAATCGAGACAGGGTGTAGCTGGGTGCTTCTGACTCAGGGTCGCTCATGAAGTCGTATCTTAAAATCAGCATACTACAGAGATACAGCCACATCAATGTTCATAGCTGCTCAATTCACAATAGCCAGATTGTGGAACCAACCTAGATGTCCTAGATGGGCAAGAATGGAGGAAGAAAGGACTGTATAGAGGGAAAAGAAGGGTGGGAGGGGTGGGGGGAAGGGAAAAATAATAGAATGAATCAAACAACATTACCATATGTAAATTTATGATTATACAAATGGTATGCCTTTAACCCATGTACAAAGAAACAACATGTATCCCATTTGTTCACAATAAAAAAATAAAAAATAAAAATAAAATTAAAAAAAAAAGAAAGACATGCTAAAAAAATAAATAAATAAAAAATAAATAAAATGCCACCCAGGACTGTAGGGCTCTGGTCATTGGACTCCTGACCAGGGTGGGAGTCCCCTCTAAGGAGACTCATGCCATGCCTGACGTTCGTGGTGCACTGGCTGAGGGCAGGAGGGCTCAGCATCTTGCCACATGGACCTCTCTAGGGTTACTGAAGTGTCCCCATGACATGGTGGCTGGCTCCCCAGAATGAGTGACCTGACAACAAGCAAAGCGGAAGCCACCAAGCCTTCTGCCTCCTGCTTTGGAAGTCACAGCCACTTGCTGTACTCGTTAGTTAATTATGCAGGTCACCCTGTTCTGACAGGGGGCCCCACAACTGCGTGACCTCTGGGGGCCAGTGGAGTCTGGCTGTCACTCCACTGGGCTGCGTCTTGTTCTCACTTCTGGGGAGCGGTCGGGGAGTCCTGCCGGTGGTCTGGGAGAGGTGAAGATTCAATCAGCCTTTCATGGACATGGGCTGAGAAGAGACCGGCAGTTGGGGCGTTTTTGGATCCACGGGTGAGGAAAGCTGGCCCTCTCTGAGCGCCTGCTGTGAGGTGGGTGTCCTAGTTCACGCGCACAGGATCATGTCTTCCTTGCAACAGCCTGCGAGGCGGACCGCGTTTATTTCCGTGTATAAATGCAGAAGCTCTGGCCCAGGGAGGTGAAGCAGCTTGCCTGAAGCATATGGCAAGGAAGTCGGCGTCAGAGCCGGGACTTCACCTCGTGGGCTAAACTGAAGGCGAACCTCTCAGGTGGTGGGGGCCAGTGATTCTCAGCTACTGTGTCCCCACCACCTGGAGGCCCTAGTTGGAGGACAGCTTTGCGGAGGCTTTGGGCTGCCCTGAGTGACAGGCCTAAGCGGTGGGGACTTCCAAGGACAGTACCTAGCACAGCTAGTTGTCACACAAATGGCAGAACCCAGTGGGATGGCTGAGGCCCCTACGCACAAGCATGGTGGGGCGCCTTCCCTTTGTGAGGCAGGAGCCCAGGGGATGGTCTGCAGCTCAGCTCATCCTGGGGAACAGGGAGTACTGGCTTCAGGAGCTGCAGAGGCAGGTGGGAGCCCAAGCGGCGCCCTGCGGAAGGCTGCAGCTTTCTCCTGGGCCATCACCACCTTTGGGCAGGCGCGTGAAGGACCTCTGCCCTGGGGGTGCGTTTGGGACCAGGCGGGAAGCTACATCTGCTTCTCCGGGCTCAGCTTTCTGGATGGAGCCTTCCCAGACGAGGAAGATGGGCATCAGGGAACCCGAGCATGTGCGCCTGCGTGTGTGAAGCGGGGCTGAGGGCACCCCCGGCTGGGCAGGGCGCTCTGGTCTCTCCTCCTTGCTTGTCCCCTATGACTGTGAGAAAAACACAAAGCCTCTCAGCGTGTGCATATTGCTGTGTGGTATTTCCTAGAGAGACAAGATAATGAGTATTTTTCTTAGTGCATCCATGGAGTTAACATATAATACATCCTTAATTGCATTTAGGAGCATTTATTCAACTGAGTGTAACTAGCAATTTCAGAAAATGCCCAATAATACCGACGTTACAGCGCATTTAGAGAGGGCTCTGCTCGCGGATCCTGGGCGGGGCATGGGGCAGGGCTGCGCGGCCACAGGAGCCAGGCTCCTCAATGCCTACTGACCCGCGTCCAGCCTTCGCCGTCCTGCCGTTTCCCAGAGTGAGGTGGGCTGTTCCCTTCATTCAGCTTCAGATCCCTCCGCTGCCCACCAACCGGGTTTCTGAAAGGCCTGGAACCTGACAGCTGAGCGAGGCCGCTCTCTCCAAGCAGGCCTCCCGCCCCACTCCCCTCCGCCCTCACAGGCCCCGCAGGGGCCGAAAGGAAGGAGAGGCCGGTTTGCCTTCCCCTCAGCTTCCAGCCAGGCGCGGGAGAAACCCAGCCTGCTTCCCAGGACCTCCTGCCTCCCCAGAAGTGGCCGGCCTCACCCCTCGCCTGCAGGAAGAGGGTGGACTCCCAGCCTCGAAGCTGGAGCCCAAATCCCACACGCCTGGAGGACCTAGTTGAGCGTGGTTGGAGAAGTCCCGGGGATGCCCGGCAGCCCCGAGAGCAGAGCGCGGCCCGGAGCGGGCAGAAGGGCGGCCTTTCCCTCCCTGCCCGTGAGCTCTTCGGGCAGCTCCGCCCTGTCCCTGGAGGACTCCTGCGGCAGCAAGGGGTGGGTCTGTGGGAGGCGCCCCTGGGCATCTCACGAGGGGCCCAGGGAAGCAGCTGGGCCAGTTCGTGTCCCCAGGGCTCGGCAGTCGCCCCTGCAGGGGACACAGCTCCAAGGCATCCTCGGGATCAGAACGGTCCTCACCAGCCACGGACCCCCAGTCCCAGCGTCTGTGATGGTGAGATGGATTTATGCTGCTGACAAACCGACCGCCCGTGGTACTGCCGGGGGCAGAGTGAGCCGAGCCTCTGAGGCTCCTCCCGGGTCCACCTGCGAGTGCCCAGCGGTCATCACGAAGAGCAGGGATCCGAGGAGTTCCGCTCCTCCTCTCACCCAGGGCCTGGCCTCGCGTCAACTCTTAACGCGCTGCACCCCGCGTGAAGACTCCTGCTTGGAACTGGGGCTGGACAGACGTGAGCAGGAGCTGGGCGCTGCCACTCTGGTGCCCACAGGGCCCAGGAGGAGGCCTCTCTAAGCCCTGCGGGGCTCTTCTGAGGGCAGGGGGCCGAGGTGCCCACTCACACCACACCCAGATGGCGGCCTGTTTGAATTTCTAACGGCCCAGTGGTTCTCCGCGGTGGTTACAAATGGTGCCCCCAACAGTGCACAAGGGGTCCGACCTCTCCACTTACGTACTTCTTTTCCGTTTTGTTGTTTTTATAGCTGTCTTATGGATATTAAGTGACACCTCATTGCGGTTGTGGTTTGTGGTTCTCTTACAATGAAAGTTTTTTGATATGTTGACCATTCATAACCACGTTTGGAGAAATGCCCGTGCAAGACCATCGCACATTTTCTGATAAGGTCGTTTGATTTTCCTTGCTGGGGTATATTAGTCGTATTCGTTGGTGATGCTAATTCCTCATCAGATGCATGATTCTCATGTGCTTTCCCTGCTTCCACCTGTTGCCTTTCTCCACGGGACTGTGGCCTCTGAGGTACCAACGGTGTTTCAGTTGTATGTAGTTCCATCTGCCTGTTTTGTTTTTCTTGCAAGAAATCACTTCAAAGTCCAACATTATCTTCTAGGAGTTTTATAGCTTCAGGCCTTGGGTTTATGTTTTTAATCCATTTTAGGTTATTTTTGCATATGGTGTGAGGTAAGGGTCCAGCTGCATGTGGCACACAGATACAGTTTTCTGAGCACCATTGTTGGAGGGATTGTCTTTTCACTGGTGAGGGGCCTTGGGACCTGGTGGAATTTCACTGGATCACATATGGGAGGGTTTGTTTGTGACCCCTCTGTTCTGCACTGTTGGCTATTTGTCTTTCTTAGGGCAGGGCCACACTGTTTTATGAGTGTAGCTTTGCAGTGTTGTGAAATCAAGAAGTGTGAGGCCTTTAAGTTTGTTCTTTTTTCAAAGTCGTTTTGATTCTTCAGGGTCCCTTGAGATTTCATGAATTTTAGGACAAATTTTTCTATTTCTGAAAAAAAAATGTCATTGGGATTTTGATAGAGACTGCATTGAAGGCATAGATCGCTTTGGATAGTATGAGATCCCAGCAGCATGAAGCCTTCCACCCAGCAGCCTGGGCTGTTTCCCACTTACTGTGTCTTCTGTGATTTATTCAGCACTCATTCCCAGTTCTCAGTGTAAAGTCTTTCTTTACACTGGTCTTTACATGGTCAGGTTTATTCCTAAAGTTTTGGTTTTTTATTCTGATGCTACTCTAAGTGGAATTTTGTACATTTCTTTTCAGACTGTTCACTGTTACATATAAAAATGCAGGTGATTTTCGTACATTGATTTTTCGTCACCTTGCAACTTTGCTGAGTTAACTAGCTCTAATGTCTCTGTGGGTGGTGTGTGCGCTGCCTCTTCAGGATTTGTCCAGGTAAGACCAGGTTGTGTAGGGATGGAGATGATTTTACTTCTTCCCTTCCAATTTGGGTGGCTTCTCTTTCTCTTTCTCGCCTGATTGCTCTGACTTTAATTCTCTTCATTTTAAGGATTAGAAACTGAGGCTCAGAGAAGCTGATTAGCTTGCTGGAGGGAATGCAGCTACAGGGAAGAGTCAGAATACAAACTTGTGACTCTTGAACTCTATAGCCAGGAACTTAATTAGCACTACTGAGAGACTCTCACCTGGACGAGATGGAAGTGTGGGGTCATTCCAGGCAGATAAATTCCGATTTCTTTATAATGGTACTTTTTTTTTTTTTTTTTTTTTTGGTACTAGGGATTGAACCCAGGGGTGCTGTACCACTGAGTCTCATCCAAAGTCACAGCGCTTGAGAGCCAGAGAGTGAAGCCAAGCAGCCTCACCCTTAATTAAGTGGCCCCCAAATGAATTCCCAGATGTGTTATTGGGGTGGGGACAGTGACTTGGACTGCCTTCCTGGGCTCCTTCAGAGAGGCACAGTCAGCTGTTTGGATGCAAGTGCATTTAGAAACAAGAGTGGGCCCCTGGTGGCAGCGCGGGGATTTGCAGCTCTGCCTACACTTCAGATTAACCTTATCGATGGATTTTCTGCCAAGCTCAGTGCCATTTATTATGCATGTTCCTTTTGGTGGATAGAGGAAAAAAAATGTGTGACAATCATCCTCTAAATAAAGCAATATATAAGCCTGACTTATAAATTTTTACTTTTATTTTCCAAGCTTTTCTGTCGTCGTTTGGAGAGTAGATGTGTTTAATAAATAAAAAGGAAAGTGATATCTTGAAATACGGGATTTTGGTGGTAGACCACCAGAGGTGGGTCTTTTTCTCCTTCACTCACCGCCGTCTGAGGAGGAATTCCCAGCCAGCTGCCAGCGGTGGAACAGGTCAGATGGATGACCTGGCTCACTGTTTCTGAGTTGAAGAAATCTCAGCCTGGAATCCCTTCCTTTGGGAACTTGGATGTGGCTTCCTGTGCAGCTGGTTCAGAGCCGGTCCTAAGACTTGCTGGGGCTGGAAGGGGGGTCAGGAGTCCCCGGGTGGCTGAGGAGGAGAGCGTGGCTTGTGCCCCATCGTCAGGTAGGACCTGCATCCAGGGTGAACCCGGGGAAGGTTCTCCTTTATTCTTTTTGGACAGCACCCAAGATGACGGACATCAAGGTTTGTCTGGAATAGTCTTGGCTTTCCATGATCGGGGGAGATACTGGGAACACGTTGGGTCAGTGGTTCTCGTAAATAGCTGTTCTGTAACGGTCTGTCTGAGCCGTGCTGGACTGAGAGGAGGGGCGGCCTCCAAAACCGTCCCCAGCTCAGTGGGTTCTCTGAACAGCTGGGAGCTCGGGAACTTTCTCTTTGGGAAAAAGAATGACCCAGCTCTTCCGTTACATATGTGTGTTTGTTCAGAGAATTTCTGTTGGAATCTGTGATTCCAAACCCCATCAGGCCTTCTGCTCCCTTTCATAACAAACATTTGGATACCCTTTCACTATCCTGAAATGGAATACATATATGACCCACCAGGAAATAAATATCCTTCTCTAAGAGAACAAAAAGGATAGTGATTCTCAATAAGATCATGTGTCTCATTTGCAAATACCCAGATGAGACAACTGTTAAGAGTTTTTTTTTTTAAATATAAAAACATGATTCTAATCCAGATATAAAATGAGCATATGTTACATATTTTAATTAAGACATGAGAACCAGGCTAGTGTTCTAACCTGTTCTAGAGGAAACCACAGGGTGGGCACATGGATAGACCACGGGTGTGGAAATGAAGTCACCCTGTGTAGTGAGGACCCCCGCAGACAAAGTCACTCTGCGTTGCTCCTGGTGATCTGTATTCAACAGCCTTGAAGAGCAGCTCCTGGGAGTTGGAATCCTGACCCCAGGGCTGTTGGCAGTGAAGTTTCCATTAGAACACAGATTTTTTTTTTCTCTAAATTATACTTACAGAAATAACCAGACATTTACACTTATAGATAAAAAATTATAGAAAGGAAAGAAGGAAGGAAGGAAGGAAGGAAGGAAGGAAGGAAGGAAGGAAGGAAGGAAGGAAGGAAGACACCGGATGACCCATCTACACAGATTGATGCAGTGGGTGGAACTGTCACCCCAGGACGTTGGATGGTGCTGCCTTCAGGTTGTTTCTGAAATGGAAACCTACTCTTAATAAATTTCTGAACAAAGGAAGTAGGCTCTTTTCAGAACATGCCTGAACCCCTGGAAAATTCAAGGGCCACTAAAACTATTTGAAAACTATTTGTCTATATAAAGAGTTGGGGGTCCTCAGTGAAGACAATCATGAAAATAAATACAACATAACTATAAATATTATGTAAATATAATCATGAACATGTTTTCCTGATAGATAAGTGGTATGGTGATTCTAATAGTATGCTAATATATGCGTAATAAAATACTCTGGTGGGTGTTCTGGAGCAGTGGAGCACGCAGCAGATCCATCAGCCTGGGGAACGACAGTCCCTCATGTTGGGAAACTGCTACCTGCTTCTACTCACCCAGTGTGAGCCAGGTGCCCCCAGTCACTATGGCGGCACAGCGAGGCATCATGGTGTGGAAGGCAGGCGTCCAGTCGCTATGGCGGCAGAGGCAGGCCTCTCGGCGTGGACCCATGCTCCCTGGACATGGAGTGCCCGCTGGAGCAGCTCCGTGAGCTCACGAGGGGGCCGTGGCCTCTCGGCCTCCTGGGTCCTGTGGTGCTCAGCCGGCGACTGGGAGAAAAGCAGGGCCCTCTGGGCCAGAGCCGTGCCGGACAAGCCCACCGCCGGGAGAACTGCCAGGCTCTCGGGATCTCCCTCTGCAAGTCACCTGCGACGGGCGAGGGACAAGGGGGCCCGAGGCGGCCGGCCCAGCCGTGGACCCACACTGGGGTGCCTCTGCCTGCTTCAGGGTCCAGCCTGAGAGCGAGGGTCGGGGAGGCAGGGGTGCAGACAGAGCCCGGGCCGGGAGCGGAGGAGGCGCAGCACAGGCAGGGGTCCCAGAACCGCGGGCCACGGGCAGCCCCGGGACTCCAGGGGCGCCGGCTGCCTGGACTCAGCCCAGGGCGCCAGCTTCATTTCCAAGAGAAACTGGAAATCTGAGCACTTCGCGAGCCGTTGTCCATTTTTAAAGTCAGCGCCTATATTCGTAGTCAGTGACGTCTAAATGTGCATGTAGGTGACAGGCACATGGACGCAGAGTCCTGCGTGCAGACCGTCCACCTTCAGTCAAGAGGGCAGCTGTAAGATGGGCACTGCTGCTGGCTGCCGAGACCCGGCTGAGCAGAGCTGCAGGCTGCTGCTCATCTGAGGAGAGACTCCGGGACGCTGCTGCTTTGTCTCTAATGACTCAAAGTCAAAAGAGCAACAGCGGCAACGCCTGCCCCAAACAGCGTTGATATGCTCGCTCAGCACCTTGGCTTTTCTGAGTCTGTGGTCTGTGTCCCTGTGGGGCCCCCAGAGCTCCCTGGGTGGGAGGAGCCTCCGGGTCTCGCTCGGGCTTGCAGGGGGCTGGTGACCCACCTTCCGTGACACCCGACCGTCCATCAAGTGGAGACTAGAAAGGCTGAATCCCTGGGGGCTGCTTTCGGAAGAATGTTAAAAGCTTTAATTGAAAGGCTCTCCCACACAGGCCGCCAGTGACTCTCTGGTTCTGAATTCCTGCCTTGCCCCCAAATGACCCAGCCCCTGCCAAATGCCTGGTCAGGTCATTCTGAAGCCCTAACTTCTGGCAGGTCTTTGAAGATGCTTGGCTTGAGTCCTGTACAGTCCCAAGGGTCAGGGACGCACCCTGAGCAATGTCACCTGTCAGGGTCTGCAAATTAAACCTGCCTTGTTGGAAAGGGGAGATGCTGAATTAAAGTGTCCTGGTGGAAATGCCCTTGTGATCAGAAGGAGGGGCTTGGCCCTCTGGAAGGGCATTTCCTGTAATGAGATGTTTGGCAAGAAACTTTTCATGAGCCTCTTGAACATCCTTTCCTGGTTTTCTTTCCTCCGTTTATCTGGGTGTCCATCCATCCATCCGTCCCTCCACCCAGCACCTCCAATTCAGTTCTTCTAGGATGGTCTCCTACTGGCCGGTATCCACAGGGCTCCCCAGACGACCAGAGGGGATCACAGAGAAGCAATGGTTGAGAATTCTGAGTTACAGCTCTCACTTCAAAGGTTTTCAGACTAAGGTTCTGACCCTTAGTTTGACCCTTTGACAATGTTTTGTTACATCCATAACATGTGCTCATTAAAGACAAAGGAGGAAGAAGAAAAATAAAAACAAAGCAAGAATTCTGAAGACCCTACTTTTTGCAAACACACGCTGCTTAGGAGCAGCTGCAGAAGCAGGCCTCGGCGTCAGCGAAACGCCCTTTGAACCTGAGAAATTAGGCAAGATCTGGCCGGAAATTTGCTGCAATCTCTTGTTCTTTCAGAATGAAAGATGACCGTCCAGTTCCCTAAACTCGTGTGGATGAATTTCTTTTCTTGATAGGACAAGTATGACCTGCACTGGGAACGACACCTGAATAGTTTTGCGACCACCCCACCAGACTGCACGCTGAGCTGAAGACCCCAAGCAGTCGAGGATGGTTCTGTGCGCATTGCCAGTCTGTGCAAGACGGGGTGCCCTCGCCGGCCTGGGAAGCGGCAGAGGGCACAGATGTGCCTGAGACGAGGCAGCACAGACCCCGTGAGAGCTAGGTCGTACCTGGGAACATTCCGTCCTGAATAAAGATGGTCCAGATTCTCTGAGTCTGTATTTTAAGATAAGTATTTCTCAATCGTACTCATCAGAGTGAGTGGCAATGGAATTCATAATATGTACTTTATTGAATCATAGTGGTTTAAAGATAAATGTAAAAAGGAACCATGAATTCTCACATCAAATTATGTCACCCAAAAGTTAATTAGTTGTGTCATGATTTAGAAACGAATTCTTTTTAATCTGGCAAAATACAGGTTTGAGTTTCTAACAATTCAATCAGAAGATTCTTTCAGTTAATGAAAAGTCTTTTTTAGAGTGGTTTAAGTTCACAGCAAAACTGAGTGGAAAATAGAGTCTCCACTCCCGTGCCCCCTGAGGTCAGCGCTGCGTCCAAGCAGTTCACTGAGGTCAGTCGGTGAACACAGGCCTCCTCGCTGCCACCCCCGCATCTCCTGTTCACCTCAGGGCTCACTCGCGGTCTGTACGCTCCATGCATTGGACAGGTGTCCAGAGCCCTGACTGTGTCCACCTGGGAGACACAGTCTCTCCGCGACACCTGCCGTTTCTCGTTCATGCTCCTTGTTGAGGCTTCTCTGCCCTGAAGCCCCTCTGGGCCCCGCCTGCTCACTCCCCCCGGCCTCCTGGCAACCTCAGGTCACTTCGCTGTCCACATGATGACAAGACCGTCTGCGGCCTTTCCAGGGTGGCTCCTGGGAAGCAGTAACTGTCATTCCCGTTTCCTCCACCCCTTTCCTGGCCTGATAACTTTTCCTTGAGGACTGAGTCCCATCTTTTGTCAGGATAAACGGAAGTTTGTACCATGACCTGAAACGCGTGGAGGTTGCTGCCCAGTGCTGGTCACTCTGAGCAAAGCTGCCGTGGCCATCGAGTGTGAGGTTTTGTGCAGAGTTGTGGATGCCTTCAGGTCAGCGTCAAGAGGGCGAAGACGGCGTCGAGTGGCCAACCCGGTCGTTTTCCAGCACATGGCTGAGCCGCCGCGGGTGTGTCCGCACTCCCTCCTGCCGCGTGTGGGGCTCCCGGTGTCCCCGTCCCGCTGGGCGCTGGGTGTCGTGAGGTTGTGGTGGCCTTTGCTGTTCCCACCTGCACCTCCCGGTGAGACTCTGGGAGGAGACGGTTCTATATGCTCACACGCTGTCCTTCGGTAAGGACGCTGACCCATTCCTTCCTCCTCGTGGGTCAGAAGTTCCCTGTGTGGTCTCCGTCACCGTCCTTTCCAGACCTTCCTTCCTCCCTGCCGCCAGTTTCCCTCCTAGCACCGCTTTCCCTGAATCCCACAGTTTTGATGGTTCTACTTTCCTTTCCGCTTAGTTGAAGACATTTTAACATTCCTTTTGAGTTTCCCCTTTGACTTGTGTGTTGCTGAGCAACGAGTTGTTTAACCTCCAAGTGCCTTGGACTTTCCAGCTACTTTCTGCTGCGGATTTCTAGCTCGGTCCCACTGTGGTCTGAGCGCGCATGGCTTCTTCGCCTCTGAGTTTGTGGGTGTGCTTCTGTGTCCTGGGATGTGGTCTGTGCTGGTCGACGTCCCTGTGAGCTGCAGGAGAACGTGGATTCCCCTGCTCCTGGCGACATGGTCTGCAGATGTCAGTTACGTCCAGTTGAGCCCGCGACGTCCCCCTGGGTTTCTGCCCCCTTCTGGCAGGGGGTGTCACCTCCTCTGCTTCTCCCGCATACCCGCCAATTTCTGCCTCAGTTATTTTCGGGGCTTGGCTATCGGGCGCAGGCACAGAAGGATCACCATGTCATCACAGTGGTGGCCCCTCGTCACGCGTGATTCCCTTTTAACCCCTGACTCTCCTCCCTCTGAAGTCTGGTCTGCCTGAAATGGACGCGGCAGCCCCGCTCTCGTTTGGGAGTGTTGGGTGTGAGAACATCTTCCTCCATCCATTGATTTCTGACACATATGCATCTTTATGTTTAAAGATATAAAAACACAGAGTCGAGTCTCCTTTCTGATCCACCCTCGCCGTCTCTGCCCTCTGACGGGTGTACTTAGACCAGGGGCCCTGCCACGGCCTCTGTGGGCCTCCATCAGTAGCCTGGCGTGGTTCTTTTCTATTTGTGGCCCTTGCTTAGTTCCTATTTGTCTCCTTTTGTCTACCTGGTTTTAATTGAGAATTTTATATGATGGTGGTCTTCCTTTCCTTAGCATATAAATCATACTTATAAACACCGTTCTTGGAGGTGGTTCTGGAGTTTGAGCTACAGACCTTCAGCTCATTCACTGGGAAGTGCCCCGCGCTGATTGGCGGAGGCCTGAGGCGGTGGCAGCAAATGCTCAGACCTCCCTCCAGCCGCGCCTCTGCTGTCAGCCACGCACCACACGGGATTGAATGCCTGCTGTTGCTGGGATTTTGAGGCAAGTTTTTATGTTTCCTTCACTTATTTCCTCCTTGGTGCTCTTCCTTTCTTTGCGTAGGTTCGAGTTTCTGACCTCTGTCACTTTTATTCTCTTTGCAGAGCCGCTTTGCACATGTCTCGCAAGGCGGGTCTCCTGGCGACACAGCCCCTTAATTTTCCAGTGGTTAAGGTCCTTGTTTCCCCTTCACTTTTAAAGGTCAGTCTTAGGGGTATGACTTCTAGGCCAATGGGCTTTTTCTGTCATCATGTTAAATATTTCATTTGATTCTCCTCTTGCTTACGTGATCTCTAAGGAAAAATTGAATATGATTTTAATTGTTGCCTGCCCCTGTACAAAAGATAAGGCATTTTTTTCTTCTGGTCTCTGTCAAGATTTTATTTTTTATCTTTGATGGGATGCAGTTTGCATACTCTACGCCTAGGTGTAGGGTTTTGGCCTTTACCTACTTAGTGTTCTCTGAGCTTCTTGGATCAATGGTTTGGTGTCTAACATTAACTGTGTAGAAATTCTCAATCATCATTGCTTCAAATATGTTTTATTTTCTCTTTTTCTTCTGCTTTTAATATTACTGTTACTCAAATGTTACATGGAATACCATTTCATAACAACTAAGACACTATAACAAACAAAGCAAAACAAGACAAAAACCAAAAAACAAAAATCACAAACGCCAGCAACGATGCAGAGAAATCATAAGTCTTTATGTAACTCACTAATCATGGCTGTTTTCCATTCTTGGTTTGCAAATTCCAGTGTTCCTGCCATGTCTGAGTTGGCTTGATATTTGTTCAGTCTCTTCAAATTGCATTTTTTGCTGAGAGGCAGACATGATTTACTAAGTAAAGGAAGTTTTGTAAATATCCTTCAGTAATGCGATGAGGACGTGGGGCAGGTAGTGTTCTACTGTCCTGCAATTAGGGCTCAGCGTTTGATGAGCCTGTTACTCTTCTTTCCATTACTGTAACAAATATCTGAAATCATCAGCTTATAAAGAAAAAAGGTCTACCTTGGCTCACAGTTTCGGAGTTTTGTTCAACTGGTTGCCACATTCTGGGCTTGAGAGAACATGACACATCATGGTGGCCGCCATAGCCAGGATGTGAAAGAGAGGAAGGTTCCTAGAACATGCTGGAAAGTAATATCTTACTATTTCTGAGAACATATGGTTTAAACATAATGCCATATCTTGACCCAGATAAGGACAATTTCTGCCTTTGTTTAGAGACTAACCTTTGACAGAAGAAAAAAACCGTGCGTCACAGGTCACTGAAAATGACACCAGTTCACCCGCTTTGCAATCCACTCTCAGTTCACAGGCAAGTGAGAGGCATGTTTCCAGGCCTGCTCCACCTCTCCTCTTGCTGGAAAAGCTTCCCTCCATGACCCAGGCACTGACTCTGACCCAGGCCCTCGCCGTGGCAAACCCAGAATGGGAGCTGGGGACCGAGGCCCAGGGCCGTGCAGGACAGAGGCGTGCAGCAGCACAGCAGTGGAGTGACCCGTCACCTTCCCAGCAGAGGAAAGCTGGGCTGGGGACAAGGTGCTTCCGGAATAGGTGCACTGTGCTGGAAAGTGGGAGGCTGCGAGGTTCAGAGCTGGTGGCGGGGGACGCTGCTCATTTGTGCTCAGCGCGAGCTGCTGGCCTTGCTGTGTTGCTCGGTACTTAGTCCTCGAGAAAGCCACAAGTTAGTGGCTAACAAAGCTTTGGAAACGGGAAACGCAATGGGTCAAGTACAGAACCCCACCGGGGGGCGCTCCCTGCAAACCCGGCCCACACCCCCTGCACCTCAGGGATCTCCACGTGGCCTTGGGACCCCTTACTGGGCGGGTGGTAAAGACGACTTTCTTGATTTTAGACTGGGAGGCCCCACCAAAGGCAAGAGCGCCAAGGGACACCTGTGGGCGAGTGCTGGAGGGAGGCTGCTTCGGGCCCTGCCTGGGTCTGGAAGAGACTGCGACGGGCATCTACTGAGCTCTCTGCACATGAACGGCCCCACTTGCGCATTGCAGGTTTTCACTGGTTCGTCCCTGTGACGCCTGGTAGGACCACAGTTCCTAACCACTCAGGGATGAGGACACGGGCACAGAGCACGTGGCTGGGGAGTGGCAGAGCGGGGCTCCGTCTGGCCCGGAGCCTGTGTTCTTAGTGAGCACACGTAACGACTTAGTGTGCCCCAAGTTCACGGACCGAAGCTTCAGTCCCCAGCATGAGTTCTGAAGGTGGGGCCTTTGGTAGATAGGCGGCCGTGAGGATAGAGCCACAGAGAAGGGCTTGGTGCCCTTAGGAGAGGAGCAGGGACAAGAGCTCGCAAAGCAGCCTGTGAAGCTGACCCTGTACTGTTCAGGCAATGACAGCGAAAGGAGTCCGTGTATGTTGAGTAAGGGGCAGCGGGGGACATTTCCCAGGCACTGCTGGTTGAATCTGGGGCTGCAGAACACAGATGCAGAGGTCCAGCCACACGCTCTTCTGCGTGCGTAGCTTCACCTCTGGGGAACAGGTTTCACAGAGTTCCTTAGGGAGCAGGACACTTCTGATTTGAAGGCATTTCCAGGTTTGCTTTCCAGGTAGGTTCTGGCCGATTGCCCTCCATGGTGACCGCAGCAGACCTGTCTTCTTGAAGCTTCCTTCCTAAGTGAGGGCACCCTCCCAAGCAGACCGGAGACACGCCTTCCCCTCCGCCTGGTGGACACGTGACACCACAGAACTCCACACCAGTGAGGCAGAGGCCCACTAGTCCAGTCTGGTCAGCTGCCTGGGGACACCCAGCGCCAGGGCGAGGCAGGGCAGTTGAGCCCCATTCTGGAAGCTGCTGACTAGGACAGGGACCTCTTGTCAACTCCCAGTCGCAGGACTCAATGGTCTTCTCTTAAGTGCAGCTCCTTCTGTCCGTGGACTGATGTCTGCCTGGTTCCCTGTGGCATTCTCTGTGTCCAGGGCCCTGCCTGGCACATAGAAGGTGACAAACGAGAGGCCGTAAGTTAATAAAGTGTCAGAGGCTAGGTAGGCTATTGCCACCCATTCACTCCTAGGAAACTGAAGTTTAGAGAGTATTTTCCTGAAGCAGTGAGGTTAATTAATGGCAGACCGGGGACCAGAACACAGATCTTCTGATATATTTTCAACTCTCCCCCATGGCCACCTTCAAATGCGATTAACACCCTCCGGCACTTAATAAATAAACCCCATTACAATGTGCAAACGCTGCAGGGCAGTCACCTTGACCTTGCATTACTGACATTTTGGGCAAGAGATCGCTTTGCTGTGGGGCTGTCGGGCACACTGAAAACAGTGATCGGCACCCCTGGCTTCTCCTCACCACAGTAGCTCTCTCCTTCCAGTTGTCTCCAGATATCATCTCTCTGAGCCTCTCTGAGCATCGGTTTCCCTTCCTGCAAAATGGAGACAATAGTGCTCAGAATTGTAAAAAAGTAGAAAGAATGTGTATAAAGTGCTCAGTAAGTTACATCAATTTAACTGAACAACAGCTGTCTTTCCGCCCATGGCTACTGGGTCAACTCATAAAGAAAACCCTGACTTAAGAGCAAGACTAGAGATCAGGGTCAGACGGGGTGGATTTGATGACACAAGATTTTGCATTCCGGGAGGGAAAATGTCCCACCCTTCAGGAACAAAAACGAGTGAAGCATTTGGACTGAGGAGCCTTTGGGCACAGGGCTTCTGATTTAGTCGTGGAGAGAAGGAAGAAGAAAAGTCACGCGTGCAGGTCGGTTGCCATCCTTCAATATGGTGCTACCTCTAAGATGGGAAGAGGGAGGGCACTCCCAGACCTGCTGGAAATCGGAATCGAGCAGGCGGAGAGTGTGCCCTCGCGCTTGTGAACTTCCGGGGTGTCGTCGGTGAGGGTTGGCGCTCTGTGCCTGTTTACAAGATGCTTCACGTTTGAGCAGTCACTCCAGAAGTGCTGGCTGTGGCTGAGCTCCTGCTCTGACCTAGCAGTGCCCCAGAGACTGCCTGCTGGGGAATTTCACAGCCTGCGTCACAGCTGAGAGTCCCAGGTGAGGCGAGGGGACAGTGCCTCTCAGGGCCACGTTGGTGCTCAGGCACTCCTGGTCCTCGAGCTGCCCAGAGCTACGAGACCCTGTCCACCAGAGCTGGGAGCAGCCTACCTGCCACCTGCGGGCAGGAGAGAGCCATTCCCCCACATGCCTGGAGAGTCTGGGAGGGCGATGACGGCCTCAGAGTAGCAGGAGTGCTCCCGTGGAGTCCCCGGTTTCCACCAGGGACTGATGATGGCCTCAGAGAGGAGCAGGAAGTGATCCCATGGAGTCCCCTGCTTCCACCAGGGTCTGATGATGCCTGAGAGAAAATGGGAGGTGCTCCCGTGGAATCCCCTGCTTCCACCAGGGTCTGATGACTGCCTCAGAGAGGAGCAGGAGTGCTCCCGTGGAGTCCCCGGTTTCCACCAGGGTCTGATGACGGCCTCAGAGGAGCAGGAGTGCTCCCGTGGAGTCCCCGGTTTCCACCAGGGTCTGATGACGGCCTCAGAGGAGCAGGAAGTGCTCCCATGGAATCCCCTGCTTCCACCAGGGTCTGATGACTCTTCAGAGGAGCAGGAAGTGCTCCCATGGAGTCCCCTGCTTCCACCAGGGTCTGATGATGGTCTCAGAGAGGAGCAGGAAGTGCTCCCATGGAGTCCCCTGCTTCCACCAGAGTCTGATGATGCCTCAGAGAGGAACGGGAGGTGCTCCTGTGGAGTCCCTGGTTTCCACCAGGGTCTGATGACTCCTCAGAGGAGCAGGAGGTGCTCCCGTGGAGTCCCTGGTTTTCATGGGTTTCACCAGTGCGCATGGTGACCTACCATCTTTAAAACATGTGGTGGAGCCAAGATTCACTCCACAGAGGGAAAACAGACATCAAAGGCAGCACCAGCAGGGACGGAAAGAGTTCTCTGAAGGCGGTTTCCTCTGCCCTCCTGCCTACGGTGTAGTGTGCTCAATGGTCGGTGCTCCTTTAACGTGCCCAGGACCATAGGCAACTAAGAAAATGAATTGCCCTTTGGGGCTGCAACACTGAGCCCTTTAAATGAAGGCACTTACGTGATGCAGAAGACTCGTCCCCATGGTCACCGAAAGCATTAAACGCCCATCAGGAGAGGGTGCTTTTAAGTAGGGAGGGAAATCTATTTTGTTGGAGCTGTAACCTCTAACATTAAAGAAGAGGATGGCTAAGTCGACAAGCAAGAGTCTGTGTTGCGTGTCTCTGTGGTTTTTTTTTCTTCACACAAACTTAACCATCAAATCATCAGTGCTGATATGTGGAGAGCTGTCAGACTACGTCTCAGCCCTATCAATTGTCACTTTCTGTCCTGGCTTTCAAAGGTGTTACCTTCTATGAGTAGAAAAAAGAAACTTAGTTAAACTGTGCCTTTAAATGGACAATGGTCAAAAAGAAAGTCAATACAATTAGCCAGAGATAAAACTAGCCATCTGTTGAAACACTCACACACACACACACATACATGCAAATGCATGCACACACACATTCACGCACACGCATGCATGCACACACACGTGTACACGCACACTCATGCACACGCTCCACTGGGCTCGTCAGCGAGTGCCATTGCATGGACCCTCTCTGGAATAAGCGTCTGTTCACACACTCTCACAGAAAACGACGCCAGGCTTAGAGGCCCGCTTCCCCTGTGACGCGAGGTCATACGCCATCCTTCTGGACCCTCTGTGGCAGGGTCCCAGCTGAGGCTCTACAGTCTATTGTTCGCTAGGGTCAACGCTGTGCCATGGCGTGCGACAGGAGATGAATGTATGGTTGCATTGAAGAACACGACCTTAGTGATCTAAGTTATTCTTTATCTTCCTATTTATACTTTAATTGTTACAATAAAATTCTTAGTGGAACTTCTTTTTTCGAGTGTGGGATGTAAAGTAAACTTCAGACGCGATTCTGGAACGTTAAATAAAGCTTCGTTGTCAATGGCTTGTAATCAAGAGGTAAATTTTGAGGATCACCAAGGCTGTGGGCTCCTGAAACAGGCACGCAGAGAGAGCAATGGCCAGGTGCAGCTGGCCACGGAGAGGAGAGCGGAGATGGGACCAGGCTGGCCTGAGGAGGTGGGAGGGAGAGGAGGAAACAGTCAGCCTCTGCCGCCGGACCCAGGGCAGGCCCGGTCCCCCTGAGCAGGGAGAGGGCGCCTGCCTTCTTGGCTGAGGCTGGTGCTGGCTGTGGCCCCCAGGAGGACAGGGCTGTGGGCCTGGCCGACTCCTCCACCCAGTGCCTGAGCGTGGCACACCCAGGGGTCTGATAAATATTGTCGAACGAAGAGAGAGCGGCAGTGACATGGCCTTTCCCAACAAGCCCTGGTCTCACAGGCCACTCTCCCCTGGTCTCCAGCACACGGACGAGCTCAGTGAGGCAGCCTTCTGGAGTCGCGAGGCGTCCTTCTGCTTGCTCTCTGGTCCCTTGCGCGGGGCCTCTCCCATCTTGTCCTGAGCTCTCACGAAGGAGCTCAAAGCCGTCTCCGCTAACACACAGGGTGGCTGGATTAAAACAGGCCAGCGCTCTTGAGACAGAAGGAAGACCAACAGTCACCCACGGAACTTTCTGTGGAGTAACACGGAGGTGGAGCAGGAGCAGCCTCCAGGCACCTTACCTGACCCTTGACCTGTGGGGAGCCTGGAGGGAGGCCTTCTGGGGACACCTCGCCCTTGACCAGTGGGGAGCCCCGAGGGAGGCCTTCTGGGGACACCTTGCCCTTGACCAGTGGGGAGCCCCGAGGGAGGCCTTCTGGGGACACCACAAGCAGCTGGAGAGCTCCCAGGCACGGCCTTCACACGAGCCTGACCCTGGCCACCTCTCGAAGCCGTGGCCACTCTGGCCTCTCAGTGAGTGTCCTGCGTGCCTCTCAGCTCAACCCGGAGCAGGTGGACATGAAGCTCAGAGCCAGCATCCTGCGCTCAGCGTTCGGCATGCATGCATGTTCAGATGCAGGTGGACACGACTTTATTTCCTTCTAGGTGGTGCTGAGGGACAGAGCCTTGCTTGCTAGCCGAGCCTCTTACAGCCGAGCCCTGGCCCAGCCCGCGCTTCGTCCTTTTCTATCAAGCGCACCCTAGCAGCGCGGACGCGGGTTTTCAGTCGCTTCTAAAGGCTCCGCGGCAGAGACCTGGCGACCTGACTCCCACGTCTTGCCTCCTGACCACCCTGCAGTCCTTGAGAGGACGCTGCGTGGGAAACAGTGTTCTCCAAGTGTGTTCGCCCAGGCGATGCTCTTGCCCCTCTGGTCTCCAGTCAGCAGCACACGTACTCCCGTCTTCCAGACGGGACTGATGGTGGACGTAAGACGGTCAGTGTCCTGGATGGAGACAGCCTAACCATGGGCCCAAAGTGAGGCTGCCCTTCGGCTTTCAGCCTCAGAAAGAGTCTCCAGAGTTCTCGGTCGTGTTCTCGCCTGGCTGTACGGTGGGGGCCCGAGAGGCTTTTGAAAACCACACCCCCGTGCCATGGGGGAGCCCCTCTGTGGCCATTAGCAGGTGGGCAGGTGTGACCCTCAGGTGACTCTGATCCAGCCTGCCCGAGGACCCCGCAGGTGACAGCTTCAGGAACTGAGAGCAGAGCTGCCTCCAGACAACTGGCCTCTTGACTAGAGGCCCAGCACGTGGCTGCAGAGGCAGCTCAGTGACGCTTTCCAAACCTCTCATTTTCCCACAACCTTCCTGTTTTAAATCGATTTTACTTTACTTGTTCCAATTAGTTGTACATGAGAGTAGAATGCACATACACATTCTGATAATCATACACAAATGGAGTGTGATCTCTTTTTTCTGACTGTACATGTTGCAGGATCACGTGGGTCATGCAGTCATACGTGTACATGAGGCAGTAACGTCTGTTTCACTCTATTTTCCTTCCTCCCCCCTCTTCACGCCCCTCTACCTACTCTAGAGTAACTCTCTCCTTCCCTATCTCCTCCCTTATTGTGAATTAACTTCTGCATATCAGAGAAAACCTTTGTCCTTTGACTTATTTCACTTAGCATGATATTCTTCAGCTCCATCCATTAGAAATAAAAAACACTACCACATTCACAATTGCCTCAAAAAAAAAAACAACAACAACAAAAAAACCCCCAAACTTGGGAATCAACCAAATAAAGAGGTGAAAGATCTCTACAATGAAAACTACAGAACACTAAAAAAAGAAATTGAAGAAGACCTTAGAAGATGGAAAGATCTCCTATGCTCCTGGATAGGCAGAATTAACATTGTCAAATGGCCATAAAATAGTTATACAAATTTAACAAAATTCTTATTAAAATCCCTATGACATTCTTCATAGAACTAGAAAAGGCAATCATGAGATTCACTTGGAAAAATAAGAGAATAATCAAAGTAAACCCCTTTTTTCCCCATGTTCATATATCATAATTCTATTCATTAATATTTTTCTCTAAATTAACTTACATTTAAAAAACTGAAATGTAAGAAATCTAAGAACTCTTTTGCAACCCTAAAGAGGAACCCAGCGCCATTACCATTAAGAGGAAGCCCAGGTCCAGTCGGGCAGCGGGGCTCGCCTGGGTGCGCAGCCTGCGCCGCTCTCTCTTGTTGGGCAGGGGATGGAGAGAGTCCTGGATTGGCCACCAGCTTTCTCCCCCTTGCCAAGGACCAGGCCTGGGGCTTAGGCTTCTCTTAGCTGTGGAGACCGTCATGCAAACCTGCCAGCTGATGTCAGCTGCTGAAACAGGGCCGCTTTCTGGAGACTTTGGGAAGAAGCCTGCTTTCTCTTAGAAGCCCCTGGAAGAGAAAGCTCTTCTCCCTGGTGTTGACTGGGACCAGTGTTGGGTACAAATGCAAGGCCTGGCACTGCCCCCGCTGTTTGGAAGAGCAGCCGCCGCCTGATTGTGGCGGACGCCCTCCAGGCGTCCAGCTGGGCTCCTGCCCGTCTCCCCTTCGCCATCTCAGTCACTGAGGCAGCACTGATCGTGCCCACTGCAGGGGGAGAGGCAAAGACTACGAGCCCTGGCAGAGACTCTCCCCAGTAGACCAGGAGGACAGAAAGAGAGCCAGCAAGGGAGCAAGCCCTGGCGTCCACCAGACAAATCATCTCAGGGCCTCGCTCCGTGTACTAGGAAATACCTCTCTGAGGGTGGCAGGGACGGTGGCGTCACAGAAGCAAAAACTGCCGTAGGCCGCGAGGGGCTTGTGTCTGCTTCTCAGTTACTTTCCTCGGTGTCAACCCCAAGGTCACTCTGCCAGCCTCCCCTGCGGACACCGGTGTCACTGGTAATGAGGTCTGGGATAAGGGGCCTAGGTTATCGAAATAGCGTCTGTGCCTCTGGCATTAGGCGTGGAACTCTGTGGGCATACCCTACGTCCTCAGGGCTCAGAGCACGACCCCTGGACCACGGCAGCCGTGGGGGCACTGGAGGCTGCTGGGGTGTGACCTCAGGGTGCTAGACCTGCAGAGTCCGACGTCCACACTAGAAAGGCGCCACTGATCTGCCTGCCCAGTAACTCTGAGAAGCACAGTCCAGGGTGCACGTCACCAGGGTGGTGCTGCTGCGGCCATCAGGAGCTCCCGTGGGGGCCGGGTGTTCAGACGCCCGCCTGGACCCCAGAGCGCGCTCCGTGCTGCCAGCCTGGGGCTGTCTGCGTCTTCTTTGGGTTCCTTCTGCAGCTGCAGGCCTGGGTGTCCTCGCGCCAGGCCTGGGTGTCCTCGTGCGAGGCCTGGGCATCCTCGCATCGCTGACTTGCTCACCTCGCGCTCAGGGTGGGCTCAGGAGGCAGAGCCGGCCGGGGAAGCCTGAAGGCTTTCTCTTGGTTATTAGATTTCCTTTGTCCTACATGCTGTTAATTTTATTAAACCAACAAAATTAAACTCCTTCTCTGTCCCATGTGTAAAACATATTTCCCAGATTTTTAATCAGTTATGATGAGGATTAGCAGCTCCCGAGGCCCCTCCACTGTTTTGGTGCCAGGGATTGAACTCAGGGGCACTTTAGGTCTTTCATTTGGAGACAGGGTCTCACCGAGTTGCTGAGGGCCTTGCTAAGTTCCTGAGGCTGGCTTTGAACTCGCATCCTCCTGCCTCCACTTCTCAGGCTGAGGCACCAGAGGTGTGGCTGCCTTGCCTGGCCTCCCGCGGCTTTCCTGAGGCGCGCCTTCTGAGCTCACCCGGGGCATTCAACCAAGAGCTCCCTGACATGGAGCTGTAGAATCGACTTCTTCCTGACAGTCACCAGGCACTTACGCTACATAAGGACGAGCTACGGGTGAGGCTGATGCAGGAGCAAGACTAAGTGGACGTAAAAGAGGAAGAGGGAGTGCAGGAGCAGGAGGCGGGAGGCAGGACATTCGCCAGGGAAGTCAGCTCCTTGCTGCTGGACTCCCGACCTTTTGCTGAACTTTTTTCTCGGGAAGGATCTGCAGTTTTTCGGGGACTTTGAACAGCAGTCTGTCTGTAAGATGGAGACGGAGCTTCGGAAGATTCAGTGTAAGAAAACGTACCCAGCACCCTGGCCTGGAGAACCTGTGGCAAGGAAAGCAGGGAATTCAGGCCAGGAGAGGGGAAGAGAGGTCGGATCCACTTTCTCACCAAGGGGAAATAGAAGCTTGGTCCTGCCTGGCTGCCGGAAAGGGAGGCCTGGAGGAAAGACGGGTTGGAAACCTTCACGCCAGCGGGAGGACACTGCCCGTCAGCTGGGCCGCAGGTGGAGCTGATGGGGAGGGGAGGAGGGAGGCGTGGTGCCTGTGGACGTAAAGGGGAGCCTCCAAGTGCAGGGCAGTGGCCGGCTCTGCCCACCACGGCCAGCTCTGGAGCAAGACTGCCCCTCTCAGGCGGCCTGGGCTTGGGCAGGATGGCTTGCCTGAGTGTCCCCACTGGGCAGACTGTTAGCTGGGTCCTGTGTGGGAGGGCGCAGCCTCTGCTCAAAAGCTAATGACGAGCCTGCAGGGTAGATGGCGGGGGCGGCCCTGCTGGCTACTGGCATTCTTGCCTCTAAATAACAAGCTGCTTTCCTGAAGGGAGATCCCGCTGTACCCCTCGTGGCTGGCACAAACTGGCAGCGTGGAAAACCCCGATCGGGTAGGAGGCTCTCAGCAAAGGACACCATGGCTTGGTGTCCAAGGAGCCCCTGGGAGAGAGCAGGAGCCAGCCTGCACTGTGGGACCCTCTGCGGAGGAGCAACGGCTGAAGGTACGGGCAGGAGGCTTCCTGCACCCCTGGACGGCTCAAGGGAATCGGCTGAGAGTTCTGAGCTCCCTCCTAGGGAGAGAGGGTATCGGAGCAGATGAGGCCCCGAGGCCAGGAGAGGCTTCCCAACTGGGCCAGGAGGAACAAAACATGTGGATGGGATTGCCCAAGGGCACAGGGATGGACAGCAGAGACGAAGGGACAAGTAACAAAGGGACAAGTGGCAACTCGAGGGAGATTATCAAAGGCAGAAGATAGCTGGCACCAGATTTGAGCCTCCCTGGGCTTCTCCTGGGCGCAGATGCTGTGGGAGAGCCAGGGAGGAGCCGCCTCCTAAACTGAGCAAACAGAACTTGCAGCCAGAGGGACAAGTTTGACTTCAAGGGCAGAGATTCAGTTTTCTGTAAAGGAAGAGAAATGGAGAGGTGGGGTCGCTTAAGGTCAGGGCCATGGAAATCTACAAATTGCATTTCCAAGTTTATGAACCTACTACATTTCATCTCTGCTGCAGTTGTATCCTTTGATATAAATGTTCCACTTTATGTTTTATAAGCATAAAAAGCTATGCAGAAAGATTTTCTATAATATTTATAATAATGAAGTGAAATAAATGCCCAGCAGTAGGGAGAACTTGGGTAAGTCATATGCATCCTCTTGATGGATAATGATAATGACATTTTCATGAATATGCAACGACTTCTAAGCCTGTTCTAATAAACTCGTTGGTGAGACAAGCAGGAAGAAACTCTGGGTAGAGTGTTTCTCAGGCCTTTTGACCACAAGCTCCTCTCCATCCCAACCCAGGACACGGACACATGTCTTCACAGCCCGCGTGGAACACCTGCTCACTTGGGCCACGCGCTCTGCACTTGGTGGGCCCTCCGTTCATCTGTCTCAGTGCCACGTAGACCCAGCACGTGGGTGTCATCCCCACGGATGGGCCGTGAACCCTCGTGGTGGAGCATGAATCCAGAGAACGTTCCGAAAACGCAGGGCTGCCCCGGGGAGTGCTAGGTGCTTCCCAGCATTTCTGGATAGGCCTGCACTGCCTCTCATAATGGGTCAGGGTTACCATGCTCGTCTTCAGATCGTCCCCATGCTTCTTTTCCCTAGGCTACTAACCTCAGTTCCTCGGTTCTCTGACAGATTCACTTTACATTTCCCACGGATGGACGCCAGAGCTGCAGGCAGCCTCTGCTCCTGAGCCCGAGTTGGACGGCTTTGCAGATTTAGCATCTATGACTTATGGCCCCTATGTGGCCACTGCTGGATTACGTACATTTTAAAGGAAAGGTCGACATCGCAGTTATCCACATACTCCGCTTCTTTCTTTCCTTCCTTCATCCCTCTCCAACACAACACTTTCGTAAGTGCCTATTTTGTTCCAAATATTATTCCAAAAGCTGGATAAGAAAGAAATTTTTTTTCATGTTCTTTAATTTTTCTACAATGATCATGTTTTTCTTTTATAATCAGAAAAAAATACATGTTGTCTTAAAAGTTGACCTTAACACATAGCTCTTGCCTTCAAGATACCCAGACTTAGGAAAGAATCCGTCTCCTAAATAAAAATGTCAGTTTGACACTTAGGTCTCTCATCTACCTGCTAAACCAGCCAGAAAGTGGCTCCTCAGAATAGCTTTTAATTGCTAGAAGCCAAAGTGTTCATCTCCAGGACACCATGAAGTTTGCCTGATATTCTCCTCTTGCCCCAGTCCTCTATTTCCATTTCTTGGGAAGACAGAGGCCAGGAGAGGAGGGGGAGGCAGAGAGAAGGAAGAAGAAGGCAGAGAGGAGCGCCGATCTGTCTGTGCCGTGGCTACAAGCAATTGACTGAAGTCGGCGCCAGATGCTTCTTAAGCTGCTCAGGACCCTTTCAGTTCTGCATCTCTGAGCCTGAAAGGTGTAACACAAGGTCCGGGGCTTTATCTCCCTGGATTCAGCACATGACATGGATGGCCTGGCCTGTGACCTCTGGCCTGGCCCGTGACCTCCGTAGTAAAGAGGTAGCAGGCTCCCTATTTGGCATCTATGGTTGCAGCCAGATCTTTCTGATTATTTTTAGGTTTTCTCTGTTAATGAATGACTTTCTGATGGCAGCTTCTTTGGTACATTAACTTCTGATTCTGTATTTCCCCAAAGAAGTTCCAGAAAGCTGGCAGAAGCAAGCGGATAAGTCCTGAAGGAACTGCTTCATGCTGCAGTCTGTGCTCCCCGGCCGCAGCTCCTGGTGGATGATGGATTTATCACCAGCTCGTTGGAGGAAGTGCCAGCTTGTTTTCCAATCATGGGTGGCCTGTTGGATTTCAATAGAATGCAGGGGGCAGAGACAACCAGTCAGGGGTCTTTTAACTCAGCAATTCCTTGATCGCTGGAATTCTTGTCACCTGTTGTCAGGAAAATGACTGCTTGGTGTATTCCCTTAGTGATGCCTTGGACGCTCCAGCTGGACTGCACTTCCGGCCTGCCCTCGCTCCCTGTGGGACTGAAATGTGCTCTGCTGATGCGTGGAAGGCCGTGGGATGGAGAGGTGTCCCCGTTCTCTGGGAAATGTGACTCCCAGTTCTGCAGAACCAGGTGGAAAGCATTTCTCCCTCGGGTCTCTGCTGTTGGCACCTCGTGATAGATGTTCCTTTGGCAGTTTTATAAACAGGCTGCTAAAATGTCACCTTTCTAGAAGTGTGACAGGCTTGTGGGCGAGGACTGCTGGCAGTCAGGTGGGTGGAGAGCAATGTGTATCTGCGGTGGCCAGAGCTGGTGACTCAACATGGGGCAGATCGTTCATCCGCAGCTTTAGCTCAGGGTGGACATTGCCGAGTTGCCATCCTTCATGCAGACAAAAATGACCTTGCTGACCCTCTGAAGGCCGAACGTGGGGTTTCTGGGGGCACCGCCTTCATGAGTGCCTCTTGGACCTATTTGGGAATGGCGTGCAAGACACTGCACACAGGACGTGAAGCTGGTCTGGGATGACCAGCTAGTTGGGCTGCAGTGGGAGCAGGCCCACAGCCGGTCGCAGCCCCATCTCTCTCGGGAGCTGCTAGCACTAGTTCAGAATGAAGCAGACGCAGATCAGGTCGTGTGTTTACCACCCACACTGCAGCAAGAGGATGAATCAGGTCAGCGTGGTAACACCTTCCTGATCAACCAGGAGCGAAGGTTCTGCGAGATGAAGGAGCACATCATTTGAATTCATGCTCGATCAATAGAGAAATTAGCGGCGACTCTGGGCTCAGGCTCCTGCACCTCCAGAGTGTGAGAGTCCACCTGCTGTGCTGAGTGTCACACCTGGGTGAGATTCCAGTGGATGCCCGAGGTTCCCAAGGGGCTTGTAAGACACATCCTAGTTGCTACATGGGACATGTTGCAAACCAGGAAATAAAGTCTTAAATTGTTAGGAGAGGAAATATACTTGAGGTCTTGGGAGAGGAAAATTTCCAAGACTTCATAGCTAATGCAAAAGCCCTGCAGGCAGAATGCATGTCATCATTCGGTGACCCCAAGTCCCATGTCCAGTCAGCCACAGAGCTTTCTCAGCTCAACAGTGCACTTCCTGTTGGCAGACAAACCAGCGCAAAAATCTGCTTTGCATTTGGATGGTTCGGACGAGCCGGCTTCTGCCCCATACTTTTAGATTTTCGTTGTGACCTTTGCTTCCCACTGGGAAGGAATGATTTAAGAACTCTGCTGTCCAACACAGAGCCATCGACTTCAGCAAGCACTTGGAATGTGGCTAGTCCCCATTGGCATGTACTGAAGAGCAAAGCACGGTGTTTCAAAGACTTAGACCCCAAAAAGGACAAACAGCTGAAGTTTTCAATACTGATCACATGTTGAGATGATCATGGCCAATGAAGCGCATTATCGAATGCATATTGTTAAGATGGTTTTCACCTGTTTCACTGTGATCTTCTTAATGAGGCACCTGGGAATTGAAAGCTGCGTATTTGTTTTGGTAGGGACAGTGCTGTGCCAGGATTTGCCTCTCAAGTATGGAGAGTCTCCAGTTTCCTTCCACACACTCCTCCAAAAATCTCCTTCTTTTGGACTAAATCTGAAGTCCTTTTAATGAGACACCAAGCTGTTTTTGTTGCTATAATTAGGGACAAATTTAAAAAAATTCCGAAGACTACCCAGTAGTTCTGCATCAGGAAGCCAGACAAGAGACTTTGTTCAAAGGGATGCTTGACGTTCACACATTCCATCTTCTCTTCCTATTTCTGCCACTTTCCATCACCTCAACAATGCACATGTGTTCGTCAGCTCTTCATCACTGTGACCAAAATACCCGACAAGAACAGCTTAGAGGAGGAGAAATTCATTTTGACTTGGTTTCAGAGGTTCGGTCCATTGTGGGCCACCTCCATCGCTCCGGGTCAGAGGCGAGGCAGAACGTCTTGGCGGAAGGGTGTGGTGGTGAACGGCTCAGCTCTTGGTGGCGGGAGCAGAGAGCAGGGAGGGTGTGCGTTTCCAGGCCCAGCCCAGTGACCCACTGCTCTGGCCCTGCCCCACAGACCCTCAGTTACCACCCGTCAGTCCATTCCAGCTGGGATGGACTGAGCTGCCCTCACCCTGTGGTCACTTCACCTCCTGCATTGACAGTGTCGGGGGATACCTCATATCCAGACCCAGCATCAGGGAATGGTGTTACCTGGGTCACACTGCACAGGCCTGCCACCGAGAGCCGCAGTACCTACGCAGACCAGTGGGGCTGGATTCCTGTCAGACGTGAAACCCCGGGTAGGGGAATGCAAGGATCAGTAAAGACATCCCAGTCGGAGCCCGTCAGCCCAAATCGAGCTCCCCAC
Organism: Sciurus vulgaris; assembly: GCF_902686455.1. Classification (NCBI taxonomy): domain Eukaryota; kingdom Metazoa; phylum Chordata; class Mammalia; order Rodentia; family Sciuridae; genus Sciurus; species Sciurus vulgaris. The sequence goes on along the minus strand of NC_136470.1, from coordinate 143,206,236 downwards.
TCTCCTTCCTCCTTACGGAGAGAGTGTTGGCTCCCAAGAACTCGATTCCAGAACTCTCCTCTCAGGTGAATCCAGCTCAGTGCGTTGTCTTGACTGACTCTGGCTCTTGCCAGCACGGACTGCGACTTTGGAAGGTCGTATTTTTAACATTAGCAGCCTGCTTATGCTAAACATGCTGAAGTAAAAGTGACTGAGAGTGAGTTCTTTCTTGAGATGAAGTTCTTTCCTGTTCTTTCACTATCATTTGACTGATGCATGTAATCAAGACATCATAAAAATTTAAGTTAAAATATTAAAATAATATCATCCTAAGATAGTTTTTTAATTTCTCAATTGATACATTAACACATTACCCAGTTATAATGAGCAATTCTTTGCACTATAATCAGGTCTCCCCGCTTGCTTGCTTGCTTGCTTCCTGAGATCAGCTTTTCACGGGACAAGGGGAATTGGGTTGGGAAAGTCGGCTCGACAGGACATGGACAGTGGTTTATCAGCAGAAAACAGAGTGGAAGGGTGTGGATGAGCCTGGGTAAGAAGAGATCCCAGCACTGCAGGGGCATCTGTCCCAGCTGTCTGTTCAGGTCAGGATCTTGCATTTGTGTAGACTCCTGGGTACTGAGGACAGCAGGGTGGTGGGCAGGACACGTCTTTCCATGAGTCTCTCCTCTTAAGCCTCTGAACACCACCCCACTGAGGCTGCTCTGGACAAGGTCACCGATGGCTTCTGTCTCGGCAGAGGTGACACACACCTCTCTGTTCAGGGCCTGCTTCCCCTCTCACACGGGGACCTGGACTCCCGAACTCTTGGAGACCATTTCCTTCTGCTCCTTTTGAGGCTGCACCAAGGGGTTTCCTGCCTCCCTTGCTATCTGCCCCCTCAGGCTCCTTCCTCCTCCTCTGCTTGACATTTGTCCCTCGTTCCTGAGCTTCCTCCCCCACTGTCCCTAAAGGCTGTCTGTGTAACCGTGTTTGATCCTGTGACTCTGAGTAGCATCTACGCCCCTTCTTTTCAGAGCTCCAAGTTCTCGTGTCCAGCTGCTTACTTGACTTCTGGGTACTTGGCACTGATACATAATAACTGTAGTAATGATATCATACAGATTTCCAGGCGGGAGAACGCAAGTTTCCATGCTGAAAGGGTCTAAGGAATGCATGAAAAGAGATATGTATCAAGGCACATCGCCATAAAATTCAGCATCTGCAGAGCTCAGCGGAGGAGCTCAGAACCTTTCAGAAAGAAAGCGTGTCACTTGAGAGTCTGAAGTCAGAATTGTAGCAGACCTCTCTTTCCAAGAGAGAACTCATTCTGTCACTACCTCTGTCTGCATTTGACTTTGCGATTTCCCCCAGATCACTGCAGAGTGTGCCTTCTCAGGTTCCAGAGGGAACCTGTGGTATTCGTTTATCTGAAAAGACCTGTTTGGACGGATTTGCAATTTAAAGGAGCGTTTAGAAATGGGGCATATTTCACTTCATTAATGGACGTGATGTGGCTCATTAAGCCCCACTGGTAAGTTTCCACTTGAGAAGCTCTGTGACTTCCTGGTCAGGCCTGGGGGCTTTGCATACCTGAGACGCATTTCTCTCTATAGAGATAGTTTGGGAACCACAGAACATGCTTCTGGGTTGTCTGTACTAAGGCGCTAACAGCAACCAGGACGAAAGTGCTGGCCAGTGAGCATTGCACCAGGAAGTCACCATGGACTTGGCGTTCGGAAGTTGATTTATAAGTAGCTAATTGGGTTCCACTGCTGACCAGTCACAGGGCCTTCTTCAGGTCATATGACCCTGGACGTTAATGGTTGTGGCCAGATTATAACAAGAGGTCCTTCCAGTATTCCTGTGACTGGATCACGTCAAACAAGATCCAAATGCTGACTACTTGCTCCACAGCATGGGGTGGGGGTGACATTGTAGTGTGATAAAATCGGTTTGTGATGCTATTTAATAAGAATATGAATTTTTGAAGTCCGGGTCCAGGGATATAATCTTAAGTTAAAACACTCTACTTTGAGGGCAAATTACATAATTTTCCTGAGTTTTTAATGTCTTCATCTAAAAATGGGAATCCTAGATCATTTCACGTAAATATCTGGCAGGCTCTTTATCAAAAGACCCAATGATACACCACCTGTGAGTGCATTCCATAAACGTAAAAAACAAAGTAATTCATGCTCCTGTGCTTGCAGAATGAAAGATCTGAAAGTGAGCTTTTAGGGACAATGTGGATCCAGTATTTTTTATTTGAGTTAGAATGGAAACACACATATTTTCTCTTCTATGGAAGACGATCCCCACTCCTGTCTAAGACTGAGAACCAGAGATGTCTTGTCCCCAGCAGAAGCCTGCAGTTTGCTCATCCAGGCACCTAGGCCCGTGTGGCCCAAGCTGCTGGGTTCTCTGCCCACTTCAGCCTCCTGCCAGGCGAGGCTGCCCTAAAGCCCCACTCTAGCCCCTGACACTGCAGGTGTGCTCCCCAAGCCCCCTGACGCTTGGCCAAGGCTGGCCACAAGTGCTCTTGCTGGCCATTAGGCTGAGGCCTAGCTTCGCTTGACCTCCTGGTTCTCCTGGTGGCCTTTTGGAAGCAAACGCAATCCTGTTGAAAATCTTCCAAAACATGCTCTTCTAGTTTCCTTCCACAGCAAGACAGCCGAGTGTGCAGAACACAAGATCCCCAGATATTCAGTGTCTCCGGTGAGCTTTTAGAATGTCAATTTCTCATCCAGCTGCCTTGTCCACTAAATTTCCAATGATCCCACCCCTCTGGACGGCTGGCCGGAGCTGAGAGAGGAGTGCAGTGGCCCTCAGAGCCGCTGTCTCAGAAGCTCTGGAGGGGCCTGGGAGGGGGTGACTGAAGTTCAGCCGGAGGTTCTGGGCTCCGCCAGGGCCGGGGCCTCTGGCCCGAGGTGCCCTTGGTTATGGGAGTTGGGTTGTCAGACTTCAGTGTGTAAAAGTCATCCCAGGAGCCTGTTTAACGCCAGGCTTCAGGGTCCATCCTCGGGGCACAGGAGGGGCCTTGGACTCTGTGTCCAGTCAGACTTCCTATTGTCTCCGACAGACCGCAGTTTAAGAAGTGCTGATTGATGGAGAGAAAGTAGGTCCCGGAGCCAGGAAGCTGGTTATGAAGGATCTCTTTATATGATACCTAACAACCAGGCACGATTTCCTGAAACAAGGCCGTTTGCTCTGAACTTTGGTTTCCTCGTTTGTAAATAGGATTTTTAAGATTTACTGAGATAAGAGATGCTCCATTTTACTTTCCTGGGTCAGAACCCTGACTAAATCTGAATAATGCACAAGCGATTGATAAATTTATTAAGATCCTGTTTTGAATTCTGTTGTTAATGTTGCTAAACCACTTTAAATGGAATGTTTGGCCTCAAATAGAATCCTTTTTCTCTAGGAATAAATTAAAATATATAGGGCTCTCAAATATATTTGATTTTTTTCTCAGCTTGGAATCTCAGGCAATATTGTCATGTGGTCATAAATATAATCAGCACATAAAGTCTTAAGTTAATAAATAAACATTTGAGCTCTCAAATGTGCTAGGTACTATAGAATATGAGCAGGAGAATGTGATAGATTTGTAATGATCACATTTATGGGTCCAAAGAACAATGCTGCAGCTAACACTGCTAACGGTGACTTTTGTGGTACATGAATTAGATCTTAGTAAACCCACTATTTAAAATACATGACGGGAAGAATACATCAAGACAGAGGTTTGTTCCTTTCACATATAAAAGAAGTCTGTCGTCTGTTTTCTGTTGCTATATCAAAATACCTGAGGTGGGGTCATTAGAACAACAGAAGTTTATATGGCACGTGGTTCTGGAGGCTGGAAGTTTGAGGGCAGGAGGCCAGTGGCGGCTCAGCCTCCAGGCCTCGACCACATCTCAGTGCGGCACAGGGGTCAGTGGTGAGACCCCGTACAGGGGTCTGCTTGGGTCTCCTTTCTCTTCTCCTGAGGCCAGCAGTGCCACGGTGGGGGCCTCGCCCTCCGGCCCATCTGGTCCTAATTGCCTCTCAAAGGCCCGACCTACAGAGGCCACTAACACGAGCTGGGGATCACGTCACGACAGAGGGACAGTCAACCCACAGCCAAGTCCCAAGAGGTCCCTGCAGGACTCGCGGGGCTGGCTGCACAGGGCTGCCATCCTCAGCACGAGCCTCCACCTATGTGCAGCGGCTCCTCAGGCAGCTGCTGCTTGACAGTCCATCTGCAGGACGGAGGAGAGGGAACCGCGGGTGCGGCCCGTCCCCCACGGCACTCCCCAGGGCTGCACAGTCTCTCCCAGTTACATCTCATGATTGGCAGAATCAGTCACATGATGTTAAAAGGAAGGCCGGAAATGTCTGTGTTGGGAACAGCCACGTGTCTGGCCAAAGCTCAGCAGAGCAAGAGTGTTATTAGGGAGGAGGGAGAACAACCAGTCTCTGCACGGGGACAGACCGTGGGGGCCCTGAACGCCAACGATGGAGTAGTCTGTAC